>NC_056743.1:1548943988-1549291488 GCF_019279795.1 Protopterus annectens
CTGTGTATGTCTGAAAGGGGAGACTGTGACACGTCTCTTTCACATGAGCACCCCCCCCAACCTTTGATGTATGTGTGTCATGTGGATACTCTGTTCTAGGTGTCTGGGAGGTATGATAGGTCTGTAGCAGGTAGCTGGACATACTGCTGCATGTGTAGCAGGCCACAGCTGCTGCATTCTAGCCAGGAGTCAGACTAGGGATTGTGAAGACATAGGGGGACAACAAGCTGTTATTGTCAGTGAGGGAGTGGTGTCAGCTGTTGTGTCACAGCATGGCCTGGCTGAGGGTATCCATAACAGTCCAGGTGAAGCATGTGCCTCTAGAACATATGTTATGTAATAGTGCCATCCAGAGAGTGTTAGGAAACATTTAGAACACATATTCATAATTCTGAAATGTGTCCCACCCTGCAGGCCTTTAACGTGCTACTGTGGGTGGCAGTGAGTGCAGTTGAAGCAACCAGTTTTGCTGGATATTGCATGACTCAGTTATTCCTGTGTTGTACTGACATGCATGTAGTTGTTGTGACACAGACTGGCTATGGGCCAGGGCTGTGGGTGTCCAGATGTGACACATGCTAGGAATGTAACAGACATATGATAAATAATATATTAATAAGGTATATTATATATTCGTAATAATATATTATATATATCATAATAATAAATTAGCATATTATATTATAATAATATATATTATATGCTATATTACTAATAAGGTATTATAGTATGAGAGGTGTATTTATAAGACATATGTGTATGCATACAGTGTGTTACCCATGACTGGCATGGACATGTGTGTTCAGATGGGTGTGACGTGTGACACTAAGCTGTCTGTTGTGGTTTGTAACCTCAATCTGCAGTGCATTGCCAGTATGTCAGCACACAGAATAGGTTTTATGGGAACCCTGTCATAAGTAGGGGGCCCAACTGTGTTCATTCAGCAACAGTCCGTGCATTTGTCAGCTCTACTTGATATTATAGGCCTCCTGTACATCCAGCAGCATTTATTTGTCTATGTACTGGTTTGTTGTCTGCGTCAGAGGCCCATGTTAGGGTTGCCACCTTTTCAAATAGCCAAAGTAGGTCATTTTTGGTAAAAAAGATAGATTTTGCAGTGCAAAACATACCCACAGCCAGTACAAAGGACAGAACTTCATTTTTTTTGGCCTAAATAAAAGCTTATTCTTGTAGCATTTTAGTTGCTTATTCTATTTCCTATAACATTTAGGTGTTTCAGATACAGAATAACTGTTTTATGCAACTATTACATACAATATAGGAAATATGTTTGTCCTAACATCTCAGGACATTTGCCATTGTGTCTATTTCTTTGCAGGACACAACTGCCCAAAGAGGGTCTGTCCCTGGCAAAGTGGGACAGGTGGTCACCCTACCCAAGTACACTGTGATTTGTCGCAGCATATATAGGAGTAGTGTGTCACTAGGAATTGGGATATGTTTGTAAAAACACTACTTGATCTCCAGAGCTCTGTTGGGCTACTGGTGTAATGCACTATGTTGTAGTTGACAAGGTCCTGGATGCAATACTTGGCAGCAGTGTCTTTTTTCCCTAATGTTACATCACTGTACTGCATGATATATTTAGCCAAATTAATTAATTCCCCCAAGCTGAGATGGTGTAATGGTGCATTTCTCTGAAAATAGTTCAGAAGGCCCTGGGTTTAATACTTGGAAGTGGTGTCTTTTTTCCCTAATGTTGCATGACTGCACTGCATGATATATACAAAAGCATTGCTAATTCCCCAGAGGTGATTTGGCTTAGTGGTGCATTGTTCTGACTCTAGTGTATGGCCTACTGGGTTTGAGACTTGGCAGTGATGTCTTTTTTCCCTAATGTTACATGACTGTACTGCATAATATATTTACAAAAGCAGTACTTAAACCCCCAAAGCTGATTTGGCCTAGTGGTGCATTACTCTGACTCTAGTTCATAGGGTCCTGAGTTAGAGACTTGGCAGTGATATCTTTTTACCCCTAATGTTACATGATTGTACTGCAGTTTTAATGGGGTTTGGGGGGGGTTTGTGTGCTGCGCTGCAATGCTAAGTGGCACTTAGGGCCACTTAGTTTCGCTTAGCGTCACTTATCCCCACTTAAACACGCACTATTTCCAAAAAAAAGAAAATAAAAAAGGGGTGATAGGAAAGTGTTGAAATGGGGGCAAGTAGGGGGAAAACATTATGAAAGGCAGCTAGGGATGTGCAGGACAGTTGTAGGAAGGGACCATAGGTCTCTATTTCTTGTGCAGCAACAGCTGTGCATGATGTGGACAATTTGGAATTTAGAGCCTCACACCCCACAGGAAGGGGGGGTGTGGGCAACATAAATTTGTTGATTAATTCATAGGGAAATTTATTAACGTCAGTGTATGTGGGGCCAAAATGGAGAGCTATGTATGGGATGACATTTTGTGGGGGGCAGATGCCCATTTTTTTTTAAGGTGAGAGTGGGATGTTGGGGAAGTGTTGTAGATACGTTTGGGCAGGTAAGTTGGGTAGGAGAGGTTGCTTTTGCAGGCAGACACGACAGCAGACAGGGGCAGTGTATGAAACATGAGGGGGGTAAACACCTTGGATGGAGAGGGTGGTTGGGAATCAGAGAACCATGTGCCCCCAGATGGAAACAGTGGGACTGAGGTCCTCACCGATGGGCAGTCACTACTGCCCTTTCATGGCCCTGAACGTGGCTGTGTTGGGAGCTGGGTGCCAGGGTCAGTCTGCTTCTTGAGGTGCACCAGTCTGCCCTCTATCTGGGGTAGGCAGTCATCCAAATCCCGCTGGATGACCCTGCACACCATAACTCAGAACTGGTGTTGGGTGGCAGGGTCCTCTCCATGTCAACGACCGGGGGGGACAGGCCCCATCCCCTGAGGCAGTTCCACCTGAGGGTGGTGCAGAACCAGCAGAGGAGGCAGCTTGAGGTTGGCTCCCAGACATGCTTTGACCCGGTGCACAGCCAAATGAGGTGGGACAGGGGGATCAGATGGGATCAGCCTACCCAAATGTGCTATGGTGTTGAGGTTTGTCAAAGTGTATTGGTTAGTCATGAACAAAACATTTCAACGTTAGTTATAACAGCATGCATGGCTGTTCCAATTAACCTAGAGCAATAGAATTGAAAAAAAATTGCATATCAAATGGAACACATGCATAAATGGAATAACAGTAATTACTGTAACAGCATGTCAGTAACAGTTGCGGCAACAGGCCACCAATAGTGGAATTTGAACAAGGTATGTTTGTATGTAACCATTGAAGTATATGAACAATAATACAACACAAGTCCCAACATTAGGTTTTGAGAACAGCATACCTTGTAGTATATGAATAATAATTAGTGATGCAGATAAGGAGTGGGGGGAGAGAAAAACATTCCATTAACAACTGTATAGGCAATATTTTTCACAACAGTACTGCTCAATACTTTACAGGTCTGCCCTTACTTTACATCTACCTGTGGCCTATAGCTTCTACTGCACATACATACATGTTAAGTTGTCGACCTGGAATGGTATGGGGCAAGCTGTGAGAACTCTAGGTACATAACTACAGGGGACTCATACATGTAAGGGTTACATATATGACTAACAAGGTGCACCCTGCACTGATGCTGTGTGAGTGTGCTACTGGCATACTTCAACTGGATTTTTATCTGTGTCCAAAGTTATTGGCAACAGTGATCACTAGCTGTGACAGCATGACACTTGAGAGACATGTATTGGGAAGAGTGCATGGTGTATATACCTATCCTGCTGTCATTTGTAGGCATGTGGTTGGACAGTAGTACATTGGTACACAGATTATTAGTATATCCTTCACACAGCTAATACAAACATTTCTTTGCCTGTAAGCCCTGTGGAAAAAATATCTGTTTACACTACCTGACTGTTTCTACAAATAGTCAGGATTACTTGTGTGTAACTATAAACACATCTTAGTACCAGTCCCTGGATTCAAACCATGGTCTGTTTGTGCAAAAATGGACAACATATCTATTTCTTATCACACTGAGCTACTGGGCCACTGCTGTTGGTTGTTTGACTGATTTCTGCCTAAAAATCATTTGGTTACAAAGTCAGACCTTGTAATATAAGTAGAGTGTCACAGAAGATTGTACTGACAGTTGAACATACATGCGTGAGATTCATGCATGATAGATAGTGAAGTGTGTATTAATACTCTGAATACAGGTGTAAACATTTAACCCCTAGTGGATGTGAATATGTGTGATATGTACAGACCATAGGTGGGTGCTGGGTTGCATACCCGACCCACTTACATTTGCACATCATATATTTGCAGTCTTATACTTGCCTGCATCAGCGTACATACATTCAAGACTACATATAGCTGAAATGCAAAAGTTAACACGACACAATGCTGCATGGAACGCACCATAATACATTACACATTACTATTCAAGGTTCAGATCTTAGTGCAGAACATATATCA
Organism: Protopterus annectens; assembly: GCF_019279795.1. Lineage (NCBI taxonomy): Eukaryota > Metazoa > Chordata > Ceratodontiformes > Protopteridae > Protopterus > Protopterus annectens. The sequence continues at coordinate 1,548,948,464 of NC_056743.1, forward strand.
AATTTCATTGTATTTTGTTTTACAGCTCCACATCTATAGTTTAACATAACAGTTGGTCATCAGCCAAACCTCACCCAATTCATGGTCTCATAGCCATATTTGCTGTGTAGCACCTGTGCAATTGTATTTCTTCAACAACAGACCAGAATAAATACAACAGTTTGTGGAAGTAATTTTTATTGAGAGTGACATGGCACAGTGGTTTATTACATTCAAAATTCTAAATTCAATTGTACTGCATATCCTGTAGATGATGCATGAATATCATTTATGACATTCACAGTAGCACTCTCGGTGTATTTTATTACCAGATCCTTAGTATTCATATTGTATATACTTATATCATCCCTACACAGTATTACTACAGTATTAGCTTTCTTTCATCAATAGTAGCTTGTTTGCTGCTTTCAGCTGTATTGCACAGTACCTGGCATTAGTCACTTATATCAATGTGGGTCTAACAACACATTTATTCAGTACACTCAGAGCATTATACTTAATGGCAGTAGACAGTTACACTTTCTTATTTATTGTACTATACAGATTGCAAGATAGATCTGTACATACCACACTGTCGGCACAGCCTAGCCAGATGCCCAGGCTGGGCCTCAATGTTTTGAGCCCCCTCCTCTGCAGCTGTGGGGGAAAACACACCATTATGCATACCTATCTATCAGATATTCATACTACAATTTGATAAATCACCAGCTGATATACTTACAAACTTCTGGGGGATTCCAGGCCCGAGCATCTTGGATCCACTGGTCTAAAAGCACCCCCTTCCTCAACATCAGGTCACCATAATGATGACAGACCTGCTCACCAGTGCTGGGGATTCCAGAGGCATTGGTGAGTTCACATGCCAGATGGTCCCAGGCCTCAGACTTGTATTCTGAGCCCTGGTACTGGCTCTGCAGCAGTCTGTCATTATGGTTCTTAACAAGGAGACCAGCCATGACCCTGGACTCCAACATGCCCCAGAGCTGCACCCAAAAGTGCGCATCATCTCCAGCACCTGCCATAGTTCCTGCACGGATCAATCTCTAACAGGTTATACCTGCATTCCCACCTATGTTGTTTAAATAAGGCCATTTTCCCACCCTTTGCCATCATTGGACCATTTTTAAAAATGCTAAGTACATCTCAGCAGTGTGAAAACCCTCTAAGCTTAGTTCAACTGTGCTTAAAGTGGCAAATGCTTAGCAGTGCTTAGCGATGTACAAATCTGCTTAGGTTAGCTGAGGACTGCGTAGAAGGGGACTGCTTAGCAATGCTCAAACCAGCTTAGCGGAGCTAAGCATTGCTAAGTATTGCTCAGACAGATCCTGTTTAAGCATGGCTTGGCTTGGCTTAACAGTGCTTAGCAAAACTTAGCTAAGGGTAAACAAGATTTTTCATTTAAAAAACATAAATGGATATTCATTACTGATACATTATTATTACGTGTATGTACTTTACTTTACATGACCTCCCCTTATGTGCGTTCATTATGTTACCTTGGGGTGTGACTGTACTGTATTGGACACTTGTGTTTAAATGGTGGTTTTCACCTCATATCTCCACTGACAATGGGATTCTACACCAGCTACACTACCCTGGTTAACAAATATCAATAACTACATAAATAAATAAAATAAAATTTAATATAAAAATGCTTTCCCATGTAAAAGCTGAGTGGTCTGTGTCTGAGGACACTTTCTTTATTGTCTTAGTGCCATACTGCACTTTGACAATGCAGGGGATGTATTACAGTCACTGTAAGACATCCCCTACATGACATTAAACTTATCAAATAAGTGTCCAAGGACACTTTTTTATTGTTTTAGCTCTGTATGGTACTTTGACAATGCAGGGGGTATGTTACAGATACTGTAACACACCCCCTATGTGACATTACACTTTAATTATTAAATAAGTGTCCAAGGACACTTTCTTTATTGTTTTAGTGGCGTGTGGCACTTTGACAATGCAGGGGTTGTGTTGCAGATATTGTAACACAGCCCCTACATGACATTACACTTTAATTATTAAATAAGTGTCCAAGGACACTTTCTTTATTGTTTCAGTGCCATACTGCACTTTAACAATGCAGGGGTGTGTGTCACAGATACTGTAAAACACCCTGTATGTGATATGATACTTTAAATTATTAAATAATTGTCCTTGGCACTTTCTTTATTATTTTAGTGCCATACAGCACTTTGAGAGTGCAGGGGTCATGTTACAGGTCTGTGAGCACTGCAACACACCCCCTAGCACTAATTCAGTATCCATGTACACAGCTACCCCTCAGTAGTGCGCCTTCATTAATATGCAAGGCGCGCTGCCGAGAGTGAGATGCAGGCATGGACACCATTCACTCTGTGTAGGCATAACACTATTCCTACATGGAGTTTATTAAATCTGGGGGTTTGTTTATTAATAAACTTTTTGTGCCTCTCGTTTGCTTAATGCATTTTGTGCCCTTGTAATGGACTGTTTTATCTTTTTAATAAAATAAATAATTCTTGCAAGTTTTCATTACATCTAGTTCATTTCTGGCCATTTTTTGTACTTGGTTCACTTAGTTTACCTTCACTGTTAACTCTGCACCCTGTAGCTTTGAAAGGCAGACTCTGGAATCCTGGTTCTGATACCATGTCGCTCATCTTGTCAGAATAAAACAGACAAACATCTGTGGGGTCTGTTCAAGCAGCTTTATTATACTAAAACACATCAGGATTTAGGCTTAAAAACTGTAACTTAGATAAACTTGTGAACAAACTAGCTATCACACTCTCACTGCAGCCATCATGCTCACTCTCTGGCTGCACTCTCAAAATGGCACTGAAGCTAGCATGTATTTGCTGTTTATATGCACGTGCTGTCCTTGGAAATGCTTCTTAAAAATACAACACACACACGCACAGACTGTTCTACACACTGCAGGACTTTTTTTTAATTAGTCTTATTTTTAGACTAACCAGCTACATAGAAAATTCATCATGCCTGTCTGTATCATGTTGAGTGAAAAAAATATTTTCTCATATTGAAATATTGAGGCTGAAATGTGACCCATCATTCTGATGGTCATGTTGTCTTCTCCCATTTTGCTCAGTATCATCCCAATGTCCTGTTAGAATAGTGTTTCCATAAAATGCTCTCCTTTTCTCATTTATTTTGTTCAACATCTCTGTGTGGAATTTTCTTACATTATCTTAAGCATCTTTGATGTCTTTCTTCTGCACCACTACCAGGAAATTTACATATTCTCTGTTCAGCGTCCATAAGGTACACACAGCTCACTTTACTGTCAGTCAAAGTGCAGTCATCCAGTATGTTGATCATTTAAAAAACATGTCTCTGAACAAGGACATATTCACTATCCTCTCCCAGAACACTATCATTGAGGTTCTCCCAAACACAAAACTACTAGGCGTAAGCATAGATGAAAACCTGACCTTAGTCCTCCATATTCAGTGTAACATCCAAAAAACCCACTAAAAACTTGGCACACTCAACAGGCACAAGTACTTTCTCAACCTCCCCACTAAACTAGCCTTGGCTACTTCATTTCTGCTACCCTCCCTACATGGGGCCCCACTTTTCACCAATATCCCGTCTTCCCTTAAATCCAAACTTGACTCATGGTATAATAAAATTGCAAAATTCATGACCAATGCAAAATATTCATCCCACTATTCTGCCTTACTACCCCTACTAAACTGGCTAGAACTCCCACACTATCTTACATATCCATAGCTAATCACTGCACACAAACTCATATTCAAACCATCAAACCGCCCTGCCCTTTCTTCTCTACTCACTCAATACCATACAAATTGACCACTTTGGTTTAAAAGTCAAATGCTCCTGAACATTGAAATGCCTAATCTTTCTGCAGGTCAGATGCTCTACTCCTTCACTATCTCCAAACTATGGAATACCCTCTCACCCTCTCTCAGGGCTACAAGTAATCCAGTCCTCTTTAAACAATCAATGAAACAATGCCTGTAATCTCTATGGCACTGCATTTGTGCCAAACTTACACTTCCCAATACTTGACAATACCTAATATCTCATGAAATACTTCTCTGTATAATCTCTCTCAAGTCCCCTATCATTTTGCCTTTCTTAGCTTTAGCCTATAACTTCAACTGATTTTCTTTTCAGTTCTGCTTCATGCAAGCTTATAATTTCTCCTAGGCAAAAATGTACGACAATGTACTGAGTCAGTCATCAAGGATATACCCAATTATACCAAGTAGTGTCTCATACCAATCTGTATCAACTCCTACTAACATCCTTCCTCTACATAGTAACCTCACAATGTCCCTGATTACAACTCTTATACTCCCATACTCGTTAGGAGAAACTACTTCCTGTACATAGCTTAAACTGATGTTTCTACATCTGTATTCACATGATTTATGTATTTTATATTTCTGCTGATGTATAAGTGTACTGCATTCATATGTGTATCTATGTATTTATGATTTATGGTGTTTATATCTGTTCTGATGTATAAGCGTACTGCATTCATATGTGTATCTATGTATTTATGATTTATGGTGATAATATCTGTTCTGATGTATAAGCGTACTGCAATCATATGTGAATCTAAGTATTTGATTTGATGCTTTTGTTCGTTATTGGGGAGCTTTTCTCCCCAGACCTCCACTGAAAATGGGCTCATTTTGGCCCAGTGGACCATCCTGGTAAACAAACACAAATAAATGAATCATGATTTGCATAAGGATGCACATCAATTATAAGAATACAGCTTCAACAAGTACCATTTTGAAATATCAATTCCAGTTTGTAGTTTACTTTTTGTTGAGGAAAGTCCCCTACACTCTTTATGTTGGGAAGTTAGCTCCATGTACCCCATGTTTATAATATGAAGTCTAGGGTCACCACACATCAGGACAAGGAGATGTCTCTCTTTGCAATGACCACCATCACCAAAAGTAATTTTTGATCAAATGCTCAAAACTGCACTTCACACACTTGGACCTCATAAAATTGTATGAATTGTCATTGCAGAGTGGCAATATGATCTTTTCCATCTTGTCCTCTTAACCCTATCAGTTTTGCTAGTATCTACTGGTAACGAGCAGAATAAAGGGTGCCTTAATGAAATGCAGGTGGATAGCATTCACTGCTTCTATTCTGTCTATGCCTTTCAAAAATGAGTCGTGGAACTGTGCCAGACTGATCTGACAAGAATACCTTGCAGAGAATTTATGCTGTGCTTTGTTTTTGGATTGTTATCCTCCAAATATGTAATAAGTTTTCCTCTGAAGATCTTTCCATGACTTTGCCTTAACACAGAGCAGGTTCATCAAATTTAGTACTGCTTTAAATCAGATTCATTTTTTGCTTATCTATATTGCTTGTAGCATCTAGATGTAGAGAATGTTTGGATGAATACGAAGCTCAAAATCTGTGCACCTATGATGCTGTTGATACTAGGTTAGGTATTTGCAGCTAGAGTTGTGGACTGCAACAGGGCATAAAGTCATGGACCAGATGAAGAAACATAAGTCTAGAACATGGAGAAATCATGTTTTTTTATGCCAATGGCCCAGGAGAAGGTCTCTTTATAAGCTTCATTGTAGGGATAACATACTAGAGGATGCCCTATGTGGATGCCAGACACTATGTCAGTATGGTATATTTCTTAAGAGAGCTCATTATTCAGTCAGTAGTGGGCTACTGACATAAGTCAGAAAGCTGGATCAACACACCTGGATTGGATAATCAGTTTATCATTTGGGTTATGCTGATGGCTAAATCAACCACCGCATAATTAAAGATGGGAAACTCCAGGATGTACACTTAAGTCAAACCACTACTAAGCAGGTGATATTAGTAGGTAGCAGTATCTGCTGTGGCCACTGACATTATGTATTGTACATTGGAGGGTGGTCGCTGACTCGTGACTGCAGAAAGTGTATGTGGAAATGGAGTGAAGCACCCAACACTGATTACAAAAGTTAGAAGCAGGTAAGAGATTCTGATCACTGGCATGACAGGGAGCTCTGATAAGCATGATCATTAACACCTGGGTGGATTATATTATATTATTATATTATATTATATTATATTATATTATATTATATTATATTATATTATATTATATTATATTATATTATATTATATTATATTATATTACATTATATTATATTATATTATATTATATTATATTATATTATATTATATTATATTATTTTGCAGGCTGGAGAGGACGTACTGATCAATGTAAGGGTATGAAAGCAATGACCACCAGTGGAATAGAGAGGTGAAATCATGTGTTCTGTGTGAGGCTCAGCAATGAGAGAGCTCACAAGACTCAGTAGGACATGATGTTTTTGAGAAATAGTGGACATTTATATGTCAAGATTTTCTAGTACTGTCTGCCACGGCCTGCATCAAAAGTGACGGTTCTTTGGACTCTCGCATTCCCACCAGCTGCTTATTCTTGAAGGCAATGTGTATAGCCATTGTGACAGTATATTGTTTGCTGTGTGCAATTTACCTGACTGCACTATTACTGCAACAAAAACATTGATATCCAATGACAATGAATTTGACTGTTTTACTATGATTTTTATTTTGTGTGTGTATACATCTTCATTGTTTCTGGTACAGTGTGTTGTAGTTTGCAATGTTTGGATGTGTGGAAGCAGGTAAAATCTTGTCTATTTCTACGTTTTGTTTATGTGTTTACATTACAGTAGCAGAATACTACAAATGGGGTGTGAAAAACTTTTTTTGCTTATGTGGTGTTCGGTCTTGTTCCATGGTTGTGCATAGTTAACTAAATGGAAGGTAAAGCCTCCCATACAGTGGGTCATCTTTTTTTTTTTTTTTTTTTAATTATCAGTGTTACTACTATGCATCGATTGTAATTTGTCAGTGTTTTCTGATATCATGTTCTTGTTCCGAAGCCATATTTGTCTACTGGCACTACAGACGTGCATGGATGTGACCTCTAAATTGTTGGAAGCCATGATACACCATGTAATCTTGTTTGCCAGGTACAAGCATAGTATACAGAGCTTGCACTAGGAGTAAGAGATTCAGGAATCACAATCACAGACCAGAATGGTGATGCACACTTGCATAAAGCTAATCAGTGATGTAAGCTGAAATAATTTCTGGGGAAATAATTTTTGTTATGCACTTTACTGCGTGCCCTATAAATCTGCTGCTGGACATATTTCTGGGGAAATAATGTTAAATATTTTAGTGAGTTCCCCATGCATCAGCTATTTCACAAATTTTAGGGGATATAATTATTAAATTATCATATATGACATAGGCAATATTACATTTATATAAATGAAAATAAACCATACCGATACAATTTCAGTTGCAAACATTATACATTACAAACATGCTGACACAACTGTAGCTGCAAACATTATACATCACTTATAATATAGCCAGTAATTGTCAGTCAAACATTAAATAGCTCATTCAAGTCCTGCTTTCTTTTAAACCTCGTTCCTTCTTTGCATGTATTGATCCCACAATTCCCATTTTGCCTATGTAATTTGCTCCTACCCTTCTCTAAAGATAATAATTCCAGTTGCTTTATCTCTGTTACTATCTTTGCCACTTGTAGTAAAGTTGGTTTAGAGTTTAATTTCCATTATTTAGTAATTGTTTATTTTTGGCAGCTATCGTAATTAGACTCAGCAAGGCCTTACTATGTCTAGGCAATTCTGATTCTGCATCATAACTCAAAAAAATGATTTCCTTAGTTACACCAATTTGCTCACCCAGTATCTCTGACAGTGCAGTCTGCAGGGAATCTTTGGTATGCCAACTCATTACAATCTCAGAAACTATGCTCCCAGTTGTCTCCTTCTTCCCCATTACATCTCCAATATTTTCTGTCTACCTGAAGAAAAATTATTTGGCATCTACGGAGTATAAAAATACCTATGTAAACACTTCCATGCAAAGATCCTAAATCTTATAGACTTTACTGCATATTTGGGAGACATACATATATCTCCCCATTGTTTCTTTGTGAACTGATTATCTAGTCTGTCTTCCCAATCCTTTCTAACTTCCTCTTATTGATTCTCATAGTTATCATGCAAAGTTTTATATGCCCTATAATTTTTCCTTTCTTAATAGCAGCTTCTGTTCTAGAGTCTACTAAAACACTACCAGTGCTGGTCTTTCATTTGGACCCCCTATTTCTTTTTCTTTGCCTATACTCTGATATCAATCCTTGATAAGGAAGGCAATCTCTAACCTGCAGTCCAAATAATTTCTTGGCATCTTCCCATTATATTACCTTTCCCTCTCTAATTATTTGCTCCTAATATCTTGGTTCCTTTGCCAGTTCTTAGAATACTTTCTGCTACTTTATGAATATAATATTCTGTATGATTATTGTTATTATCTGTAAAGGTCTGCATCCAAAATCCCAGTCTCACCTTGTTCTTGAGTTTCCCTTCTGTTTAATCATCATCTCTTTCCACCTTGAATTATAGTTTTCTGCTTGTGCTACGTATAGGAGCCTTAACTGTGTTGCTCTGAAATACCCCTTCAAATCAGGTAATCCCAATTCACCTTGTTTTATTGGAAGAATAAGTTTATCCCACTTGACTCTTGCCATCTTCTCCTCCCAGATACAATCCTTCAGCTCTTTATTAATTGATATCCACAACTTTTCCTCTGTTTGATAAACATATGCATGACATTGTATAAGACTAAGGGACTAAAACATTTTAACTTATTGTATCTTACTGTCGATATATATATAACAAAGCTTCAGTTTTCTCAGTTTTTGTATTATTGTTAATGTAGTCTCTTTTCAAATATCCTTAGCTGCCACACGGGAATAATTTTTAATCCACACTCCCAAGTATTGCATTTAATCATGTCCCCATAAATATGTCTATTGCTGAAACGATTAATGTGTGGATACATAATTTACTTAATTTACTGCTATTGCCTTTGTTTTAGCCTCATTCATTTTGTGTCCTAAAAAGATTTGAAACTGTATCAATATGTTCCACAGCATTGTAATGTCCCTTTCTGGTTTTGTCAGGTGTAAAGTAATATCATCTGCAAATACAGCCAGGTTTTCTTGACTACCATACCAATTATATCCTTGAATTTCAGAGTCCCTTATTTTCTTTGCCAATGGTTCTAAATATAATACAAATAACAAAGGGGAGAGAAGACACCCCTGCCTGGTTCCTCTGCTCAAGCAGAAAATATCAGAGAGAACGCAATCCACTTTAACTTTCACCTCCAATCCCTCATATATCCACCTAATCAACCTGATAATTTTATCAGGTAATGCAAATGCTTCCATTGTTCTGCTCATAAAGCCCCTGCTTACACTGTCAAATGGTTTCCCTGCATCAAGACCCACCAATAATAGTGCTATTTTCTTACATTCCTCTTCCCGCTTTATCATCAGTGTTGCATTAATGGTGTCAAATTTTTGCCTCCCCTTCACAAAACCACATTGATCCATATCTATCAATTTTGGCATCTCTTTTGTCATTCTTTTAGTCAGTATAGATATAAGCACTTTATAATCATAGCTTAGTTTTGAAATATGCCTGTATGAAGCTGGATCTGATGGATCTTTACACTCTTTAGGTATTACAGCTACCACCTCTTTCTTCCAGGATACTGGCACTTCTCTTCCTCTTAAAATATTGTTAAACAAAACCTTCCGGATCTTTATCAGTTTTTTCCCTCCTAGTTTCCAGATTTCAACACGAATACCATCTTTTCCTGGGGACTTTCCTGTAGATTGGTTATACATCACCATTTTTATCTCATCTCCTCCTATCTTGTTAGTAATTGAGCATCCTCTACCTCTAACCTTGACATATTTATTTCTTCCATAAACATTTCCATTTGTACCTTTTCTTGACTTCCATGTTTCTCTGCTTTATACAGACTTTCATAGAATTTCCAAAATATTTCTAATACTTCTACAGGATCTCTTGTTATGTTCCTTGTTATAGGTCCCCTAAGCTTGGTGACAGCCCTTTCTGCTTTTTTTTGCCTGAGTTATTATGCTAAAGGTTTTGTGCTCTAGAGTTATTATCAAAAACAGTTGCTTAACAGAAATCTTTCTAAACTCATGCATGTTATTGAGGTAATCCCTTATTTTTTGTTTAACATTCCGCAGTTGCCCCTCTTCTTGTTCTGTGAGATTCCCCCATTTTGCAATACTTTACCATTTGTTAGTCCCTCTAAATAATTCACATTACTTCTTAACCATATCTCCCTTTTATGTCCACCCTATTTTTAAACTCCACTTTAATTTTATCCCACTCCCTAGCTATATTTTCAGAAGAAACTTCTATCTTCCTTTCTCTTCAACAGATAGGTGTGAAACTGCCGTTGTCTCATTTTTACTTCATTACCCTGTGTTTTTATTTTAGTTATTATTGGTGCATGATCTGAAATAGTTATTGGGTTTGTATTAAAGCCTTCAATTAAATGCATACGTTCCTGTGAAATGTAAATTATGTCCGGCCTAGCCCAGTTCTTTGTATCTTGGGGAATAATATGTAAATTCACTCAGAACTCCTGGTACTGAATTCACATCTTCCATACCAAATATTTTCATAAATTTCTTTAAAAATGTACCCTCCTTTGTTATATTTTCCCTTATCAGCCCCCAAGGCAAATAAAATTCCAGTCCCCGCCTATAAGTAATATTCCTTGCTGTAAGCTGATTATTTCTCCTAGACATTTCTTAAGCTCCATTATAGCAATTTTCTGTGGAATATAAATACATACCTGTGTAATCCTCCTCCCTTGCCAGTAGTCTCTTAGTATTACAAATCTACCATTACTGACTTTTTATCCTCTTCTATCACTATTGGAGCTCATCTTGCAATTAATATAAGTAATCCCCTTTTCCTTTGCCTCAGGTATTCTGCTGAATAACCACCCTGAAAACCTTTCTTTACCAATTCACGTGTTCAGTTTTTCCCAGTGCGTCTCCTGTAGTATAATGTTTTGCAGTCTACATTTTTTGTTATAGTTCACTACTCTTTCTTTTTTTGTATTAATCTGTGAAACCACAGACATTTAAAGACATTACAGAAAGCATCATACTCTTGAAAAATTATTCTTCCCACCTTTTATGTATAGCAGTTTTTTTATTAAATCTCTAGTTCTGGCTATTGTGTTACATGCATGTCTTGTTTGGCAGGTTAAACTTTAATACAGTTGTTTCTTGTTATCTCCATTTGAGCGTATTTAACATCTTACAGAACCTTTTGTTTTATCGAGAATTCCCAAACAAAAATTACAAACACACCCCCAATACCCCCTAAAATCTATTAACTTAATAATGACACACAATGCTATATACATCTTCAAATTTCAAATTTTACCCTCTTAATAGGAACAAATGTTCCAAACTGACAGCCACAAATACAGACTTGAGATAAAGTAAAAGAAAGGTTATCCATGCTAAGATGCATGGCACAGGCTGTGGTTTGATTAAGTGCTGTCTTTGTTTTTTCTTATCTTTGTAGTTGTCTCAGCTGGCAAAACACTTGTATGCTTTCAGGAAACATTTTTTTCAAGCCTAAGCCATTTCTTTTTATCAGATTCTCTGCTAGAGAAATGAGAACCAGACACAAAACTGTTTACTAGAAAAATGCCTTATAATATTCAATATTCTTTTTTTAATTTACTTGGTTTCTCTTAAAACTTGCTACTAGATTAAGCTAATGGCCATAACCCAGTCATTCCCCTACACAAGAATTTTCTGTTGAAATCCTGGAAAAGGTTTCACTGGCACAGTCTGTCTGTGGTCTTTATTACGAGAAGAACAAGAAGCAGAATCTCCTTCTGTTTCACATCTCAATTTGTGTTGGACAAACTTTTGTATTTCTTCCTTAGCACATACTTCATCAAAAATAATTTTGTTACTGCAGTGAAAAATATTTTGAAGATAGCTGGGTACTGCAGTTTGAATCTCATGACTGCTTCTCAACATTCCCTGAATAATGGAATACATTTACTCCTCTTCTACCTGGTGTACAATGAGTAGTCATTCTCCACAAACACTCTGCTGTCTTCCACTTTTAGTACTTTATCCGTCTGCCACAGTTTATACACTTTAACAAGTCCCTTACAGATCAAGTATTGCATAAATTTCAGGAGAAATAATTTTTGTTATAGATTTTAATAAGTCCCCCATACATCAGCTTGCACAATGACATACTTGAATATGTGCCCTTCAGTCAGTCTTGTTTACTAAACCTATTTTTGCTTTACATAATCAATGCATGAGGTATAGTTTTTTTAGTTGCGGCACAGCATAATATGGGTATGGGACTTGCAGTTATGCCTCCTCTTCATTAAACTCGCCAGTGCAAATTTAAGTCAGCAAGTGCCCTCAGACCTATGTAAAGTATTTTATGCATGGTGTGGTAGGGCTAGCCACCGGTTGGTGTGAACATTAGACCTAGGTGATGGTCATTGTTGATGTGACACCCCAACACCTTGTACAAAATGGAAAAAAGGGAGTTGATGTTGATGCCAAAAGTCCCCACCCCTGCCATTGCAGGGGGTTTATCCAGTACACCCCTTACCTAATACAACCTACATCAAGGTCACATGTCCTTGAGGATAGGTTAAAATTTTGTAGTTTCAAGAGCTGTCACTGGATTGGGCTCACATTACCAGGATTCAGTGAAACATAACCAAATGAATCAACTACATATCCATAATACCACTTAAGTTTCAACGTCTATCACAAGATGAAATGAGATACTGATTTGCAGTTATTAAAAAATAAATAAATAACATTTTCATCAATTGGAATTCTGTAAATGATATCCTTAATTGCTAAGTTAAATTAACTTTAAATTTTGGCTGCTCTGTGCATGGTTGTCAAGTTTAACTTCTGGTCATTATCACAAGTCCATTATAATTTTAGTGCATAATCATATAAGCAAACCTAAACTGGCACTAATTATGGACCACTAAGTAAAGAAAGTTTTGATTTAGTCATTCATTAATTCATTTATTTCCTCACTTCATTCGTTTTTTGATACCCACTTTGCCCCGTCATGGATGGGTCAAAGTCAATCTTGGCATTTAGTGGCTGAACAACAGAGAAACTAATAATGGCTGTGACTCTGGTGTATTGCAGAAATTAAAGTTATAGAAAACGTAATTTTAAAAAGAAATCCAAGCTGTACTGAAAGTGTGTGGTCTGGTGCATATTGTCAGTGTGAAAATCTGCAGGCAAGCATGAAAACAAATAATGAATATTGATGCTATAAAACTGGGATGCTGAGACACAGGAAGGTTAGCTGCAGGTATCATAAGGAAGTTCATGGACATGCCTGCTCCAGTCAGTCAAAAAACACAGACAGGCAGACCTAATAAATTGGCAGTCATGCAGAAAAAATAACCACAACAACAAAAAACCCAAAAACAATTCAAGGAAGCAAGACTCTGCTATCATCAAGATCTAGAATGAAGAACAGCAGAAGTAAATGCTCATAAAACCACATCATGAGCTACAGCAGTCAAAAAGGTATTGTATGAAGCCCCTGATAGCCATTACCTTTGTTATATGATCGCCATGACAGGCAGAACATTTAAGTGGCAGAGATGAGCATGACTCCTGAAAGATCCATTCCCTAAGAAGATCCATGTTATCTTGCTTACCTTGCCAATAATAGAGTACTACACCGACTGCTGCATATCCATTAACATTTTCAAGCAGCAATGCTAAGATTCTTCCATGTTTAACAATCTGCATTATGATGGGTAGCATTCAGGCAATATGAGATGCCTTAAATATACATGGATTGTACGGCTGTGGATGGCCAAGGATGTAAGTACATTCCATAGAATGTTAAAGTCAAGCCAGTCCTTGGGGCACAATACCTTGCACTTTCACAAAGGCATCAGGTACATCATCTTCAGGGACATAAACAAAAGGCATCCAAACTAAAGGCACAATTGAGGTGAGAGGCATCAGTAACATGCTATGTCTTCACCTGGTGCCACAACATTTACTGAAAATGAAACAAGAGTCCTTTTAGTTTTGCACCAAGGAAAGCAGGCATGCAAAACATGCACAATAGCTTTTTCAAAGTCTACAATTTAAGTTGTGGAGGGAGGGAGACAAGTGCACATCAATTTCCTCAGCACATTCCAAGAGGCAACCAAAAAGTGTAGTATGCCATCTCTGTTTCAGCACTCATGAGGGCATACACCAGTGCAATTACTCTGTCACTGTCCTCTTGTTGGATTACTCCATGTACACTGTATAACTGATAGTACACCTTGAAGCTGGTTGAGAAAGTACAATTGCAGAGATAAATTGCACTTGCATTCCAATCCAAAAGGTTTGTCTTTGTAGTCACGAACATTGCCCAGTCATGTACTTGGTGCCATAAACATGTGGTACAGAAGTTGTCACGCTGCCAGCCCGGCATATCCTGCTAGAACATAGAATATTAACTTGCAAAACTTAAGAATAGTTGAGATTAAGTTACTTTATAGATGCTGTGTCTCAGTTTCAATGTAGCAAACACAATCTCTAGAGCAAGAAGTTTTTTGTATTGTCTTGAAAGAGAAGTAATTACTAGGTTTGAGATGCAGAAGTGTTTTATTGCTTTCTGACTTTCTAGCAGCTGCACAGCTGTGAGAAAACATCTGAAGGCTATGTATTTTTCACACAGAGATGTTAAATATTGGGGTCTATATTATATGCTCGAAGACTATTTTCTTCAAACACTTAAACGCTGACACGTAAACTGCAAAAGCGGTAAACCACGAATGGCCACGTCTGCATATTTTTTCCTAAGGAAAATATCTGCTTGGCCATTATTGTGAATTACCATTTTCTCCAATACAGAGCAATCTTGGAGCTGGTATATTTAGTTAGGGGTGTGTGTGTGAGGGGGGTGAAGCCCCCACTTGATTAGCATTTTAAAGTTTGTTGCTTTGTTTTATGGCCAATCGAATTTTTTCCCTAGGAAGAAATTCATGGAAGTGGCCATTTGCAGTTTATAGCTTTTGCTGTTGATGTGTCAACCTTTATGTGTTCGAAGAAAATAGTCTTCAAGCATATAATATAGATCCAAATGTTGGATATTGGGGGTTTAGCTTGGGAACTTAAGTCAGATGACAAAAAGTGATGCCATCCAAACTAACCCAGCGGTAATATTTGATGTCAATTTAAGAACTCTACAAGTCAAGCGAAAAACAAACCTCAGTAAAAACAAACAAAATGAGCTGGAAACCACAATCCCAAAGGGAACATATTATTATTTGTTTATGTCCTTATCCTATTGCTTATATATTTGCAACACAGTATTAATTTGTATATGGTTCAGTGATGGAGTGAAGCGCATTTAAGCAATTTGCTAACTAATCTAATTAGGCTTAATTGTTTGCCTAATGTATACTTGTATATAAGGATAGTGAGTACCATTGTGTATTTTTTATGTCTGAAGAAGGAGAGACACTGTGCTCTCCGAAAGCGTTTGCTAATAAAATCGTTCCCTTTGGGATTGTGGTTTCCAGCTCATTTTGTTTGTTTTTACTGTAATTTAAGAACTCTCTCAGAGAGAGACTAGGCATTTTGTATTTTGTCTTGGACCCAGCAAGAACATTGACCCATCATCACCATCTACACTTGCCTTGCTGTAAGTAAGATTTAGGGCATACTATCTCTTTCAGATATAGACAGGAATATAGTAAAGATTAGTTTAAATGTTTTCTGTATTTATTTGAGACTGCCCTGTAATGTTATTTTAAAATATTTCCTGTAATTTTGAACTCTGACAATACTGTGTTGATTTACTGAGTATTTTATTATTTACTATTACATATACTTAAACCTATCTTTGAGGATGATATTTATGAGACATATTTAAGCTCTTAAAGTACTTGCACATATATTTGGTGACACTGTACAGGCCACTCCTAAATAGCCTTGCAAGTCTTGGGCAGACTGCCATTTGGATAATACTAACATTACACAGTAGGATTGGACACCCTTTGTTAAGTAGCTGATAAGAGTAATTGGTGGCAGTGGAAAGTACCCTTTAGTCTGGGCAGAAGGGGGCTTAGCTAGTAAACCTGTGCCAGCCTTTCCCAGGAGTGTGTGTGTGTGTGTGTGTGTTTGTATATAAATCAGACTTCAAAGTGTGTGTGTGTGTGTGTGTGTGTGTGTGTGTGTGTGTGTGTGTGTGTGTGTGTGTGTATGTGTGTGTGTGTCAGCTACTTGGGCAGGGACATAAAGCACTGGTTGGACAGAGAGGGTGCTGGAGGTTTTGGCTTGACCATTAAGCTGAGTTCACAACCTTATAGCTGTGCCAGTGGGGAGTCTTATTGGGGATCTGGAGAAAGAGGGAGAAACCAGCCCCAGACTGACTGTGGTTTCTGTGTGCTGTTAAGGGAAATTATACTTTACTGCGTGTGTACTTGTCATCCTCCCATTGTGTATGTCTCCTAGCTTCTGACAGTGGTGAGGATTGAGGCTTCTTGATTATTGGGCCAGTGCAGAGGCATCACATATTATTTGATGGACAGTGTTGAGATATCCACATTACATATTATTTGGGTGGCAGTGGTGGGATAGACCCATCACATATTAATTCTCTTGTAGTGGCATGGATATTGAATTCCTGTAACCTGTGTAAAGTGGTCACGGAAGGTGTTTGTACTCTCAATCAGCCACACAATGAACATTCAGAGTTTCACATCACAACTGTTTTATTTATTTATTTTTTTGTTAGCTTAGATAGTCAGGGAGAGCAGGCAAGCCTATCAGCAGAGGAGTATGGCAAGCTGACAAAGAGCCAGTTGGCTGAGATGTGCCAGGTTAAAGGACTGGTGCATGCCAACCTGATTAAGGCAGAAATGATTGTAGCTTTGGGCACAGCTGCATCTCAGACCAGCGATCAGGAGGACAACCAGGCTGGCCTTGGAGATGAACAACTCTCAGAAAATGGACAACTCAACCTTTCCACAGAGGACTTAAAACTCCATCTGGAGTTAAAGAGACTTGAGCTGGAGGCCAAACATTTGGAAATAGAAGCAGCAGAGAGACTGAGACATCTAGAGGCTGAAGAAAATGAGAAAGTGAGATGTCTTGAGGCTGAGGAAAATGAGAAACTGAGATGTCTAATTGCTGAGGAAAATGAGAAACTGTGATGTCTAGAGGCTGAGGAGATGGGGAGGCACAGGCAACATGAAAATGAGATGCTGACTCTTTGCCAGAGTCATAGAGGTAATGGAGAAGGGAGTAACTGAGCCCCAGAAGAAACAAAGGTCAGTAAATTTCTTCCACAATTTACAGAGGGGGATAATTTTGATAGTTTCATTCATATGTTTGAAAGGGTATATAAACAATATAATGCTGACCAAAGGCTCTGGGTACAATTCCTGACCCCCTTACTCCACGGTAAATCTGTAACTGCTATTTCTAAATTATCTGATATTGACTGCTTAAATTATAATATTGTAAAAGAACTGTCTTTGAGAATGCTTAAAGTTAACACCTGAAGCTTATAGGAAAAAGTTTCATTAGCATAAACGCAAGGCAGACAAAAGTGTGTGTGAATATATTGTTGAACTAAGCACTTATTTTCATAGGTGGGTGAGTGGATATCAGGTCACCACCTTTGAAGGGCTGCCAGACCTTTTGGTGAGTGAACAAGCCCTTAGCATTTTGCCTGAGGACATGAAAATCTGGTTAACTGATAGACAATGCAGTACTGCAGATGAGTTAGGGAAAAAGGGAGACCTATACCTAGCAAGCAGGGCATCACTGCACAGGAAAGAGACACCCAGTGCTGCTCATAGGTCTAAGGGAACCCACGGTGGGCAGCCCAGACTGCCGCAACAGAGTCCCCCAATAGTCCAGGTACATGTCCAGGACCAAGGGGTAAATGTTTTAAATGCAACAAGTGGGGCCATGTAGCATATATATGTCAATGGAGGCAAGGTGGGGAACAAAAGGTGGGAAAGCCAGTAAGTGGGAATGACAAAATGCCAGCAGTAAGTTGTCTCAAGACAACAAGGGTACCAAACTTCCACAAGAGGTTATATCCTATCTTAGTGGATGGGAAAGAGGTCACTGCTAAGAGAGATACAGCCTCTAACCTAACCATTGTGAAGCTTGCAATGGTTAAAGTGGAGCACTACTTGCTTGGGCAGTCTACTCCAGTCAGAGCTTTAGGGGGGGACCCCATTCCAAATAACTTTGGCTTGGGTTTACCTTGACTGGGATGATGGAAAAAGAAGCCAGGAAGTAGGTGTGTTTGAGGATATCCCTGCAGATGTCCTGATATGGAATGATTTTGATAATGCAGTACCCTGTGTGCATGCAGTTACATGCAGTCAGGCTTGGAGACAAGCATGTGGGCCTATTAGTCTGGGGGAGACCCAGGTAAACCTCACACTTGCAGCCATGACTGGTGAGATGGTTACTTCAGGGAGAGAGCTACTCTGAAGCAGTGAGACTGAAGGTGATCCACAGCTTCTTGAGGGTACTAATGTTCCCTTGGACAGAGTGACTGCAAGGGCAGAGGTGAGTAGTAGTAGTACCAGGGCTGACAGTGAGGCACTGCTGCCAGAGAATACCAGACTTCCAGTGGATGGGGAGCTGGGAAGGGTTACAAAGAGAGAGTTGAGACAGGCTCAGCTCTCAGACTCAACATTACAAGCCCTAAGGTTGGTAGCTAGTGAGGCACCTAAATCTCAAGGGAAGCGGGAATCTGTATAGTGGGACAAAGGGTTACTGTATAGAAAGTGGACTCCTGAGGGAGGGCTAGAGGGTGAGAGAATGCAGCAGCTGGTAGTGCCCAGAGCCTACCATCTGGCACTTCTAGCCATAGCCCATGATATTCCCTTTACAGGTCATATGGGCATAAAACATGCAAAGAGATGTATTATACAGAACTTTTATTGGCCTGGAATTTTCAGAGATGTAACAGGGTACTGAAGGACCTGTGAGGAGTGCCAAAATGTAGGCAAGGCAGGAAACAAGGTGAAAGCTCCTTTGATGCCTTTACCTTTGATTGAGGAGCCATTTCAGAGGGTAGCTATGGATATTGTGGGGCATCTGAGTACCCCAAGTTCCACAGGGAAAAAGTGTATTCTAGTGGTAGTAGATTATACTACCAGATACCCTGAAGTGGTGGCTCTGTCCTCCATTTATGCAGAAAAGGTGGCAAATGCTTTGTCAGAGATTTTCAGTAGGTTAGGTTTCCCAAAAGAAATATTGACTGAGAGAGGTGTCAATTTCATTTCAGACCTGCTGGTTTGTCTGTGGAATCACTGTGAGGTGAAGCACCTAAATACCACCCCTTATCATTCCCAGACTAATGATCATGTTGAGATATTAAACTATACAATGAAGTCCATGGTATGGGCATTTGTAGACTAGTTTTAGAGGTAGTGGGACAACTATTTCCCCCATCTGTTATTTGCTTACAGAGAGGTGCTCCAGGAATCCACAGGTTTTTCACCCTTTGAGTTGCTGTATGGGCATAGAGTGAGGGGACCTCTAGATTTGATTCGAGATGAGTAGGATGGTGAGTGTGAATCCCAGAAGAAGTCTGTTATGGCATATGTCCTAAACCTCAGGACAAGGCTTAGGGAACTCATGGACTTGGCCCAGGAGAACCTGGCAGAAGCCCAACAGCAGAAAAAGGTCTGGTATGACAGGAATGCTTGAGCTAGAGAGTATAGAGTAGGACAGCAGGTAATGGTTCTCATTCCTGCCAGACATAACAGGCTGCAGGCAGCTTGGGAGGGATGCTACAAGGTGGTAAGGAATGTCAGTGATGTTAACTACATGGTAGAACTGCTAGGCAGGAGGCAGGGGCACCAACTATACCATGTTAACATGATGAAACCTTACCATGATAGGGAGGCCATTGTGCTGAGTATTTTCAGTGGATGGCAGGAGGAGTCTGAGGTTGATCTGGTGGCTGAACTCCTCACTGAAGCTCGGTCGGACTGACACTTCAGTGGAAGGGGTAGGAATGTCCCAGCAGCTATCCCCTACCCAGGTTCCAGAAATTCAGGCAGTGTTACAGGAGTTTGCGGACATGTTCATTGGGAAACCAGGGTGCAACCACCTGGTGCAGCACCATGTGGCTACAGGACACCAAAGACCTATTAAGCAGGACCCTTATAGGGTGCCTTATAGGGTGCCTGAGAGAGTCAAACAGACTCTGAAGGAGGAGATACAGGAAATGTTAGAACTAGATGTAATTCAGGAGTCCAGCAGTCCCTTGGCCTCCCCAGTGGTGCTGGTACAAAAGAAGGATGGCAGCACCAGGTTCTGTGTGGACTACAGGAAATTAAATAGTCACACAGAGACAGATGCTTACCCCATACCTAGGACAGATGAAGCCTTAGAGCAGCTGGGTGGGGCTAAGTATCTTACCACTATTGATCTTACCAGGGTTACTGGCAGGTGCCCTTGACTCCCAGTGCTACAGAGAGGCCAGCCTTTGTGACTCCTTTTGGCTTGTATGAGTTCACAAATATGCCCTTTGGGATGTAAATTCCCCCAGCAACTTTCTATAGGCTGGTATATCATATCTTAGCAGGAGCAGGAGATTTTCCCCTTGCTTGGCTCGATGATATTGCCAAATACAGCCATTTCTGGCAAGAGCACCTTAGCATGTCAGGGAGGTAATGGGCAGACTACAGAGGGCAGGGTTGACCATTAAGCCCAACAAATGCCAGGTGGGTATGGCAGAGGTCTCCTACCTGGGACATAAGAGTGGGGAGTGGTAAGATCAGGCCAGAACCTGCCAAAGTGGAAGCCATTCAGGCATGGCCTGCCAGATAAGGTAGTGTGGACTCCAGTATGTGAGCAGGAATTCCAGAAGCTTAAAGGGACTTTGGGAGGACCTCCTGTGTTAGCCAGTCCAGATTACAGCAAAGAATGTGTTGTGTAGGTGGATGCTTCAAACCATGGGGTCGAGGCCAAACTTAGCTAGGTTTCCTCAGATTGAGAAGAGCACCCAGTGGTATGTCTCAGTCGTAGGCTGCAACCCATGGAAGAATGCTATGGAGTGGTAGAAAAGGAATGCCTAGCCATAGTGTGGGTACTGCAGAACCTTCAGCCTTATATGTAGGGAAGGAAATTCACTGTAGTTACAGACCACAATCCCTTAACATGGTTACATTGAGCCAGCCAGCAAAATGCCAAGTTACTAAGATGGAGCCTAGGGTTGCAAGCATATGATATGACAGTGCAGCACCACAGTGAGGTTAGCAATGCCACTGGAGATGGGCTCTCAAGACAGGGAACGTGGTAAGGTATTCCCAGATATGCTCAACCCTCTCAAGCAACATTTCTCAAAGATCACTTGAAAAACTAGCTTGAGTTTTCAGGGGGTAAGAAATGTCATGCTGCCAGCTCAGCTTTCTGGAATTTTGTAAATAATTCTGTCATTTGTGAATGCTGATATGATGTATACAGAATTGTATATTATGTACTGAGCTTCAAGAATGTAAATACAGCATACTCTGCTAGAACATAGAAGATTAACTTACAAAACTTGAGGTTAAGTTACTTTATAACTGGACCATATACAAGAGATTTTATCTCTCAGTTTCAGTGTAGCAGACACAATGTCTAGAGCTAGAAGTTTTTTGTATTGTCTTGAAAGAGAAGTAATTACTAGGTTTAAGATGCAGAAGTGTTTTATTGCTTTATGACTTCCTAGCAGCTGCACTGCTGTGAGCAAACATCTGAATGCTATGTATTTTTCACACAGAGATGTTAAATGTTGGCCACTGGCGGTTTAGCTTGGGAGCTTAAGTCAGGTGACAAAAAGTGATGTCATCCAAACTAACCCAGCAGTAATATTTGATATTAATTTAAGAACTCTCTGAGAGAGAGACTAGGGATTTTGTATTTTGTCTTGGACCTAGCAAGAACATCCACTCATCATCACCATCTGCACTTGCCTTGCTGTAAGTAAGACTTAGGGCACAATATATATTTTAGATATAGATAGTAATATAGTAAAGATTAGCTTAGATGTTTTCCCTTGCACCCAGATGTTACACAAAAATGTTTTAAAATTTGTATACTTTCCCAAATGTCAAAATTATCCATCTATGCCAAGCCTGGGTTTTCCATTTCATTATTCAGTTGTGCAGTGCACATGTCCAAGTGTTCTGAGGTATGTATTGGATGGTTTCACCTCTTCCGCTGGCATCTTCATTTTCCTTCGAAACTGTATCCATTACGTGCACTGCTATCTGGGTTGTATACATTCCATTCATATCCCTGTTTAGTCTTTGGTGAAAAATTCCATTCCAGGATCTTTAATCTTCATGACTACCTGTCAATATCCACTTGCATTCTTGCTTAACATGTAGTTATATCTATAAGGTACTGTTGATGACTTGCTTCAGCAAGGATATGTACACTGATTTGTAACTCCAGATGCAAATGAGGGGTAAGGCCTATAATACAAAATTCCATGAATTCTCATTGTTTATCGGTAGTCAGACAGCCTCAGTTCTGAAAATGTCTGATATTTCCCATAAAAATGGGAAAAATGTGAACTGGCTGATGAGGCTTAGTAAGCAGTCTATTCTTTATAATCCTGCACTGTATCAAACCTTTTCTGTTGCTCATATGGTTTTACCTTAATACAAACCTTCACTATGTAATGCTTTGGCCATGACATGGATTTAATTAAAGATAAGCTAGCAGTTATTAACTTTTACAGCTGTGCTAAGCAAATTATGAATTATTCTGTTTTAATTTTCTCCCAAGAGAAGATAATAGCTGGATATATGCATTTTAGATCGATTATAATGCAGTGAAATTATTAGAAAACTAATTAAATCATTTCCATTTTTCTGCAAATTTGAAGTTAGCATTTCTGCTCTTCCTGTGATTATAGACTGAAATTCTAAGAAAATTAAGTCAATTCCATTTTGTAGTGAAACAAAAGAAGTAAGCATTTCTGCTTTTTCCTGTATTTGGTGTCTCAGTTCTAGTTTCTGTCGTAATGCTACAATACAGTTTAGGTAAAACCATATGACTGTGGGCATACCTTGTGGAACCCCTGACAAGGACCTATATTCCTTTATGTCTATATTTAGTTAGTTTGAGAAGGTTGGCTGAAGACTTCTTCTACTGAGATGTTATCAGTTCCTCCACTTGAATTGTGTGGTTTCCTGTAATGTAACTATGACTCAGACAGAAAAAAAAGCAAAAAGCAAGCATTGGATAGCATTAAAATGTTGCAGTCACTTGTCTCATGTAACCCATTTCAGAATGTTGCTATTTAGTATTCATCACTTTTGCACGGTTATTCAAAGTTTCTCAAATATACATAGTACAGTGCTGTTCAAACTAAGTGGGGACATGAATATCAAGGACAGCTCATTCACCTGATGGCAACAAAGTTTAAAAAGATACAATGGACTACAGCACAGATATATAGGTAGGCAGACAGACAGGTAGATCTCAGATAGAAGTAGATATATGCAACCAGATAAGCAAACAGATGAACAGAAAAAAAAAACAAAATAACAGACACTTGTACAGTCAGTGGTGAGATTCAGAGTTAAGCAGTAGATATACATTACTTTGGTTTAGCTGGTTGCCAAACTTTTCTGGAAAAATGCCCAGTTGCCTCTTCTGTGTTTTATGAGGATAGCATTAGAGAAGCACTAGCAATCTTAGGTGGCTCATGTGAGATGGGTTGTATTACACAACATAGTGCCATAAACCTATAGTAATTCATAGGATCATAGGAAGTTACTAGGCTATTGGCCCTGAGGCCCTTACAAGCCTAGCCAAGAATTTAGCCCATGTTCCAACAAGTCAGTACCTGATGCCACTGTCCAGCAGGGATGCAGGTGGAATCCCAGGGGTGTATTTTCTGTTCCCCATCCAGTTATCCAGGTTGCGCTTAAAAAGGTTTAATGAGGTACTCTGCTTTACACGGAGAGGGAGTCTATACCATAAAAGGGTTAGTCTCTGGGACACAAATTTGTCCCACCGAGTCCTATTGATGTCGCAGACCAGGCTGAGGTCGGGCACGTGGGTTACTCAATGGAGCTTGACATATGGATATGCAGCAGTCCCATCAGGGCAGGGTCTGAGATTGCTTTGTATGCCAAACAGAGGTCACCTCTGAGGATTCTGTAGGAGACTGAGTAGAGGGACAGGGTCTTTAGCCTATCTGTGTAGGGAAGATGTTTGAGGCCCTGGATTCTCTGGGTGAGGAATCTCTGTGGTCTCTCCAGCTGCTGCATGTGCTTTGTGAGGTACACGCTGAAAGGGGCATTGTACTCAACAATGGGTCTTATAAGGGAAGAATGCAGGGATGTTATGACCTCTTTGTCCCTGGATGAGATACCCTTACTAATGATGTGGGTCCTGTAGAAAGCTTTCCGTACAACGGAGGCAATATGGCAGTCAATAGTCAGATTGCTATCAACCCGGATGCCCAAGTCTATCACGACTGATTGTGTGCTTAGTACCGTATTATCAATGTGATAATTTGTGGGGACTTCACTCTCCCCAAAAGGGATGATGATACATTTTTTGGCATTCAACTTGAGGCCATGTTTCTGGTACCAGTCATTTGTTTGGGTGAGACCCTCTTGGAGGATGTCCACATCACTAGGGATATTGATGACAACACCCAGCTTGCAGTCATCTGCAAACTTGGTCAGCCATAGCCCACTAGATTTGGCCTGCACCTCCGAGAAGTATATCCCAAACAGCAGGGGCCCCAAGACCGATCCCTGAGGTACACCACTTGTTACGGGTCTACTACTTGAGGTGGCTTCCCCTATTTTGACTAGGTGGGTTCCATCTGTGAGCCAGTTTGCTACCCATCTGGTAACATATGAATTGATGCCTAGCTGAGAGAGTTTATCTATTATACCTCACTGAGAAATAGTATCAAAGGCTTTGGCCAGGTCAAGGTAGGTGGTGTGCACCGTCTTCCCTTCGTCTATGGCCTTGGTGACTGTCTCAAAGAAGTCGACCAAATTTAACAGGCATGACCTCCCCTTGACAAAACCAAACTGTGTGGGATCAAGGGTCTTGAGGTTGCCAATGTCCTTGTTAATGAGGTCCATGATAATGTGTTTCATGGTCTTCAGATCAGGCTAGTTAGGCTGATGGGTCTATAATTCCCTGGATCAGTGGACGCTCAACCTTTGTGCAAAGGAATGACAGTAGCTGTCCTCCACTCGGCTGGGATGAAGCCGGTACTCAGACTTTGGTTGAATAGGGTGCCTAATGGTGCTGCAAGTTCCTGCCTGAGTTCATGTAGGATGCAGCCTGGGATGTTATCGGGTCCCATGGAGGCTGTATTTTTTGCCTTTGAGAGGGCAGTGATGACTTGCTCCCTAGAGATAAGGGGAGGGGGGCAGGTACTGGGGGTGTCCTGTTTTACTGATGGGGAGGCAGAGGAGTGAAGTTTTCACTGAACCTGTCTGCCAGCAGGTTGGCTATATCTACAACATTTGTGTATGTGCTGTCCTCGACCACCAGTTCTGAGCAGATTTGGGTTGTTCCCATGAGAATGCAAACATATGTGAAGAAGGCCTTGTGATTGTCTTTAGTAGATGTGGCCAGTTTGGACTCAAAGTTTGCTTCAAAGGATTTCACTAATGCTCTTATTTGCTTGTTCAGGCTAAGGAGAGATTGCTTTCAATTAGGCACCTGCTCCTTCTTGGTCTTGGACAGCGATTTGTTTCATTTTATTACAGAGTTTATTTATTGTAGATGTCCACCAGACAGGTTTACTCTTCCTTGAGGAGGATGATTTCATCCTGTCTGTTATTCCTGATTCCATGCAGCTATATAAATGCTCATATAGTACTTTGGTGTATGTTTGGACATATGTTTCAGTTCCTATGGAGGGGAAGGGGGCAGTGAAGCTGTTTATACCTTCCCTCAGCAGGTTGTAACCAGCTTTGGAGAAGTTTTTTTTGTTTGACTCTAGCTGGGGGTGGGGTGGGGGGAGATGGTGACTTTGAAAGTGACTCCTTTGTGGTCGGAAATTACCAGGGATGATGACACTGTATGGATGCTGCAGTGGTTACTTATGTTGGTTAATACTAAGTCCAAGATATTATCACCTCTTGTGGGGGTGTCAACCAACTGGTCCAAGGCATTTACATTGACGAAATCAAGTAATCTCTGGGCATTGGTGTTGTGGCATGAGTATTTCTTCCAATCTATGGTTGGATAGTTAATGTCACCCAGGATCAGGGTAAAGGGTTGAATCTTGATAAATTCAAAGAGGTCCAGATAGGTGGAGTGGTCATCTTGATTCAGAGATGGAGGCTTATAGCTAGCTATGATTTGAATAGGGGTCTTGTCAATTGTTAACTGCACTTGGAGTGTTTCCTGTGCATCATACTGCTTGACCAGCCTAGAGGTGTGTATGTCTTGTACATATATTGCAACTCCACCTCCTTTTGTTTTGCTGCCCATGGTTTGGGGTCTGAATGAATGACAGGATGAGTAACCTGGTATGGCTGGGGTTTTGACCACAGCTTTGAACCAGGTTTCTGTGACTGCACAAATGTCAGCTTCCTCCAGGGTTAAGAATGCTTGCAATGAGTGCAGTTTCATGTTTAGACTCCTAACATTTAGCATGACGCTTTAATTTACGTTTTGATGAAATTTTCATGTTGGTAGTTTTGACCTCATGGCATTGCCTAAAAAAGGCACTATGGGGAGGCAAGTGCCTTTGCCAGGAGCCTGAAGCCCAAGGGAGACAGATGCAGGCCATCTCTGTCAAAGCATCATGGTTTTTCAGTCATGTTATCCCAGGCTGTCAGGTACTGGATCCCCTTGGAATTACACCAGAAACTAAGCCAATTGTTAAAGTCAATCATTTTCTGTTTGTATTGAGGCATCATTCTGGCTGATGGTAGAATGCTGCTTAAGGCTAGGAACATACCTGCCTGGGACACATACTCAGCCAGCTTGATTATGTCTCTCTTCATATAGTCCAGGCAGGTATGTCTCAAGTCATTCACTCCAACATGGACTATGACAGAGTCATAACAGTACCTGTTGAGAGACTTGAGTGCAGTGGTGATATGGTGGATTCTGGCACCCGGCAAACAACTAACAGTGACTTTTTCCGTATCATCCCTGGTGATGGGAACATCTGTCCTTACAATGGACTCTTCTATGACTATATGTTGGGTTTATGTTTAGACCTTAGTGGCTGTGAGACACAGGTGTATGGACTATGTGTGGTGTGGTGTGTGGTGTGGTGGGCCGTGGACTTTGCGTGCGTTTATGCCTCTGAGGCCTCTTTTGTTTGGGTATGGTTTTGTTGAGGACTTCCGCATATGTGGAGATGTGTTTTGTAGGTATGGGTGGTGTTTGAGATGTGGTATTCATGTTACCAACCTTTTCAGCGCAAGATATACTGGTTTGTAGGGGAGAGTGCAATGATACTAAGTGCTTGATGTAATTGCATCTCCCACAAATTGTGTTCCTAGGTGGTAGAGGGTTGTCCATGTACATGAGGCAGTTGCCCTACTGTATCAGGATGCCCATATCAACCAGACTGGCAGGAGAAAATGTAGGAAATTGTCCATCCATATTTGTCAGAAACTGAAAGAGCTAAGAGGGTAAAGGGAGAAATGTCTTACAGTAGTACTACTAAATGAAAACACAAGTGCTACTCAGGGAAAATTTGTAGCTGGAATACTTCAAAAAGGGTTAAAAAATGTGTAGCTGATGCTCTGGATGCAGCAGACCTGTATCTAGACTATGCAACTCAGTTTTAAGGTTAAGAACACAGTAAAAAAAACTTACAATGAAGCACAGATTAATCACCTATAGTTAAAAGAACAGAACTCACAGTATGAAAAATACCACTAAACAGCAATGAAATGCAGTAAAATGCAGTTAAACAGTAACAAATTGTAGTAGACAGCAACAAAATATAGTTAATCAGTAGATTGCTTTAAAACAGTAGCTCACAATCACAACAGTAGCAGACAGCACAAATAAAGCAGCAACTCAGTAGAATACTGTCATCAATATAATGTGGCTACCAACAAGCAGTAATAAATATGGCAAACTAAATGCAGTTGAACTCCTAAGCACAAGTAGCAAAATGAAATAGGAAGAGGTAGTTTTTTTTTTTTTTTTTTTTTTTTTTTTAGTAGAAAGTGAGGAGACAGAAAATAATAAGATAAGTCAAGGTTAAGAAGCTAAAGGGGAAGGCCTTTGCAAAGTTCTCACTATAAACAGTAGAACGAGCTGATGTAATGTGACTGGGGGGGTGTCCAGTATCAACTTTATACTAGAGGCAGGCAACACAAAGCCACCAAACTTTAAGACCACAATGGCGGGTGGGTGGGATAAAAAACAGTTACATAGATTAAACAGATATGCAGTAAAACAGAAGTGCAGAAAACAGTTAAAAATAAGCACTTATCTTTTTCCAGTATCATAGCAGAGCAAATGGAAGAAGGTCTATGTCACTGCAGCTTTGAACAGCTTGAACAAACAAGTACAAACTGGTTTAAAACACTGGCTATTAAAGGCAGGGAAACATAAACCAGGAAAATTATCCAGTCAGAATAATACAGTATTGCAGGAATCCTGCTAGCTAAATCAAACCACACTGATTCTCTCCCACAAAGAAACAGCTAGGCCTCTCTAGACAAAAGATTTCACTACAAGCTACAAAGGCCACAAACAGTAACAGATATCCAGCTCTAACAGACAACAAAAAGGAGACTAAAAACAGTTGCACAGATTACACAGATATGCATTAAAACAGAAGCGCAGAAAACAGTTGAAAAATGTTTCCAATATCACAGCACAGCAAATGGCAGAAGGCCTACCTCACTGCAGCTTTGAACAGCTTGAGCAAACAAGTACAAACTGGTTTTAAACACTGGCTATTAAAGGCAAAATGCTCTGCAATGCATTGCTGTTCCATTAGCTTTTTCATTCCACTGCATGGGAATCCTGAAGCTTTGCAGTATTATGAAAACTCTGCACAGTGTAGTGTTCTCCATGAATCACTGAACGGATTCACTGTATTCTGCTGCAAATTCTTTGCATTCCCTTTGTACACTATTGCAAGCATTCTGATTTCTCCGGACTAGGAAGAATTTATGAATTAGAAACATTTGTGTACAGCATTTGCTTACCACATGCACTGAGTTCAAGACATTAATGAATTCTATCCTTAATAAAATGTGTACAGCAACTTTATTAATTGTTACAGCTTAGCTGTCCAATTGTAAGAACAAGAAAATAAACAGTACAGTAATATTTTTCAGCTTGTTTTGAGGAAAACACACAGTAACTCTGCCAAGCCAGATCAATAATTGTTTAACTGTGATCAAAGGATACCAGGGATCAATGATTTCATCAAAGACTGCCTCTTGTTCACCAACAACAGCCACTTTAATGCCTCTGTATGATTTTGATGTAATGAGCACATAAATACAAAAATAAAGGCTATTGGAGTTTATTGATGTGAGGTGTATACAGAGCAGCCCATGGTAACCTGCCACACCACATAGATATGCTCACCATTTACAGCTACACTAATGATTTTACACATCTCAGCTGTTTGATTGTGAAAAATGAATGAAGAAATAGCCACAGTAATACAGTTCAGCTTGCTATCAAGTAAATATGCTTTAAGTTATTGCAAATCCACCTGCACCTAAATATGCATGCATGGGCACATACATGCACACATGCACACCCCCCCCCACACACTATTACATGAATACAATAAAACATGCATATTCTTATGCTGTCCTACAGTCTGACTGTCAGCAGCACCATCAAACAGAAGAAACCAAGTACCCAGATCAATTTATCAGGGAAGAATCTCTAAGTAGACTTAAATAATAACAATAATAATAATAATAATAATAATAATAATAATAATAATAATAATAATCATAATAATGTATTATTTATTTATTTAATAAAAGATAAACACTGACATAGTGAACTTCAAATTCTTTTATCCCAGTCTGTATCTTCATTTGTCCTTCCACAACTTTGTTAACTATAGTCACCTCAGATAGTTAAGCCAATACGGAAATGACTCCAGGTTGATAAATGCAGCAACCCAGCCTGCTTCCTCTGAAACACCATTTCTCCCTTTAATGAAATGTTGTAAAGGCCTCTAATCAGGTGTAACTTTCATAATATCTATTTGTCTGTATTTTTTAGAGGTGCTAACTCTGGTTTGTTTTAGAAAATAGCCCAATCTATTTAGACTTTTTTTTAACAGAACTCACAATTCTCTGCATGTGCAATAGTATACACAAAGTTTTGAATCTCTCAAACAAGAAAATCAACTGTTTTAAATAAAGGGAATAGAAATATAGGTTTCTGAATTTCTCATGTTTTTAATTAATGGGGGGCTGTAGTCCAGTACCTCTCAACAAGACCATTAGTCTGGGGATGGTAGGGGGTGGTCTTCAGATGCTTCACCCTGCAGTACTTCCACAGACAAGCCAGCAGGTCTGACATGAAATTGGCACCTCTGTCAGTCAGTATTTCTTTTGGGAAATCTACCCTGCTGAAAATCTCTAACAAAGCATTTGCCACCTTTTCTGCCTCAATTGAGGACAAAGCATCTGCCTTAGGGTATCTTGTAGCATACTCTACTACCACTAGGATATACTTTTTCCCTGTAGAACTTGGGGTACTCAGAGGCCCCACAATATCCATAGCTACCCTCTGAAATGGCTCCTCAATCACAGGCAAAGGCATCAAAGGAGCTCTCACCTTGTCTCCTGCCTTGTCTACCTTTTGGCACTGCTCACAGGTCCTGCAGTACCCTGTTAAATCTCTGAAAATTCTAGGCCAGTAGAAGTTCTGCATAATACATTTCTTTGTATGTTTTATGCCCATATGACCTGCAAAGGGAATACCATGGGCTATGGCTAGAAGTGCCAGATGGTAGGCTCTAGGTACCACCAGCTGCTGTATCCTCTCACCTTCTAGCCCTCCCTCAGGGGTCCACTCACTATACAGTAACCTTTTGTCCCAATATACAGATTCCCCCTTCCCTTGAGAATCAGGTGTCTCACTAGCTACCTACAAAAGGCCTTGTAATGTAGGGTCTGAGAGCTGAGCCTGTCTCAACTCTCTTTGTAACCCTTCCCAGCTCCCCTTCCACAGAAAGTCTGGCATCCTCTGACAGCGGTGCCTAACTGTCAGCCTGGGTACTACTACTCACCTCTACCTTTACATTCACTCTGTCCAAGGAAACATCTGTACCCACAAGCAGCTATGGCTCACTTCCAGTCTCACTGCTACAGAGTAGCTCCCACCCTGAAGTAACCACCTCACCAGTCCTGGCTCCAAGTATGGGGTCT
Organism: Protopterus annectens; assembly: GCF_019279795.1. Classification (NCBI taxonomy): domain Eukaryota; kingdom Metazoa; phylum Chordata; order Ceratodontiformes; family Protopteridae; genus Protopterus; species Protopterus annectens. Next base: position 1,548,979,832 of record NC_056743.1, read on the forward strand.
GACTTGGTCTCCTTCAGGCTACCAGACCCACATGTGTGTCTCCAAGCCTGGCTGCATGTAACTGCATGGGCACATGGTACTGCATTATCAAAATCATTTCCTATCAGGACATCAGCAGGGATAGCCTCAAACACACATACTTGCTGGTTTCTTTTTCCACCCTCCCAGTCAAGGTGAATCCTAGCCAAAGGTATTTGGAATGGGGTCCTTCCTAAATCTCTGACTGGAGTAGGCTGCCCAGGCAAGTAGTGCTCTTCTTTAACCATTGCAGGCTTTACCATGCTTATGTCAGAGGCTGTGTCTCTCTTAGCAATGGCCTCTTTGCCATTCACTAAAATAGGATATAACCTCTTGTGGTAATTTGGTACCCTTGTTGTCCCAAGACAACCTACTTTTGTCATTTTGTCTTTCCCACTTACTGGCTCCCTCACCTTTTGTTCCACACCTTGTCTCTGTGGACATCTGTATACCACATAGCCCCACTGGTTGGATTCAAAACATTTAACCCTAGGTCCTGGACATGTACCTGTACTAGTGGCTTCCCCTGCTACTGCCAGATTCTGTTGGGGAAGTCTGGGCTGCCCACATTGGGTTCCTTTAGACCCATGAGCAGTACTGGGGTCCCTTTCCTGTGCAGGGATGCCCTGCTTGCTAGGTATAGGTCTCCCTTCTTTCCCAACTTCTCTGAAGTAGCACATTGTCTATCATCTAACCAGATCCTCATGTCCTCATGCAATGTGCTAAGGGCTTGTTCCCTCACCAAAAGGTCTGCCAGCCCTTCAAAAGTGGTGACCTGACATCCACTCACCCACCTATGAAAATAAGTGCTCAGTTCAGCAACATATTCACACACACACACATTCATCTGCCTTGTGTCTATGCTCACAAAACTTTTTCCTATACATTTCATGTGTTAGCTTAAAAAATTCTAACAAACAGTTCTTAACAGCAGCACAATTAAAACAGTCAATGTCAGACATTTTAGACAAAATAGTTAAAGCTTTAACATGGAGTAAGGGGGTCAGGAACTGTACCCAGAGCCTTTGGTCATCATCATACTGTTTAAATACCCTCTCAAACATATGAATGAAACTATCAAAATTATCACCCTCTGTAAACTGTGGAAGAAATTTGCTGACCTTTTGTGCTTCTGGGGTCCAGTTACTTCCTTTCCCCTTACCTCCATGACTGTGGCAAAGTGTCAGCCTCTCCTTTTCATGCTGCCTCTGCAACTCCTTTTCCACAGCTTCCATTTCCAAATGCCTGGCCTCCAATTCAAGTATCTTTAGCTCCAGATGGATTTTTAAGTCCTCTACACAAAGGTTGAGCTGCCCATTCCCTGAGTGTTGTACACCTCCACGACCAGTCTGATTTTCCTCCTGGTTGCTGTTGTCTGATGCAACTGTGACCAAAGCTGCAATCATGTCTGCCTTAGTCAGGCTTCCCTGCACCAGTTCTTTAGCCTGGCATATCTCAGCCAACTGGCACCTTGTCAGCTTTCCATACTCCTCTGCTGACATGCTTGCCTGCTCTCCCTGACTAACTAAGCTCACAAAATAAATAAAACAATTGTGATCTGAGCACTGAATATTCACTGTGTGGCTGATTTAGAGTACAAAAATGCCTTCAATGTTCACTGTACACAAGCTACAGGAATTCACTATCGACACCACTACAAGCCAGTTAGTATGTGCCAATTAATTAATATGTGGTGTGGATATCCCACCACTGCCAAACAATTAATATGTGATGCCCATGCACTGGCCCAGCAATCAAGGAGCTGCAATCCTCACCACTAACACCAGTGAGGGTGGCACAGATTCACTAACTCTGCCCCTTCTGTCCAGGCTATAAGGCAGTAATCACTGCCACCAGGACCCTAATATCAGCTACTAATAGGGTTCTTATCAAACGGTGTCCAATTATTGCTGTGCAATATTATTATCCAAATGGTAAGTGTAACTAAACAGCAAGACATATTGGAGAGGCTTAGTACAGTATCACTATATACATGCAATGTACTCTAGAGCATAAATTATCTCTACAAAAAACAGTTGAAAGGCTTAAAAATATTTAATAATAAATAGGAACACAAGACAATACTTCTTACTACACAGTGCTAGTAGTCAAGAGTTCAGAGATCACAGAGAAATGCTTAAAATAATACAGTAGAAAAGTTTTGACATCAATACCGAAAACAACTAGTCTAATCTTCCTATTTCCTAGTTATATCTAAGAGCAAACACAGTTCTAAAATAAACTTACATATAGAGCAAGACAGTGCTGGTGATGTTGGATGTTCTGAAGACAAATGCAAAATGCTTTGAGTCTCTCATTCCTTAAATTGATAGCACAGCACTACTGACTCATTTCAGATTACATCATTTTTTCTCTGATTCCCAGGCTAACAGAAACTCAGAGTGTAGCAGCCATTTTGATCTTGCACCTGGTCAGGAAGCTATAGCAATAAAATACATTATACATGCAAATTCTAGCAATTAACTCTGGTCTCAAAACAATAGCAAGAATTCCTTCATCCAGACATCTCGGATCCGAGTTTTGAGATCAAATAATTATACAATGCTTGACTTATCAGCTTTCCTCCAGCTGAGTGCAATGTGATTACATTTTTGAAGTTCAACAGTTAACAAAGAGAACAAGCATGTGGCTTACATTAATATTTACAAATGACAGAATTATCTACAAAATCCTATCTAGCTAGGCTGGCAGCCTTCACATATCTTCACAGACAGCAACTATTTTTCCCCATTATAAGTTAAACAGAAAGAGAAAGAAACATTCAGATTATCTGAGTTTTGTAAAAGAAAAGTGTCTCTTGACACATGGATGGTGTAAATGCAGGTTCATGTTACTTTATCAATTGTCATTTCTTTGACTGATGATAGATTGAAAAAATTATTAGACTGAAAAAATTATGCAAAAAATCTTTTGGCAACTCTCAAAAATATTTTGTCAGGGGAGCAAGACCCCCCTCAAAATAATATGTACCTATTCTGAGATCTTTAAGGTGATCTGTGTAGGACAGGGTAATCATACCTTGGATTATCTTGGTGAGGAACCTCTGAGGGCATTCTAGCTGTTGCAAGTACCTGGTTAGGTACATGGCAAAGGGGGTATTGTACTCAATGATAGGCTTGATAAAGGCTGAGTAGAGTGGTATTGTAACTTAATTGTACCTGAATACCATACCATTGTTTGTGAGCTGAGCAACAAAATGATTTTCTTACTATCTTGGTTACCTGTTGGTCAAAGGTCAGTTTACTGTCTACATATGCTCCCAGCTCCCTGACTATCGGGTCATCTCATAGTGGTGTTTTATCAATGGAGTAATTAGCTTGGGTGGGCAATTTCTCAAAGGAAACTATAATACATTTCTTCATATTGAATTTTAATCTGTGGCTTTGGCACCAGTCATTGTTTAGCATTAGACCTTCTTGTAGAATGTTGCTGTCATGGGGGGAATCTGTGATAGCTCCCAATGTGCAATCATATGTGAAGTTGGTGAGTCAGAGGTCTTTGACATGACCACCTGTCATTTTACAGGTGGGAGACTGAAAACAACAGAGCAAGCATAGGTGGAAGGGCCATGGGTAGTAGATGCAGTAGCCATGCACATGGTTATGAAGATGGGGGAGTCAGGGATCATATCATCCATTGGTGGCATGGAACTTACATGTGCAGAACGCTAGCTGGGGTGTGCCATTTGGTGCAGCAGTGTCAGGACAGGAGGAGTTCTGTCCAACAAATGGTGCACTGCATTGGGAGCATCTATGGAAACCCTCCTGTGACCACCCCATACCCCATTATGGTACTTCAGTAGACTGCTGGCATCCATGACTCTATAAACTGGCTTGAGTAGATATTGCCAGTGCTAGGGATAGATAGGAATATGGTGATGCTGTGCCTCAGCTGGCTTAACCAGTGCGGTATGGCCATGGTGGAACCAGAAGAGCATCAGCCAAGATGATGGATATTTCAACAGTCAGTGGTGGAAGCAACCCTGGACAGTATGGACAGTGTAATTGTCTCCGGTATGGTATATGCCATCTGCTTAAGCCTGGCATGTGATCATGCAATGTGTTTGTCCATAGCATAGCCACAGTGACCAGTTTCTCATATCTCCAAGGCTGCAGCAATGGCTGCCACCTATGTCCTCTGTAGCTATAGCTGCTCCTGGTCCCTTTACATCACCTCTCTCTGCATGCATTTCAAGATGTCCTACAGTCTTGGCAGCAGCTGCAGTTCCTCATTAAGGCCATGCACTCCACTCATCATCATGTTCGTGGTGTGAGTAGGTACCATCTATACCTACATCACTGACCAGCACATCTGCTGAGTGATGTTGGCATCAACAGGGTGACACTGATGTATAGGAATGTCCTACAGTCATGGTGGTAAAGGCCACCTACTGCTTCTCTCCTCTGCTGGTTGAATGCACCTTGGAGGTAGTGCAGTGCACCATCCTAATGCTGTCTGTGGTGGTAATAGCTGTGTAGCGGAGTTGGAACTGACATGAACAGAACATCCTTCATTGAACACAGGGGATATTGAATGTTCATCTCGCCCCTCTACTGTCATCTCAGCTTTGTCACTCTGTCATGAGGCTTTGCAAAGTACATGATGACACCTTCATCAGCGAATTGTGACCCTTTGACATCAGACATGTTCTGACCTATTTTGTTGGATCCTCTACAAGTGGAATCTCCAAATGGATAAAGATAACATAGCTGTGACAATACTGGATCATATTTCTGACTCCCACCATCATTGTATATATAGCCTATTGGCACTTACTTATCTTGAGCTGCAGGTTATTACTGTTACAGCCCTGAAGTCCCCGTATGACAGATATGCATATATATTTGGATGATTAAATAATTCAGAGATGTAAGTCAGTGTGATGTAATTCAGTGTCTTACAGGAATGTCCCATACTACTACTAACCTGGTGCATCCCTACAAACACTGAGAAAATTGTCTCTAGCCTTTCTCCCATATCCAAACTATTGGAAAGTATGAGAGTTCTCTCACCTTTCCATCTTAGGGATATCAGGAATTATTTTTCCTCAATGAGATGCCTCCAAGGTGGTGATGAACCCTAGTAGGCAACCTGTCTCCAATATTTTCCTGTGCCTTGGTCTTTGCAGGCAGTAATATGCCCACTGCATCAATGTCCTGCTCCAGTCCCTGCCCTCACTACCTGGTCCTGAAAGGCCTTGGCTGCTTTACTCTTCTCAAGGATATGCATATAATGTTTGCATAGGGGCTTTAGTAGCACCTCTGTTGCCTGTGTGATGAATTTTTATAGCAGAGCCATATCTAGGTCATCTGTTCCCCAGTCTGCCATCCCAATATTAAAAAAAGAAAAAGAAATATAGGTCTGCTGTAGCAGTTCTTCCTGCAGCTACAACCATTAATTGTTATTTATTTATGAAACCACTTTAACAGTGTGGCTTCATAACTGAATGTTGACAATGCACTTGTGTTGTGCCTTTCGGCACTTGCTGATCATGTTCCCTAACTGCATGTGCCTGGGACAGCATCCTTCATAGTATTGTCACTGTATTCCAGAAATTTCTTTGGTCCTGTGTCAAGATGTATACATCTGTGGCTATGATGGGAATCAGTATATGTTTAAATGACTGTCCATGCCAGCCAACAATTGACTTAGTACTGTCCTCAGACCCTTTTCTCTGGCCTCAGCCCTATGTGCTGCTACAGTACATTCATACATTAGCCATGCTTGTTCTTCACCGGGCACATACTGATAGAACAGTTTAGGCCTTGAGCACTGGAGGCCTCATACCCCTAAAAGTATATCATGTAGTCTTTATCTACATGGCATACTGTTGTGAACTCTACACAGCAGAACAGTGAGTTGGCCTGACTGTGTGTTCAGTACCCTGTCTGGCTGACTCACTACTCCCCATCAGGATTGCTAACTGTCTTGCCCTGTTCCCTGTGCTTGTTTGTTTGATTCCCCACATCAAGACAACTACCTGCCCTGCCCTCTCCACTGTGCATTGTCAGGTTGCCCCTCTCCAGCATACAGTACCCTGTCATGCCCTTTGCAGTGCTGCCTGACACATTCCTCTGTTTAGATACTGTCCGTGTTGCTTTTTTGCATCCTTCTTGTGCTTACTGTAGTCTAGAGGTCTAACAACCAGTCCTGTCTACTGTCAGTTTTCTTACACAACAGTACTCTTTAATATCCATAATATTCTGATCTCTAAGTTGCTTGCTGTAATGCAGTCTACCATATTAAGACAAGAGTTGATTTTATTGTAGTAAAACAGTCCTCAAAGCTCAGTAATTACATTAATTAGGTGAGTCAATGCTGACGTCTTGGAATCACAGATATAAAGTGATGATTTATCAGTCATAACCTGTTGTATGAGACTTGTGTCTGGCAGAAAGTAGGAAAGGTCAGTGCCTGGAAAAGGAGTAATGGATGGAGGAGGGAACAAAATACAAGGAGATCATAGTACAGATACTATTTCTTAGTGTTGATAGTGCCAGGAGTGGTGTCTTCTAGTGAAGAAAATAACAAGGAAAAGAGACAACAAAAGTAAGGGACTGAGGGCGGATTCCTATGGAATGAAGGAAGACTCAACAGAACGTATCAGCTGCTTGATGATGCCAGGGTCAACTGATTCAAGGATCTTCTAAATGAAAGTGGGCAGAATAAACCAATATGTATTGAAGTATATTTGTCAGGTGTTAGCGTGCCCTTGGGTACCAAATATTTTTTAAATAATGGTGTTATGCTTTATTCCGGACATAAAAATGACATTACACAAGTTAAAACAGAAATTTTAAAGCTATTTCAAAAACTACCTTTGCATAGTTATTTTCTGCGTTAAATAAGTTCAGCATAAGATATTATCAGTTCAGAATACTGAGTCACATTCTGATATAGTTATGTTTTGTTTTGTTAAGTAACAGAAAAACAGCTTGCAGAGCTCCAAACATACATTACAAAAAGTTTATTTACAACACATTTTCCAAATTTTATGATGTCTTAACTTACACTTTCTTCATGAACAAACCCATAATAACCTCTCAAGTGTTGTTTAACTTGGAAGAACTCAAGGTATTTAATTTGGTTATAGAAAGATCTGTAAACAGGATATGTAGAGATGAGATTGGTTGATACATGAGAAATTGAAATGCAGAGCTAATATAATAATAAAAATGCTAACAAATATAATAAATTTGACAAAATGCTAACAAGGGTGGGAGCAGTTATTCTGAAATCTGGTCATTATGAAGAAATGTAAATGTTAATGCTATTAAATGTTGATAACAAATATGATTATTGTTGTAAAAATCTTACAGAACATTTTCAGTCACAACTAAACTGCAGCCTGGGAGAGGTTTAGGAAGAGGAATTATTACTGTCCCATAAAAGGATCTAATAATTACTGATGGTATAATACTTCTACTGTTTTTTATAAATTCTCCAATATTCTTAAGCAAGTCTTTTAACCAAAAAATTGGGGTTGGGTTTGACATAATGGTTAAGGTGTTTACCTCAGACACACAAGGTACAGGATTTGATCTTTATCTCTGTGGAAAATCGGCCAGGTTTAAAATGGCTCAGAAGGACAACTAGCCTAGTACTTATCTATGAATCTATAAAGTACTCCTATGCTGAGTTTGAAAAAAGTCCATGTAGATCAGTGTTTTACCCCAGCTGAAAAAAAAGAACAAATGGTGTCCAGTTCTTTTCTTTCCACTCACAGTATACTATCTGACAACTACTCAAATCCCTAGTGTTTGATGTTTCAGAATAGTTCTGTGGAGAGTTTACTGATCATAGTAAAATACAGAGACTCAAACAGAGAGGGCACACTGACTAGGTTTTGGATAATTTTTGTACAAAAAGTGAAAAAAGTCAGGAAAACAGACTATGGTTTGTACTTTAAATGGAGTTGAATTTGTGAAACATTACACAGAGACACAGAAATCTACTATGTTCCCTACACTGACTGAGTCAACAATATTTTGCAGAAATGTTGGCCTGCTTTTATTAGTGGATGAGTCCTTATAGGAATAAGGCTTCATACGTGAGAAGCTTTGATGATTACTTGCTTTATCTCAAGATCAAACCCACTAGCTGGAAATAGAAAACAAGATGTTGCTCCATGCAATGGCTGTTCTTATTGTAATTTTACAATTCATCTGCAAATGTGAATAATGAATGCATTAACATTTGCTCCCAGGGGCTTATTCTCATGGGGTGCACACGGACACAATCAGCCGCATTACTATCTCACAGCAGGATCTTCTCCAGTTTGATTCTCAGATGTTATATCTTCTTTGTGAACTCTGTATGTCCTGTGTGTGTCAGTGTGAATTTTCTCCAGGTGCTATAATCTCTTCCTACTTCCTAAAGACATACAGTGGATTGACTGGCAGTTTTCCAAATTGCCTATAGATATGCAGGCAGTGTGTGACTGAGTGAGCATGTGCCTATCTGGGAAAAGCTACAAGGTTCTATGTCCATTGGTATAGGTTCCAGCATTCCTGTGACCCTATAGAGGAAAAAAAATAGACTTGGAAATGGATAGATGGGAGCTTTTTCATGTAAGTGACAGTGTATGTTGTCTGAAATGCAATTATTCACTAGCTACAAAGTACAAAGACAAGACTACAACATTAGTCCATTTCATGGTTTTGGAGCACATAAGAGAAATCAATAATAGTTCTTCTAAAGTACCACATTGAACTGCTGTAACAAACAACATTTAGCACCTGTAATAGGATTGCAATCAGCAGTATTATTTGATGTCTATTTTAATGCACTCATTTATGACTGAAAGGTATAAGGCAAATCCTTCAGTGGAAGGAAGCATATAGCACTGTGTAATACAACAGTTTACTGGTAGTTGCTCTCAACAGTGATCTTAGGGCACTTTACTATAGAATGAGACACAAAGTTTAGGACAAATTTTTCTGAATGTGCTATTATTTGATAAAAAAACTTGAGAATAGTTCTGATTGTATGGTGAATAAGTTTTACATTGTCTGTGAAATGATTCAAGTTTGACAATTACTTATGTTTCCAATTAAATTGTCATGGTAATAAAATATTTAGACACCTCCACCATCTTAAATACTCGTGGACTGGTATGTAGTAATTTCCAGTTATTCTTAATAACTGGTTTACTATATCCAGCATCATTACTGAACTCTTTTCACACCTTTGGATAATACTCAGCATTGTCTTTTACATTCTTATTGTAATTTTCATCACAATGTACTTTACAGGACCATATTTAACATGTCTATCATACTTCATCTTATTAAACATTTATTTACAGTTCACTAGGGTGGTATACCATGTTAACAAACATATTTTTAATTCAGCCATAGAGTACAAAAACAACATCATTACTAGTTAATGTAAAATACACACAAATCTGGTAGTCTATTGGCCGTTTTGGGCCAATTTCTAGCTATTTCAAGTCCTCCTGTATAAAACCTGCTTTGGCACGTTTTTTGCGCTTGTTACTACTCAACCAAGCTCCTCGTGGTCCTGCAGAGTGGTGCTAGCAGCAAAGAGGCTAAAAAAGTGACTGCTAACCTGATAAAAGTGTTTTTTTTCCTGCTACTACCTGGGTGACTGTCCGATCTAGCAAAATTGCAAGTATTTCTGCTTCTTGAACTGTTTTAAACTGTTTAAAGTTGTTTTTGCACCTGCACTTTTAAAGTTTGTCCTGCTTGTTGCATATACCTGTTGAGGCTACACGCTCAAGTGCGCTAGCCTGTGTTACATATTTATTGCATTTTCCTGCAGTTTGTTGCAAAAAAGAAAAAAACAAAAAAATGATCCTTGTTTCCCGTCTTTCCTGACCTAGAGTAGTCCAAATACAGGCTTTGCTGTATTCTGGACTTTTGGAAAGTTCCTGTGTTGCCCATTTCCTTTCTTGGATAAAGGAAGGCTTCTTTGTTCACTAGTGGCAGTGGGGAGCTTAGAGCAGCCTATCTATCCCTGGAGGAGTGTTCCCAGCACAAGAATCTGGTAGTCTATTGGCCATTTTGGGCCAATTTCTAGATCTTTCAAGTCCCCCTGTATAAAACCCACTTTGGAGCGGCTTTGCGCGATTTTGCACATAGCACAGTATCGGGCAGCTCCGCTTAATTGGGTTTAAACCATTCTCGGCTCCACAAAGTCTGCTCTTCACATTTTCCCTTAGAACTGATCTAGTTCTCATAATAAACACCCGATTCCTACTCTAAAGCCTGGCACTTGCTCACTAAAGCAATTATATAAGTCAGCACTAAAAAATTAAAAGCACTACACCCTCACAAACTCCCCTTGAGTACCTTGTTCCCCATTGGCCCTTTTTTTCAATTATAATGGAATTCCCAATACTATTCTAGCATGTCCAAAGGTCAGTTGTCAATCTCCTCTCCGGTCCAGCTGGTGAATCTGGGAATCTTGAGGCAATGTTACAACTGCCTCATGTACACAGACAACCCTCTCCTCCTCCCAACAAATTCCAACACGTGAGAGATGCAACTATATAGCCAAACTGGAGGCTAAGCTCTCTCAACTCAGTACTGGCATAACCAGTCAGGAGGAGAAGGAAACCACACTCACTACAATTCCAGTCTCACATAGACCTACCACGACAGCAAACCAAGCACATAAACACACAAAAACATACTCGGAGGCTCTAAATAAAAATCTGCCTAAGCAGCAGAGACCTCCAAAGCAGACACCCAAGCAACCGCTACCCCAAAACAAAACACGTGCAACACATAGCTCACAAAGCCAGTGTGCCGAACATTCACAGCCCATAAGGCTAAACAACACACCTGATACACTTGTAATAGGTGACTCTGTCGTCAGGCACACTGATGTCCCACTCACCAGGCTGAACAAGGAGAAGGTCACAGTGAGCTGCCTGTCAGGCACTAGGATCCGCCACATAACACAAGCACTCAGGTCACTCCAAGGCAAGTACAAATATGACTCATTCATTGTCCATGCTGGTGTGAATGACCTGAGGTGTACCTCCCTGGACTACATGAAAAGAGACATAGAGGAGCTCTCTGAGCATGTAGCCCAGGCCGGTATGACCCTGACCTTGAGTAGCATCTTACCCTCACCAAGAATGATGCCACAATATGAAGACAAGATGATCAATTTCAACAATTGGCTTAAGTATTGGTGTCATTCAAAGGGGATCCAATGCCTGTCAGCCTGGGATGACATGCTCGACAAGCCACGATGCTTCGCTAGGGATGGCTTGCACCTGTCACCCCTGGGCTTTTGGATATTGGCAAAGGCTCTTGCCACCCCCATAGGGCCTTTTTTAGGCAAGGCTCAAAAGACAAACCCACCTCCATAGGTATCACAAGGGATAAGAAACTAAGAGTAATGCTACTCAACGCCAGAAGTCTAAACCTCAAGATGCATGCACTCAAAACTCTCCTTAGCATGGAGAACATCGATATCTGTGCAGTAACAGAAACCTGGTTTAAGGCTCCCGAGAGCACCCCAGCACTACCAGGTTATACCTCATACCATGCTTTTTGGCCCCAAAACTTGGACCGAACCACAAAAGGAGGGGGAGTATCAATATTCGTCAAAGATACCCACACCTCCAGGTTGGTGGCACAGCACGAAGCATCAGAGACTATCCATGTGCAACTAACAGTGGGTAAAACTGCCTTCCAGTTTATAGCCTGCTACAGACCACCCTCTTAAACCCAGGAACCCCACTCGGCTTTCCTGAGAACAATGGAAAATATGAAGGTCTCTCCAAACACCATTATATTGGGTGACTTCAACTACCCAAACATAGACTGGGAGCATTACTCTAGCTCCAACAACCTAGCCCAAAGGTTCCTAGAATTTATAAACTCAAATGCTATGGAACAACTTGTTACCACTCCCACAAGAGGGGAAAACATACTGGACCTGATCATCACCAACATGTGGGCTCTATGCTCCAGACCAGAAGTGTATCCCTCACTGGTAAGATCAGACCATAAACTAATCTCACTGGATATTCACATCCCGACCCCACCCCCTGCCCAGAAACCCACAGTGAAAAACTTCTCTAAAGCAAATTTCACACTCCTCAAAACCGAGGTGGAATCCTTCAAAGCCCCCAGACCTGTGGAAAATACGGTCCAGACCGCAGAATCCTTTATAAAATCATTCTATGAACATCTTCAGGAATGCATGGATCATGCAATCCCAAATAAAACCAAGACCCAATCCTCCAAAGGCAGGCATCCTGTCTGGTGGACCCCAGCCATAAACAAACTATACAATAGAAGGAGGAAGCTACTACATGATAGAGCAAAATCCCAAAAAAGGAAGGCATCCCTGATCAGTATTAGCAAAAAACTACAGGCACTCATAAAATCGTCTACGGCCAGCTTCGAGAGAAAAATTGCACAGGACACTAAGGATAATCACAAGGCTTTCTTTAGTTATGTTAGGAACTTGGGTGGGAATTCCCAGATAGGCTCAGAATTAGTACAAAATGACAAAAAATACACCAAACCCACAGACATTGCCAACATCCTAGCTGACAGGTTCAGCACAAACCCCCCCCCACCAAAAGGGCAAATATCTATCCTAGCAGAGTGCTGCCCCCCTGACATCTCAGATGCTCAGGTAAGAGCCGCCCTCTCCAAAGCAAAAAACACAGCATCAATGGGACCAGACAGTGTCCCGGGCTGCGTTCTACATGAACTCCAAGAAGAGCTAAACCCAAACATAAAACTACTGTTAAATCTCAGCCTTACTACAGGATATGTACCCAAAGAGTGGCGTACAGCAACAGTGGTCCCTCTCCACAAAGGTGGTGCCTCATCGGATCCTGGAAACTATCGCCCCATAAGCCTGACTAGCTTGGTCTGCAAAGCTATAGAAAGGATCATCATGGACCTCATAAATAAAGATATTGGGGACCTACAGACACTGGATCCTACCCAGTTTGGCTTTGTTAAGGGCAGATCCTGCCTCTTAAACCTGAACGATTTCTTTGAAACAGTCACCAAGGCCATTGATGAGGGGAAGGTGGTCCATACAGCCTACCTGGACCTCGCAATAGCCTTCGATACAATACCCCACTTGGGCATTATAGATAAGCTCACCAGCTTAAATATAAACCCCTATGTCACTAGATGGGTTGCAAACTGACTCAAGTACAGAAACCACATGGTTAGAATTGCTGGAGCCATGTAATTCTCCAAACCAGTTACAAGTGGCGATCCACAAGGCTCAGTCCTGGGACCTCTCTTGTTCGGTATATATTTCTCGGAGGTACAGGCCAACACGGAAAGACTGTGGCTGACCAAGTTCGCAGATGACTGCAAACTAGGCACCATAATCGACTCTCCAACTGACACAAGCATCCTACAAAAGGGCCTCATAGAAACAGACAACTGGTGCCACAGCCATGGCCTCAAGCTAAATGCCAAAAAGTGTATAGTCATCCCCTTTGGCAAAAACAAAGTGCCCACAAATTACCACATAGGTGGTAATCCATTAAGTACGGAAGAAGTAATTAGGGACCTGGGGACCCAAGTTGATAGCAATCTCTCATTTGAAAACCACGTGGCCAAAGTGGTTAGAAAAACATTTTATATAGCCCACCTAATCATGAAGGGATTCACATCTAGATCAGGGGAGGTCATTGTGCCTCTTTACTCATCCCTCATCAGGCCCATAATTGAGTACAATGCCCCTTTTGGGATGTACCTTACCAGACACCTGCAGCAACTGGAAAGACCCCAAAAGTACCTCACCAAGAGGATCAAAGGGCTCATACAGATGCCATATGCTGCCCGGTTAAAGAAACTTCAGCTCTACTCAGTGGCATACCGCCTGCTCAGAGGCGATCTGTGCCTGACGTATAAAGCCATGTCCAACCCGGAATTAATGGACATGCTGCACCTCAAAAAATCCAAATCCCATTGAGCTACGCGCTTGAGAGACTTGAACCTCAGCACTGAAATAAATAGGACATGCTGGAGGGACAGATTCATAACCCAGAGGCTCCCTTCACTCTGGAATAAAATCCCAGTCCATTAGGCAGAGTCCCTCATTGACTCTCTTCAAGAGGAATCTTGATGAGTGGATGGGAGATTGTAGGTTTACCCCGGGTATCACTTCTGTGTCACTGTTAGACAGAGGCACAGTATACTAACCTCGAAAAAGGGCATAGCAAAATTAATTTAAAATGGGTGGCGAAAGCCAAACACACTCTGGCTAGGCTTATAAATGCCCTAGGACAGATAGCCTAGTATGAACCTATGAACCTATGAAACACTGAGAAAGCCTTCACATAGGCATTGTTAGACTCAGAAGTATACATACAGTACACACACACACACACACACACACACACACGCACATGCACACGCACACACACACACACACACACACACACACACACACACACACACACACAGCTACATGCACAGATGCATGCATGCATAAATGCACACACACACACACACACACACACACACACACACACACACACACACACACACACACACACACACACACACACTCTCTGCAATTACTCTTGTAGCCTTGTAGCTCTGGGTCATAGCAAAGAAGGGTTCACTGTGGAGTAATATACTTTTCTGGTTAACACATAAACTTTTTAAAACTAAATTATCCCTCTCAATGTAGACAGATAAGTCCTTTTCCTTCATCAAATGATCATTGCCAACTTCAGTGTATTTGTATGTACTGCACTACAGTACAGCAGAAGGCTACAGTGATTCAGTGCCCTATATTACTGTGCTGTGCCAGCCTTGGGATTTTATTTGTACTTCAAAGGTTCAGGGTCAACGTTTTGTTTATTATATTGAAGGTTATAACAACTAGTTGTAGAATACTCAACACTAATATCTTGTATCATCAATTATTAAAAGTAGATATATTACAAAACAGACTTACACAAACTCGTAATGTTTGTAGGACATCTTATTTCAAACAGCCAGATCAGAGACTTTATAGTCAGAAAAAAAAAAGATTTCAAGCAAGGCTCACAGGAATAATAAATAATCCTTAGGAAAACTGAGAAATCCTTTATTCTGTTGAACAGGTAAGCGCTTTCTCGGTTCAAATCCGCTTCATCAGACCATATTAAAATCACAGTAAACTGACAAATATTTAAAGCACAGAACAACCAATCAAAACAACTGAAAAAGGGAGGGAAAACTTATGTAATAGATATGTAAAACCTGGCTGTTCAAAAAAGCACTTCAGGAAAAGTAATCTATCAGCAACAATAATGCAACATATAAATGCAGAGCATATATATATATATATATACATATATATATATATATATATATATATATATATATATATATAAAGAACCAGTGTTGAAGATACATTCTGTGCAAACCTATATGTAAATAATTGTAAAAAAAATTATAAAATAAATAGTATAGTATATAAAAAATATATAAAATCCATATTGTGCATATATTTGCATAAATATATATCTATATACATAAAAAATAAATATACATATATATAAAAAATACATATAAAAAATGTGGTATTGGCTAGATTTACTAAGCCCATCTTCTGTTCTTATATACATATCTTAGTATATCTAGCCAATACATAAGTTTTCCCTCCCTTTTTCAGTTGTATTGATTGGTTGTTCTGTGCTTTAAATATTTGTCAGTTTACTTGTGATTTTAATATGGATTATTTATTATTCCTGTGAGCCTTGCTTGAAACCTTAGTTTTTGTGACTATATTTTCATTTTTTGCTTTGTGGTTTCTTCATCAACAACATCGGAGACTTTGCCTGTTTGGTAACTAGGTAAGCCAGACTATGTACACACATATGTTGTACAGTGATGTGTGGAAACCTTAGAGTTTAAGGGTGCGATTCCAGTGAATTATATCAAGAATATTCAGGTTGTTTCAGTTGTGTTCATACACCCATGACAGTTTCCAGGACTCAATTGCATCCTTTGCCTATATTTAACCCTTGTGATTTCAGTCTTTCTTCACAGTCTATGCTGTCAAGCTGTCAAGTACTATAGCAAGGCTCTCCTGGGCCAAATAACTCTACTTCCCCCCTCCAGTAGCCTTGACAGGCACATTTTGTGAACATTCCTATGCAACTTTAAAGACTTTTTTATTAAGAAATAAATGCAGGAAAAAGAAACTTAAAGAGCAAATGCATTTATGTATTTTTACACTATAATATCCCTCAGTGCAGCTCTGTTGGTGTAATGGCTCAGATGATTAGGAAAGAACAACTCAAACCTCTTCATCAATAGTTCTACCACAGTATGTATTCACAGTAAAGAATAAATTAATAGGTTCATAAGTTCATAGGTAACTACTAGGCTATCTGCCCAAGTGCATTTATAAGCCTAGCCAGTGTGTGTTGGCTTTCACCACCCCCTTAGATTAGTTCCCTGTGCCTCTGACCAGCAGAGCCATTAGTTCCCTGTGCCTCTGTTCAGCAGAGCCACTGCAGTGATCCCCGGGGTAAATTTTCTGTTTCCCATCCACCCGTCAAGGTTTCTCTTGAAGAGTGCTAGTGAGGGGCTCTGCCTGATGTATATTGGAATCTTGTTCCAAAGCATGGGGAGTCTCTGGGTCAGGAATCTATCCCTCCAGCACGTCCTATTTATCATTGTGGTAAGGTTTATATCCTAGAGCGTGTGGCTCTCAGAAATTAGTTTTTTTTTAGGTGGAGCATATCCATTAATTCTGGGGTGGACATGGCCTTGTATGTCAAGCAGAAATCTCCTCTGAGTAAGCGGCATGCAACCGAGTACAGCTGGAGTTTCTTTAGCCGGGCTGCATAAGTCATCTGTTTGAGGCCAGTAATCCTCTTGGTGAGGTACTTTTGTGGTCTTTCCAGCTGTTGCAGGTGTCTTGTAAGGTACATCCCAAACAGGGAGTTGTATTCTATAATGGGTCTAATAAGTGATGAGCAGAGAGGCACAAAAACCTCCTTTGTTCTGGATGAGAACCCTTTTGAGATTAGGTGGGCCACGTAGAAGGATTTTCTAACCACCTTGGCAATATGATTATCAAAGGAGAGATTGCTATCTACTTGTGTCCCCAGATCCCTTATTACTTTTTCTGTATTTAGGGGACTACCACCTATGTGGTAGTTCATGGGTACTTTGTTTTTTCCAAAGGGGATGACTATGCCCTATTTGGCATTCAGCTTGAGGCCATGATTTTGACACCAGGTATCTGTCTCAGTGAGACCTTTATGGAGGGTGTCTGCATCAGCCGGAGAATCAATTATGGCCCCTAGTTTGCAGTCATCTGCGAACTTGGTCAGCCAAAGTCCTCCTGTGCTTGCCTGTATCTCTGAGAAGTATATACCAAACAGGAGTGGTCCTAGAACTGAGCCCTGGGGGATGCCACTTGTAACCGGTTTAGAGCTGGACCTAGAGTCTGCAACTCTCACCGTGTGGGTTCTGTCCATGAGCCAACTGGCAACCCATCTTGTGATGTAGGGGTTACTGTTCAGGTTGGTGAGTTTGTCTATAATACCAGAATGGGGTACGGTGTCAAAAGCCTTTGCGAGGTCCAGGTAGGCTGTGTGGACCTCCTTACCCTCATCTAATGCCTTGGTAACTGTCTCACAGAAGTCCACCAGGTTTAGGAGGCATGATCTGCCCTTAACAAAGCCAAACTGGGTGAGGTCCAAAGTTTGGAGGTTCCCAATGTCTCTGTTAATGAGTTCCATGATGATGTCCATAGCCTTTCAGACCAGGCTAGTCAGGCTTATAAGACGATAGTTCCTGGGGTCCACTGTGCCACCACCTTTGTGGAGTGGGATAACTGTTGCTGTGTGCCACTCTGTGGATACGTAGCCTGTAGACAGGCTAAGTTTGAACAGTGTGTTTAGGTAAGGGGTTAGTTCATTTTGGAGCTCTTGTAAGACACAGCCTGGGACGCTGTCCGGTCCCATTGAGGCTGTGTTTCTGGCTTTGGATAGGGCTGTTTTAAACTGTGTGTCAGTGATTGCTGGGGCCTTACATTCTTCTGGTATGGTTATGGGCCCTTTAGGGGGTGAGAGGGTTGTGAAGTTTGTACAGAACCTGTCTGCCAAAATGTTGGCAATATCAGTCGGTTCAGTGTATTTTGTGCCATTCTGCACCAACTCAAAGCAGATCTGAGAGTTTCCACTTAGGTTCTTGACATAGCTAAAGAACGCTTTGTGGTTATCTTTGGAGTCCTTGGCAATTTTTCTTTCGAAGCTAGCCTTGGATTATTTAATGAGGGATTGTAGTTTCTTGCTGATACTGATCAGGGATGTCTTTCCTTCTAGGGATTTTGTTCTTATCTGTACTAGTTTCCTCCTATTGTAAAGCATGTTTATGACAGGGGTCCACCAGACTGGTTTCCTTTTCTTGGAGGAGTGAGTCTTGGTTTTACTTGGGATAGCATGATCCATGCATTCCTGCAGATGATCATAGAGTGCCTTTGTATAGGTTTCAGCAGCTTGGACAGCATTGTCCATTGACATGGGGGCTGTGAACCTTTCCACCTTGGTCTTAAGCAACGTGAAGTTTGCTTTTGAAAAGTTTTTCACGGTGGTTTCCTTGATTGGGGTTGGGGGCGGAATGTGAATATCCTGAGTGATTAGTCTATGGTCTGATCTAACCAGCGAGGGGTTGACATCAGGTGTGGAACACCGGTCACCCATGTTGGTGATGACCAGGTCCAATATGTTGTTCCCTCTGGTGGGAGTGTTGACCAGTTGATCCAGGGTGTTCGAGATTATAAATTCTAAGAAGCGGTGGGCAAGTACTTGAGTAGTTCTCCCAGTTAATGTTTGGGTGGTTGAAATCACCCAGTACTAGGGTGTTTGGTAGGACCTTCATATTTCCCACTGTCTCCAGAAATGCGGGATGGGGGTCTTCAGTCATGGTGGGTGATCTGTAGCAAGCTACAATTTGGATTGCAGTTTTGCCCATTGTTAGTTGCACTTGGATGATCTCTGATGCATCATGCTGCGCCACTACCCTGGATGAATATGGATACACCCCTGCCTTTTGTGTTTCGGTTCGGGTTCTGTGGCCGAAAGGTATGGTATGAGTTATAGCCTGGTAGTGCTGGGGTGCTCTCTGGAGCCTTAAACCAGGTTTCTGTTACTGCATAGATATTAATGTTCTCCATACTGAAGAGTGCCTCGAGTGCATGCATTTTGAGGTTTAGACTTCTGGCGTTGAGTAGCATTACCCTCAGTTTTTGGATACTTGTGCTATTTATGGTGGTGGGTTTGTCTTTTGAGCCTTGCCTAAAAAAGGCACTATGGGGGCAGCAAGAGCCTTTGCCAGTATTCAAAAGCCTAAGGGTGACAGGTGCAAGAAGAATGTACTGAGACTAGAGCTATTGTTTGGCATATTTTTATTCCTGGATGTTTGCCATACAAATGGAGTACATGCTAAGTACATCTGTATGCCTGCTGTCAATGGTTAGTCAGCAGAGCTGGGCCAACTTTGAAATAAATGCACCTGTAGATAGATGTACTGGACTTCATTTATAACCTGTCACTGAGGCACATGCAAGGTTCATAAACTTCTGGCATATGAATTTGATGCACAAGTTTGGGATCAACAGGCCATGGACCAGGATTACTCAGCTATTTTAAGAACTGGTCAGGCTGCTCTTGAAGGCCTAATATTGTAGCATGCTGCCCCTACTCATGAGAAAATATAGCCTAGTGACCTCGGTCTGTCTCAGCTATTTATTGGTTTATGGCCGTGTACTTTGGTAGATATGTTTTTAAATTTTTGAACCACGTACATCCTTCTCTCTTCTAGCACACTAATTTGTAAACAGGTTAATATTTCCATATCACACTGTTATTCTTAATTCTACTTGACTCATAATGAAGGGACTTTCTATTCTTTGAAAAAAAAGTTCCTTCTTTCAACAACTATTTACTTTGTTTGCATGATGTCAGCCCAGTGGGTTGTGCTGCTCTATTTATTTTTTTATTTTTATTTTACATTTGTTGACTGAGCTAGTCTAACTGGATATATGTCCATTTTCAGTAGAGGCCCGGGGAGATAAGCTCTAATTTATTGTCTGTTAAATGATCACTTTAAATGGGAACTATGGGTCACACTGGTGAGAAGAAAATAACACACACAATACTTTGAATCTCTGCATTAATTTGTAACCTTTCTAAGATTAACTGAGCAATTTAAGTTTTAACAACTTCATAATTAATACTTTCAATTTGAGATGATCCCTTTTAAGTAGTTCACCATCCTAGAAAAGGCTTTTAATTAGCATTAAGCTGAATGTGATATGCTGAACCATGCATTTACAAATCAGATACTGTTAATTACAGACCTAGGTTCACACATATGTGCATTAAGACTAAGGTAAGGGTTATAAATGTTGTCATGAATGCTAATAAACTAGTACTGTGCTTGTGTCAGGCTAGCCACTTGGCAGTATAAGCATTTGCTCTAGGTGACTTGGTTATATTGACGTTGATGCCATGTAAAAATGGGAAGTAGTGGGTTAACAATAATGATGACAATAATGACTGTACTTGTGATACCATGAATGGAAGGCTCTGATTGCATTATGGAGTACAGGAAGTCAAACAAATGTTAGCAGGCAAGAAGTGTTTGGAATCCAAAACACACGGAATGAGAATTACACTTAATCTGGCTACACAAGGGCATTAAAACTGAGACAGCTATTTAAAGTACTTTTACAGTGCTTTTATTTAACCATTTATGCAGCTTTACAGGTAGCAGGAAATAAGAATTATTCTCCAAAGATTAAGGGGGGGCTCAAGAGAAGTTAATAGAAAAAAATGCAGTGCCTTTTTAGGCAACAAAATCTTGGCCAGTAGAAGAACTCAGACTGGAAAAGTCAAGACGTTTTGGATAGCCAGAAAGTATTCTGTACCTGTCACCCTGTTTTGTAGGATGACTTCTGGTAGAAGACAAAAGAGTGTTTCAAGATTTCACTAGGAAACCTCAGAAGAGCTATTGGATATCTAAGCACCAAAATAATTTTAGGTGCAACATTCTTAATTATTACACTAAGGAAACAAATGTCCATTTGATTAATACTTTGGAATCAGAAGCAGAACTATAACTGAAAAACATCCGAAGTGTATCAACACTGTAGTCAGTAGAATCAAGATAGTATGCAGTCATGGAAGTAAATCTAACAACATTATAGAAAAGTGTTTTACATGTTCGGGACAATGTGTGAATTGTTTTGAATTCTAAAGCCCAGAATAACAATGGGAGTAATACTACATTCAGTTGAAATCAGAATTCTCAGTTTTTAGAATTCTACATTCCATGAATTAGGTCACTCCTATGGCAGAAATCACCATGTTAAGTTGTCTATCTCGCCTTCATTCTTGCTGTTTGGGATCGGAGCCAATCCTGGGATCCGACTCGGCCATCTTCAATAGCTCGAGAGCTGTTTACTGGCTCGAGGCTACCCCTTATCCCATGATGCCTAGCGACAGCCACCCAGATCTTGTTTACTGCTTCAGCTGCGAGGTGTGTCGTTTTCTGGCTCAGGCTTGTATATTTTCAATTTTTTGTGTAAAAATATTCTCTTAGACCCTTTAAACTAATAGATATTTTACTTTTCTTAGCTTTATTCTGTACGTGTTGTTGAGTACTTCATTCTTCTTAGTTTCCCTTTTATTTAGAACTCATTTAAGTTAGAGAGTTTTCCCCCCTCCCCCTCTCCCTAGGATAGCCATTTAACTTAGAGGCTCTCCTTTCCTTTTTTGCTATCGCTAAAAAAAAAAAAAAAAAAGGTGTACTTGTTTAGAGTAGTACTTATTTGTCTGTCTGTGTTTCCCTTGTGGTACTTAGTTTTTTTTTTGTAGTTGGGTCATATCTAAGGAAGCTAAAGTATCTGGCTTTAAAAAGTGTGACTCATGCTGTCAGAAAATGTCTCTGACAGGTGGGCACACTAGTTGCATCTATTGTTTGGACGCTGTTCACCTGCAGGACGCTTGTTCTATTTGCCATGCCTTTAGTCCAAGAGTCCTGCAGGAGCGTAAGAACAAATTGATCCTTAGGGGTCTGTTAAAACCTCAGGATTCACCATCAAAGAGCTCCCAGCCAGTGAAATCCCCAAAATCCACTAAGCCGTTGGCTCCACCTTCGGAGCCGACTCTTGTGGAGGATTTACCATGTATTTCAGTTCCGGCTGCCACCAACAAAACAACCCCTCCGTCAGCTCCATCGGATATTTCGGAGCCATCTTGGAGCCATAAGAGGCTGAGGTGCCCTTCATTAGAATCAGTTCATTCGGCTCCTCGGTCTCTATTATCGCAAAGTGAATGTAGCCATCATTCTTCACACTCCTCCCGATCCTCTAGGCTGTCGGATCATGATGTGGAGAGAGTAGAAAGTAGGTTGCTTAAATCACAGGCACTAGCAAAATTATTGTCTAGCCCTTCTCAATAGGTATCAGCTCCATCCACCTCTTTTTCTGTTTCTCCTCCGACTCCAGTGAGTTCGGAGCCGGAGTTCGTTGGAGTTCGAGTAGTGGAACCGTCGGCCCCGATCACCATCTCTCCTTAGGCTCCGACTTCGGCTCCGATTACCTCGATAGTTTCTTCGATCAAGGAATCTGGATGCCAGGGCTCCCTCGTCGGCTCCGAGGTGGAGTGGCATTGGACCCTTGTCCGACCCCATTCTCCCTTTCAGAGCATCGGCGCAGGTGAGCTCGGCTCCAACATCGGCCTCGGAGCCATTCCCCTCAGCGTGGAGAAAGATTCCTATTTCTTCGGAACCGGAGCTTTCTCTGCCTCAAGGCAGGGACACCTTTGAGGTCATGCGGAGTGTGCTGTCCACCGAGACAGCTCCACTACCAGCTCCATCGGCTCCGTCCCCCGTAGTGTCTGTGCCAACCTCTGCTCCTCCTCGAGACCCCAAGCGTAGGGAACTGATGCCCCAGGACACCCCATTGGGTGTTTCCCCTTCTTCCGAGGCCTCCCCTGATCAATCAGAGGAGCCCTCTCAGAAGAAGAAGTGCAAGAGGAAGCACATTGACTCCCCTGAGTCTGTCACTTCTGATACAGACTTAGATCAATCGGAAGGGTCCCGAGATCCCCCTCTGAAGATGTTTCCTTTTTGGACATCCTTGAAATGCTTAGGCAGAGTGGGAACTGGACTCCCCCTAGCCCCTACCAAGGATGAGTCTGTATTCCTGGACGCTTTCGGTTCCCGACCTTCCACCCCCTGGGTTTCTCCTCCTTTCGACCAACTTATGTCTGTAGTGGCTCGAAAGGCTTGGTCAGCTCCGGACACAATGGAACCAACTCCAAGGAGACCTAATAAATTTATTACAGCCCCTCTCCAGGATAAGCAATTCCTTTCTAAAGGTGTTTCCATTGATGCCATGGTGGTAGCAGCAGCCACCAAGAAAGAGTTAGCAGAGTCCTCTTCATCTGTTCATCCCCCTAACAATGAGTCTAGGACGATGGACAGGTACGGAAAGTGAATGTTTGCTTCAGCGACCTTCTCTATGAGGTCCCTGAACTATCTATGCCATTTTAATTGCCTTCAAAGGGATCTCCTTAAAGAGCTTGGAAATACCCTTCAGGATCCTACAGCTGAGGGAGTACAAGCCAAAGTAGCTTCCCAGCTAGCGACTCTTAATTCTGTAGTTAACTCCTCCATGAGGCACATTTTCTATGCAGCCGGTGGAGCGAGTAGAGCCGCGGGTACGGGTGTGGCCCTCAGGAGGCATGCTTGGATGCGGCTGTGTCACTTTGCGGAACCCTTTCGAGCGTCCTTCAACCAATACCCCTTTCGATGGCTCCTTTCTTTTTGGGCCACAGGTGAAAGACACATTGACTAGGTGTGAGCAAGAAGGCAAGACTCTCTCTGCCGTGGGAGTCCATTTTTCCACTCCCTCTAGACCTTACCCCAGGGGTCAGAAGAGTGGGAAGATGTGGTTCCACAAATCTTATGGAGCCTTGACTGACACATGGGGTGATTTTTCCTCCAGAGATAGAGGGGAAACAACAATAATAGATGCTGCCCTCATGGCAGAGGGGGTCCGCAGAACCAGGGCAACAGAGAATCCTTCTCTGATAAGCCCTTCCAGCATCCCTGAAGGGTTGCCTGGCTGCTCACCTCTGGAGGCAGTCGGGGGGAAGACTTTCGCTGTACCCGAAAGCCTGGCAAAATTTAACAAGAGACAGATGGGTACTATCCATTATATCTGGAGGTTACAAAATTCCCTTCCATCAATCCCCCTTACAGTCAAAAAAGGCCCTTCCAGATGTTCCACCCAATCTAAAGGAGCAAGCAGTAACAGAAGTTTCAAAACTGCTAGAAAAAAAGAGCCATTCAGGAAGTCCCCGCAGACCAGCACGGATCCGGAACTTACTCAAGATTCTTTTTGGTACCAAAAAAGACAGGGGACTGGAGACCGATTCTGGATCTCAGCAGACTAAACAAATCTGTACAAAGAACAAAGTTTTGGATGGTCACGCTACAGTCCATTCTACCCTTCCTGGGTCAGGACAATTGGATGCGCTCGATAGATCTTCATGATGCGTACTACCATATCAAGATTGATAGGCACTCCTGGAGATTTCTTCGCTTTTGGGTGGGGGCCAGTCATTACCAGTTCAGAGCTCTGCCCTTTGGTCTCACCACAGCCCCCAGGGTGTTCACCAAATGTATGGCAGTGGTCATGGCTCACCTGAGACGTCAAGGATTCCAGGTGTTTTCATATCTAGACATCTGGCTCCTCACTGCTACCACCAGGCATCAACTCTTACAAGCGCGGGATTATGCAATCACATCTTGCACCCAGCTAGGTATTACAAAAAATTTTGTTTGTTGCCCTGTCAGTCTATCACTTACATAGGGGCAGAATTAAACACAAGGGAAATGTTCGCAAGGTTACCACTGGAAAATGTGTCCTCAATTTGTCAACAAGTGCAAATCCTAATGCAGAGCAAAAGGATCCAAGTCAGATATGTCCTTTAAACTCTGGGCTCCATGGCAGCTGCCATTCTTAGCGTGTTTCCACATGAGAATTCTTCAGTGGCTTCTTTTCACGCAGTGGTCTTTTCAGGAGCTACCCATGTCTCAATTGATCCTGATTACGGAGGCATGCAAAAGGCACCTTTCTTGGTGGGTGGTCTCCCCACTAGTGACTCAGGGCAGACCTTTCATACAGCCCCCTCCGGTTGCCACAGTGACTACAGATGCCTCCCTGATAGGGTGGGGGGGGCATTATCTGGGCAGGATAGTGCAAGGCACTTGGCAACCTCATGAGTACCATCTGCACATAAATGTCCTGGAAATGAGAGCCGTGCTCCTAGTGTTGCAAGCCCTTCAAGACTCTCTTCCTTCCGGGACCATTGCAATTCAAACAGACAACATGTCAGTGGTGTGGTACATCAACAAGCAGGGCGGAACCAGATCTTACCCCCTGTGTCGAGAAGCACTCAGACTGTGGTAGTGGGCGATTTCCTCCCAACGTTTTCTGATTGCGACACACATCCCTGGGAGATCCAGCATCATAGCGGACAGGCTCAGCAGAGCTATGCTCAAATCTGACGAGTGGTCTCTGAATCAGGAAGTTGCGGATCTTATCTTCCGCAAATGGGGACAGCCTTGCTGCAATCTTTTTGCCACCCCTTTCAACAGCAAATGCAGCAACTACTTCTCCCTTCTTCTGCTTCCAGGTCACATACCCAGAGATGCTCTAGTCCACGATTGGCCTCAGGGACTTCTTCATGCTTTTCCTCTGTTTCCCCTGATACCGAAACTCATAAAAGAAGCAAAATCGTTGGGTTGCAAAATGATCCTCATTGTCCCCTACTGGCCTCGACAGATATGGTTCCCATTCCTGCACCCCTACCTCCTCGATCAGCCCTGGACTCTGGACCCGATTTCAGATTCCCTGGACTCTGGACCTGATTCCAGATCTCCTGATTCATCAATCAGGTGGGTTGCATCAATCCCTCCAAACTCTCCAGCTCACAGCATGGTTGCTCCACTTTCAACCTTAGCCAGGCTTCCCAGCATTTCCCCAGCAGTCCGTGAGATTATCGTTTCCTCACATAAGTCTACAATGAGAAAAACTTATGCTAGCAAATGGAAACATTTTTCTTATTGGGCAGAGTCTAGGAATGTGGATACCTTCTCAGCCCCAGTCCACGAAATTCTTGAATTTCTAGCACAACTTTTTCACTCCAGGGCCGCTTCCGCTATGATTAGGGTACAATTAGTGGCCATTTCTAATTTTCATATCAGTTTGCCAAATTCTAACATCATGTCTCATAAGCTCTGTAAAGCTTTTTTCAGAGGAACATCTCTTCTTAGACCTCCAGTGAGAGATCCCCCTCCTCCTTGGGACCTTAATTTAGTCCTAACTTCATTAATTCTGCCTCCTTTTGAACCGGCAGCATCCTGCTCCATCAAGTTTCTGTCTTGGAAGACACTCTTTCTGGTTGCTATCACTTCAGCTAGGCATGTCTCAGAACTTCAAGTACTATGTGTTCGTCCTCCTTACCTGGTGTTTCACAAGGACAGAGTTTCTCTGAGGACTAATCCTTCATTTCTTCCTAAAGTCTGCTCAGAAAATAATTTAAATCAATCTATAGATCTCCCTGTGTTCTTCCCCAATCATAGCAACAAGGCAGAGTACAAGCTTCACCAATTGGACATTCACAGACAATTGTGTTTTTACCTACATAGAACTAAAGAAATAAGAAAGTCAGACCAATTATTCCTTTCTTATGCCTTAAACAAACAAGGTCTCCCAGTTTCCAAGGTGACCTTATCCAGATGGTTGTCCCACAATATTACATTTATTTACAAGTTACAAAATAAAGAGTTACCAACTAAACTGGAAGGTCATTCTATTAGGGCATTAGCCACCTCCGTAGCTTTTCAGTCTAGGTTGCCCATGGATTCGGTCTGTGCAGCTGCACGTGGGCAAATCCTCATACCTTTATTTCTCATTACAAGGTGGATATGGTCTCCCAGAGCAGAGCTAACTTTGGTTCCACTGTTCTGAAGAGTCTGTTCCACTGAGCCACCCAGGATGTTAGGTGCTAGGGACGCTGTCCCAAACAGCAAGAATGAAGGCGAGATAGACAACTTAACATTAAGAAGTTATGTACCTACCATAACGTTCCATGTTAGTTGTCTTCATCTTGCCTTCTTTCTTGCATCCCTCCCTCCATCCCCCCGTCCTAGTGGATCGAGAGGAGTCCTTTTTCACTGTCTGAGTATTCTTTTATTGTTATTCTTCTGGCTAGGTCTTCCTAACCTATTTTAGATATTAGGATGCATGGAACAACCAGTTTTTTGATAACTGGTTTCTCTCATATTATGTCTGGATTAGCTATTTCAAACGAGATCTGGATAACTGTCGCTAGGCATCATGGGATAAAGGGTAGCCTCGAGCCACTAAACAGCTCTCGAGCTATTGAAGATGGCCGAGTCGGAGCCGAGGATCGGCTCCAATCCCAGACAGCAAGAAAGAAGGTGAGATGAAGACAACTAACATGGAACGTTATGGTAGGTACATAACTTCTTATTTTCCTTGATGTTCAGCAACATTAGAGTGAATTATAAAAAGAGAGGTGGTGCAATGGGCAAGGACTTTCTATATGGGAACATTGATTGCTTCATGTAAATAAAAGAGTTATGTAGCATTACACTGTTGCTTCATTCAATTCAGTTTTAATGAAAATGTAATTGCTTGTAGTCCGAGACCATTCACTATAAATCCTGGAACAACAAGAGTGATTATGCAAACAGAGGATATGATTATAATAGTCTAAAACGTTGACCCATTTCCAATCTCCATATCAACAGTGAACCATGGGGTCGCAACCTGCTATAGGTCCCAAACCATGTCCCATGACTCTTATTCCAGGTTCCTAAGCACCCTGGAAACTATTAGGGTCCAACACAACACTCTCATATTGGGTGACTTCAACTACCCCTCCATCAACTGGGAAAAGTACTCATGCACCAATACTCTTGCCCAATACTTCCTGGAATTCATTAATTCCAATGCGCTGGACCAGCTCATTCTTACCCCCACTAGAGGAAACAAAATCCTTGACCTGGTTATTACTAAATGGGCAACCATTGCTCAACACCAATAGTCAATTCCTCCCTGGTTAGATCTGACCACAAACTAAGTACCATGGAAATCCACATCTCACCAACACCACCAGTAAAGGTAACCACCATGAAAAGCTTCTCCAAAGCTTACTTTGGGCTGATAAAAACAGGTGCATGACCACCAAATCATACACCAATGCACTGTACAAACACGTACATAAATGCATGGAACTAACCATACCCAACAGAACCAAGATGCTCTCCTCCAAAAAAAGGAAGCCAATCTGGTGGTCCCCTGCCATTAACAAACTCTACAACAGAAGGAAGAAACTGTTGCAGAAAAAGGTGAAGTCCCAAGACTGGAAAAACTCCCTTATTAGCCTCAGCAAAACGTTGAGATCCCTCATCAAAACCTCTAAAGCTAGCTATGAAGGTAGAATTGCAGCATACACTAAAACAACCACAAAGCCTTCTACAGTTATATCAAGAATCTCAATGGCAATAACCAGATTTGCTCTCAGCTACTGCACAATGGTACCTCCTATACTGAGGAACAGATATTGCCAGCATACTGGCCGACAGAGTCAGCGCCAACTTTACTCCTCTTTCTCCCCCTAAAGGACCCCTCACAATACCAGAAGAATGCCAGGCACTCAGCATTACTGCAGCACAAGTTAAAGCTGCCTTGTCCAAGGCCAAGAAAACATCTTCCATGGGACCCGGCAATATACCTGGCTGTGTTCTACATGAACTACAAAGTGAACTGGCACCACCCTTGTGTGCCCTGTTCAATGACATCCTCACCTTAGGATTTGTCCCTACAGAATGGCACACTGCTACAGTCATTCCTCTCCATAAAGGGGGAGTGACTACAGACCCTGGGAATTATCGCCCCCATTAGCCTGACAAGTCTGATATGTAAGGCTATGGAATGCATCATCATGGACCTAATTAACAAGGATATAAGGAATCTCCAAACTCTGGATCCCACGCAATTTGGTTTTGTGAAAGGTAGATCATGCCTGCTCAACCTGGTTGACTTTTTTGAGTCAGTCACTAGAGCTGTGGATGAGAGCAAGTCAGTTCATACAGCCTACCTCAATCTGGCCAAGGCCTTTGATACCATTCCCCACTCAGGAATTATTGACAGACTCACCAAACTAGGCATCAACCCCTATATCACTAGGTGGGTTACAAACTGGCTCACAGATAGAACCGATAGTGTGAAAGTAGCAGATTCCAAGTCAGACTGCCAACCAGTCATGAGTGGAGTCCCACAGGGATTAGACCTGGGTCCTCTCCTATTTGGCATCTACTTCTCAGAAGTCCAGGCCAACATGGAGGAACTCTGGATGACCAAATTTGCTGACAATTGCAAGCCGGGAGCCACTAAAAACTCCCCAAGTGATGTAGACATCCTACAGAAAGGCCTCACTAAGACCAGTGACTGGTGTTGAAACCATGGCCTTAAGCTTAATGCCAAAAAATGCGTCGTCATTCCCTTTGGGAAAAACTCAGTTCCCACTAATTACTACACTGATGGCAGCTCTTTGAACACTGAAGGCATTATAAGAGATCTGGGGACACAGGTTGACAGCAACCTCTCCTTCGATCACCACATTGCCACTGTGGTCAGAAAGTCCTTCTATGCGGCACATCTCATTATCAAGGTTTTTTCATTCAGAAAGAAAGAGGTCATCATCTCTCTCTGCTCTTCCCTCATTAGACCAATCATCGAGTATAATGCCTCATTTGGTATGTATCTCACTAAACACCTGCAACAGCTGGAAAGGTCACAAAAGTACCTCACAAAGAGGATACTAGGCCTTAAACACATGCCCTACATGGACAGACTCAAAAAACTCCAACTTTTCTCTGTCTCATATTGTGTCTTAAGAGGCAATCTCTGCTTGACTTGCAAAGCCATGTCTGACCCAGACCTGTTAGAAATGTTACTCCTAAACAAATCCCAATCCCTCCACACCACACGCTCCAGGGACATCAACCTCATTACCATAACCAACAGAACATGCAGGAGGGACAGGTTCATAACCCAGAGACTGCCCATGCTCTGAAATAGACTTCCCCTATAGGTCAAGCAGAGCACCTCACTGGCTCATTTCAAGAGAAATCGTGATGAGTGGATGGGAAATAGAAAGTTCACTTTGGGGATCACTCTAGTGGCTCTACTTGATAGAGGCACTGGGAACTAACAGGGCCATGATGCCAGGGCAGTTCTATGGGCTAGGCTTGTAAAGGTTCCAGGGCGATTAGCCTAGTACACACCTATGAACCTCTGAACCATGAGGTGATTTCTGTCATGACTGTGAAACCCATATACACTTGGTAGTTTGTCAACAGCATCTGATTAACAATATCAGTACAGATGGTGCAGCTTCTTTCACTAGCGTTAAGTGCCTTGGACTGTACTGCCAA
This sequence comes from Protopterus annectens, assembly GCF_019279795.1. Classification (NCBI taxonomy): domain Eukaryota; kingdom Metazoa; phylum Chordata; order Ceratodontiformes; family Protopteridae; genus Protopterus; species Protopterus annectens. Next base: position 1,549,010,386 of record NC_056743.1, read on the forward strand.
ACTGGAGTAGGAATTCAGTTTTATACAGTTAGTTTGCCTTGTTTCAGTATGAAGTTTTTACTTTGTCTTACTTCTTTCTTTATTGAGTAATGAAATGATTTACAGGACTCATTTTAGCCACAGCTCAAAAGCATTGTCTCATTAAGTAAATGGAGACTGAGGGACTCAAACCCAAGTTTAAAGGTTAAAGCTAATTAACAGCTCATAGTCTAAATCTTCTATAGTAACTCTGCTAACCATAAACAGTATTAATGTATAATTGATTTGATTTTTATATTGTTTTATAATCTCCTGCAGAATATTAGATAATGCATAAACTACCAGTAACCTTCAAAGGGTTCTTATCAGCAGACCAAAGACGCATGTTTTCGAATGCATCTTGGTCAAACTGAAAACACTGAAACGGCAAAATATCAAAGTAGCATGTAAGCGAATTCTTTCCCTGGGAAAGAATCCACTTGGCCGCTTCGGTAGTTTGCCGTTTTAGGCACTGTAGTGCGGTCTCGGAGTTGGTATATTTATGTAGGGGGGGTGTGGGGGATGAAGCCCCCCACTTAATGTTATATTTTAAAGTGTTATTTATTTTTTTTTTTTGGAACAGCGATTTTTTTCCAAGGGAAAAAAAATCACTGTTCTGACAGTTCGGTTTTGTAAGCTTTCGCTTACCTGGGGTCGATTAATCATTGTTCGCTTACCTAAGTGTTCGGTAATCTAATATAGACTCACATTTAAATGCACGTTAAATTCTTTTCTGACATTAAACAGTAAGGAATCACCTTTAGGCATAGACTGAAATAATGGAACCTATTACTTGTTGTAGATTATTTGGCAGAGTTCACATGCTGTGACAGTGAGGAGATGTTAAGAATTATTGTTGTGTGTAGAACAAAATCAAGGATGCCGAGCATTTGAGTTCTGTGGAACTGTGTCAAGAGCTATGCAAAATGTGCTGAAATTATAGACTCAAACAAAAGTGGCAAAACAAATAAAAGGCCCACTGTCCATTGAAACATTCTTATTTTAAGCCTCCCTGTGTGTTTCACAACTCAGACAGACTAAGTTACCTTTCTCCTGCCTCTAGAATTGCAGGCCAGTCTTCTTAATGTACAAACATGCATTACTTAGCTAAAAGTGAAAAGATACCAGAAACAAATCAAGCAACTACCTACTACAAGTAATTCTCACTTTAAGCCTCCCTGTGTACTTCCTAATTTGGACAGACCAGGCAATCTTTCCTCTGCCTCTATAATTTCTGTTCCAGTCTTCTTAATGTAAAAACACACTTTAGTTAGCCAAAAGTGAAAAGGTGCCAGAAACAAAACAAATTAGCTACAATAAGTAGTGGCTTTGTCTTCAGTGAAGAGAGAATGTATATTGCTGGAGAACTAGCTCTGATGAGGGTGTCCTGAAGAGGTTCCATATATACCAAATGATGTCCTGGTAGAGGAAGACCTGGAACTTACCTCGATAATACTTGTGGGAGTCCAGAAATGGAATGTGATAATGTATACTTAAGGAAATAAAACAGTTTTATTTTTATGTTACAGTGATAAGTGTGTGCTTATGTTTTGTATTGGGGAAGAGACTCTATGCTCTAAACAAATATTTTACTGGCTTATTGAAACAAGATGCAATTTGGAGGGGCTGACATCTGTCTGGATACTTTTAAGCACCAGCAAGTGTTGTGGTCATGAACACAATAAAACAGACTGAACTTTTTACTACAAGTTTTGATTTCTGTTACCATTTCCTCAACTTAGTTTTCTTAGTGAAATGAAGCACGTTATGTTTTTTAAATAAAATTACAAGTTTTAACAGGTGTGCTTATTGCTTACACATTGCATCTGGTGGATACAGGGAGTAATACCTAATTCTGACTCTATCTCATGTTATCTGGAAGTGTTTCTCCACAACCCATTGAGAGTGAGATCCTGTACTTTGTTTACATACTGTGTAACTAGAGGGATGTCTGAAGGTGTAGCTGTCCTGAGGCTGTATGGTGACTCCAGATGAGCAGCTTCTCCAGATGACTGCTACCATCTCTGTGGTGATGGTGGCAGTAGCCAAGTCCATGGCCTACTATCCATTTAATACCACTTAGCAGAACAGATGATTTCAAAGCCTACTTGGTCATCTTCAAAAGGATATCTGGCCAAGAAGAATAGAAACCAAAGCAGTTGTGCAAGGATCATAAAGGCACACCTCACAAGGGAGCTCCTCTGTGTTTACATGATTATTCCTAACTTGGACTTTACTTCCTTTGAAAAAGTGAAGAAAACTCTGTTGGCAGGACAGGAATCATCTGAGAAATGTAGTGTCTGTTTTGGCCCCATGGTGCAGAGGGATAAAGCCCTTAGTGAGTCTTGGATGGCCAGGGTTCAAATAGCAGCACAGATACAGGGGGATCAAATTGGGTTGATGGGACTGAGTGGAGGATGCTGGTCCACCCATTCTAGGGGAAAGGGGGCAGCCTAGTATCGTTGCATTAGCAGCTTTAACAGACCAGTGAGCTGCATGCTACAAGCAGTATATTATTTGGCTAGGAAGCTGAACATGCTCAGAAGTGTGCAAGCAAATCCAAAGGCAGCAGTTCATAGGTTCATAGTTACATACTAGGTTAACAAACAGCAGGGCCTTTACAAGCCCAGCCATGCAATGCAGCCCAACTGTGTCCCTATTAGAAGGGGGTATGTTAGGAAGTGTCTAAAGGTTATGTAGTGGGGTATGTCAGTTTGGGCATTACTGTCTGACTCTGACTCTATCAGAGACATGGGGGCCAGACCCAGGGTGAATTTACAATTTCCCATCCAGTGGAAAAGGTTACAGTTAAATAGGATTAGGGATGGACTCTGCTTCACATGGATAGTGTGCCTGTTCCAGAGTGTCAGGATCCTCTGAGATACGCATCTGTTTCACTGATATGTCTTATTTATGTCACAAGCCAAATTTAAATCCTTGGATCTAGTGGCTGCACTGCAATTTTAGTGGCAGCAGAAAGGTAGCCCTGGTCTGTCTGAGTTGGGAAACACAAAGGGAGGTTTATATAAAATGCTGTTAATTTTGCAGATCTGTAAAAGGTCTATCAGAACTGGATCTGAGGACGCATTGTATGCTAGGCATAGATTGCCTCTCAGCAACCTGTAGTACCCTGAATTCTCCTGGCAAGGAAACATTGTGGACATTCCAACTGCTGCATAGAACTGGTTAGGTAGATGCCTAAGGGGTATTATACTCAATGATGTGTCTGATAAGGATTGCATATAGTGGCACTATGACTTCCTTGGACCTGGATGCCATGCCCTTACTTATAAGTTGGGCACTATAGAATGATTTTCTTACTATTATGGCCACATGCTGGTCAAAGTCCAACAATTATAGAGTTCACAAGGCTGCTGAGGGGTAGTGGGGGATAGGGTACACTCTCCAGAAGCAGTATGGTACTGCACAAGTACCTCTGATCTCCTCGGTGACCTCAAACTTGGGTTGGGTTGAGTCTGGGGGAGGCTAAGGTGAGTCTGGTAGACATGCTGAACATGGAAAGGAGCTGGTGGCAGCGTTTTCTTACTACTATGGCTAAATGTTGGTCAAAGTCTAACAGTTAGAAAGTTCAGAAGGCTGCTGAGGGTAGGGGGATAGGGTACACTCTCCAGAAGCAGTATGGCACTGCACAAGTACCTCTGATCTCCTCGGTGACCTCAAACTTGGGTTGGGTTGAGTCTGGGGGAGGCTAAGGTGAGTCTGGTAGACCCCGCTGAACATGGAAAGGTGCTGCTGGCAGCTGAGAGCCAGATGCAGCGAGGAGAGTTAAGCTTTTGGCAGCTGAGAGCCAGATGAATGGAGGGGAATCAAAAAAACAACTTAGTCCTTCAAATTCTATACCTGGAAATTTTTTAAAAGGTAAGGCAGTCTGAGCACAGGTACTTGAATTAAAACATATTGTTAAGTTCTGGATTGATCCTAAATGAGTATATATTTAAGAAACCATAATGCAAATCTTAGTTGTAACCATTTTAAAAGATCTTTATTGGCAGTTATTAAGTGGGTATGTCTGGCAGACCAACAGGATGCCAAAAGATTTGTAACACTTTGTGAAAGAACTCTGCATTTTGAAAATGTTTATAAGGAGGCATTTAGCAGAACTGCTAACAGAGCAGTTAATAAAGTGAAGGAGACTACACCTTCCATACTCTGCTTTAAATGAAGAAAGAAAGGTAACATTACTAAGTATTATGAAGGGGGATACTAGAATAGAGCCACTTGTTCAAAAATATGAATGAAGAATGGGAGAGGTGAAGAGGCCATGGAGTATGACCAAGCAATAATCTTCCTGGCTGAATCAGCTTTCTACTCTTTCTACTTTTGTACTATGATGAAACTAATGAAATGCATAAGTAAGCTGGTAATTCAGAAACTACAAGGTTTGCTTGACTATGAGAGTACGCTCACCTTAGTATAAACTCAGTATATATGTAAAAGAAAGGTTTGCTGATTAGAGAAAATAGGTTATTTGCAGACTTGGGGAAAAAAGATGGTACCCGTTTTTTTCAGGTAGAGGTACTAACCCAAACTAAGAATGTCCTGTACACAGCAGCCATGGTACCTTTCCTTCATCACAGTATCATCATTATGAAAGACTTTCCATATTTTAAATGTCTTTGGTAGCAGTGGGAAGAGAACAGCTGCACAGAGCCTTATACAAACCCTAATGTGAAGACACAGACAACATAATATAAGGATCAACAAGGTAATTATACCACAACCAACCTAGAGACTGGGGAGAAAAGGAACAGTAAGTTCATAAGTAACTATCAAGGGTCCAAGTCAGACAAAAAATGTAAATAAATGCCTGTAAAAAAGGGAAGTCTGTGAACATATAATACAGGGGTGCTTAGCGAGGGCAGAAAGCACCAATTATCCAAGGAGGAGATTAGGTCCTAAAATCCCAAGAAGGCATCAAGACTTTAAAGTGAGGTAAAAGTGGAAAGTAAGGAAGAATCACAAATAAAATGCAAAGCTTTAAAGCAGGAGGTTAGTCAAGGAAGTCAGTGAAGCAAGTTCAGAGAAAGGTAGAAATTAGTGAGGAATCAAAGTAGGAACTTGGAACTTGAAAGAGAGATAAGCTAAGGAAAATTTCTCAGAATATTTGAATGACCTGCCTTTTCTGGGAGAATAATGGGAACTTGAGATTCCTGTACTGGTCATGTCTAGGAAAGATGCAAAACCCCTAACACTCAGGTCGTGGAGAAAAGGAACATCACAGTCTGTTGGACATTCAGGTAGACACAGTTATTTTTCAAAAAACTCAATAGATAAAGATAAAGATAAAACACTAAGCCATGTCAGAGAAAATGTTTTCAAAATAGTGGCAGGATGTACTCGAATAAGATCCTAACAGCTTACCCCTATTTTGAGATTGCAAATGATCTTTTGTATAGGATCTAATGAGAGAGAAAATGACACCTCCACAGTTTAGAGAAATGATTATGAAAATGGCCCACAGTCATGTAGTAGAGACAATTTAGGGATGAAAAAACAAGGCATGAAATGTGGGTACATTTTACTAGCCAGAAGTTGTAAAGGAGGCTGAAGACTTCTGTTCTTGCTAGACCCTAATCTAGCATTAGGCAATCTAGGCAGTTATCTGGGGCCTGCTAGTTGGTAGTCTGCTGGGGGGCCTGCTGGCTGGGGGGTGCCACAACATTTTTTTTTAATTAAAATAATTAAAAAAAACTAACATTTCTTCTTTAAGGATACACTCTCTGTCCATTTTTAGTATGACACATGCATGTGGCCAGACTCTGTGTGCATTATGCACCCAATACACTTAACTTTCCCTTTACTGATGCTGCTTTTCATGTGGAAGTCACATGTAGAAAACTGCAACAACTCTATGAGATAGACAAGCAAGCGAGCCCATTCCTTTGGTAAAGTATAGAAAGAGGTGTGTGCGCGCATGCATGCATGCGCGCGTGCACATGTGTGTGCGTAAAATGCCCTAGTTAAGCTGACAGGTTAGTTAATTAACTTGCTCAGGCTCAATCTGTGTACCTTGGTTACATAAGATAAGAGCCTGAATCCTCTACACCAACTACCATGCTGCTCACTTAATAATCAGGGGTGCATTTCCAAGGAATTTAAGTTTCATTCCATTTTCACTGAGTTTCAGTGCATTTTCTTTGAGTTTCAGTGCATTTTCAAGGAATTGTGAGATTCAAGGGAAGAGAAGTTTACTGTTGCTCATGCTGTCTGTCTTCAATGTGCAACTGTTTTGTTTAGAGGATAGTCGTTAGTGTTTGTGCTATAGAATTTGACAACAGTGCTAGTAGCACAACAGCTAACATACCTGCCTTTGATGCAGAAGGCTGTGGCTTCTGCACCCACACTATGTAGAAGGATTGCTAATGCCAGTATTCTTTAAGGGGGGATGGGGTGATGCACTCCTGAGTGTGTACTGCTTTGGATGAGATGCCTAGTAACTATGAAATTGTTGTTGGTTTGCCAACCATTCCCTATTGCAATATTAGCAGCTTACCATTGTTTTAATGTAACATAGGCAAGTTATTCTTCAAGGACAGCAGGCACTGAATCTTGTACATGAAACACTTAAATGTAAAGTTGTTTGCCAGTAGCAGCCTCTTCATTAATAACCGATCTCTTCAATGTGGAATTATTTGAAATTACTTTTACTTCTGCAGGGATTGTGCATATTTACTGATATTGGTGTATTGTAATGACAGAGGTTTGAGTGGACTTTTAAGACTGAAATGTTCTGAAATGGGTAGATTTGTCATTATTGGTTCATACATTTTGTTTCATTGCTTACTGGAAAAATGTTCAGCACTATAAATTTAAAATGCACTTTAACAAGTGGTGCTGTATTATGCAAGGAATAATTTAATACAATCAAGAAAGTAAACCAAAGAACATATGCATGCATGCAGACGTAGAGAGTACTTAGCTGATTTCATGCATTTAGAATGTTAGCACCTTAGGATGTTAACACACTGAAGTAACATGGACTGGTCCCCTTTAAGGCAGCATACCTGGGTTTTCAGGTGAGAAAATTAGCAATAACCTGCTCCTATATATGCAGAAGTCAGGTTCCAGATTGTAGAAGTGCTTGGGAAGTCCAGATTAGTATGGAATTCCAGTGTAGCCTGGTACCTTTGCTTGTACATTTGTCCATGGAGAAGAGAGGGATTGTCTAAGCTTAAAGCATTTGGGTCACAGACAGGATTGCCAGAGATGTTCTGTATTTGCTAGTGGAAATCCTAGCAGTGGAGGACCTGGAAGTTAACTGAACAATACCAAATAAAGTCTGGTAATGGACTATATTGTTTAACCGTTAAGCTGGTTTTATTTTCGTGTTGGAGTTAGAAGTGACTGTTTCCCTGAACCTGTGCTTGTAGGTTTATAGTTTGGGGCAAAAGGTTGAATTCTGTAAATAAAGACTTCTATTTCATGGGCTTGTTGAAACAAGCTTTAATTCTGAGAGACTTTCATCTGTAAAGATAATCCTGAGAAGCTGTACTGAGTTGGCAGCAAACGAGGAAAAACAGAATTGAATTAACTTTTTATTGCATGTTTTGATTTCTGTTACTGTTTGTTTGCTGCTTATTTTCCCTGATGAATGTGAAGCCTGTTTTATGTTCTTTAAATAAAATCACCTGTTTGGAAGAAAATTGAGTGTGGTTATGTCCTAAACGTCACTATATGTATGTATATATATATATATATATATATATATATATATATATATATATATATATATATGTATATATATATATATATATATATATATATATAAAAAACAGTTATTAAATGGATGAAAGCCCTAACACAGGCTCCAATATGTGTTATTCTGCATATTATTTAGTTCACTTTTATTTAGTTTGCTTACAATTAAGTGAAGTATTTTGTATGTATATGTATATATGTATATATATATATATATATATATATATATATATATATGTATGTATATATGTATATATATATATATATATATATATATATATATATATATATATATATATATATATGTGTGTGTATATATATATATATATATATATATATATATATATATATATATAAAATATATCTATATATATATATATATATATATATATATATATATATATAAAACGTCTATATCACGTTATCTAAATCTTATTACATCGAATCATTAAAAGTCGACCTCTAGTGATTGATGTAGTAAAACATTGAATAACGCTTAAAAAAAATAAATAAATAAAAGCTAGCTAGTGTGCCCCCCACATCCACCCTACTTAAATATTCCAACTCCGAGACCGCACTACATTGAACTACGGAGATTTCCCTTTACCTGCACGATGTTCTGCGCTTTCGATGTTGTGGTGCTGACAATATCAGCTTCGATATTGTTGGCTTTCGACATTGTGAAGTAGACCATATAAATATATATTTAGAGATAGATATCTCACAGATAGACTTGACAGGAAGTGAATAATGAAGTAAAAACAGCCCTCCAGAACAACAGGAAACACACACACATACACACACACACACACACACACACACACACACACACACACACACACACACACACACACACACACACACACACACACACACACACATATATATACACATGCACACACATGCACATGCACAAGAGCACACACATACACACACACATGTATTTCTGTATAAGGACCATATCATTTTCAAGAGAATCAATAATGAAGAGCTATAAAGCAATCATTTTAAAGATTATAAAAAGTAACACTAGTTCTCCCTTGGAGTTTTTAGTTTATTTATTATTTTATTTTTATTTGTTAACCGGGTAGTGGCCGACTGAGCAAGTAGCCCGTGTTCAGTGGAGACCCGGGAAGAAAAGCACCAGTGCAGTACATAGATAATGGTCCAAGTTATTGAGAACAAGAATATTAAAATATGCAAATTAAACAAAATACATTATAAAGAAAAATAAAATGTAATCATGTACAAATACATTATAAGGAAAAAAGGTCATTATTTTCACCAGTATTAGAACAATGCAATTAACAACATGCCTAAGAGCAATTAGTGAGAAAAAGCATATAGTGTAATGTGGTACAGTTATAATCAGATTTTAACAGAGTGTATGCAAGATAGTTTGAAAAAGGAAAAATGAGAAGGAAAAATGTGAGAGTACAAGCACTAGCTGCTTAAAGGTGCTGTGAGAAAGGAGTTGAGAAATAACAGGAGAGGGAAACTAGGCAGGAGCCATACGGGGCACAGCCAGGTGGTACTGAGATAATCCTTTAGACGTTTTTTTAAATGAAGGCATGTTGGGATCATTTTGGATGTATTTAGGAAGACTATTCCAGTCCTTGGCTATCATATAGGAATAGAGGGAGTCACCATGATAGTTGTGAGACTGGGTGACTTTTAGTATTAGTCTGTCAGAAGACCTAAGGGACCTGCCGTTAGAGTTAGGTTAGATAGAGTTAGGTTAGATGAGGCTTGAGAGTGCAGGACAGTTACTGGGGGTTGTGTATGATTTTGTGGGCAAAGGTCAGCTGGTTTAGTGTTAGCAGGTTGGGAAGTTCCAACCAGATGAGTTGTTGAAGAATAGTGCAATGATGAGTTTTATGGGGCTGATTTGTTGTGAACTTAGCTATTTTGTTATAGCAGGACTCTAGGTTATTATATGTTATTATCTAGGTTATTATATGTTAAGAAGTCTTCATCTTCTCTAGACCTTTGATGGTCCAAGATAAGGGATGAAGAGCAGATGAGAGGCTGTGTGCAGGAGATCTACCTTGGCTAAGTGCATCCTCTCAACACAAGAAATCTGAACAAAGTCAAACATAATAGGGGGGCCCCAACATAAGGACAGATCTTAAATATTGCTGTTATAAAAACTTAGAAAGCTGCTACAGCAACAGGCTTTGCATTAGGGTGTATTTTCTGAAATATATGAAGTCTGAAACTGAAATGTCTGTCATTGTTTAGTGACTTCAATCCATTAATAATTTCCTAGAAAACCATACATTTAATGAGGACCAGACCAAAAATATGAGACAAAAATCTGAACCTTCTGCAAAATTCTGGACAGTTGAGAGGTATGCCCTAGTTTTAACTTCTGCAGACAAAGTACAAAACATATAAAAAGTCCCAACACTTGACTCATGCTATTTAAAACTAATAAAAGATATATTTAGCCTGGAAGTGGGCAAAAGCAGGTACTTCCGTAGATACTTTTTACAGTTTGTTAGAAATAATTTGAAATGCACTTTCCTATTGCTTTCTTTATGCTTTATAAACAAAGCTTGTTTGTTATTATATTTCATCCTTACAATCCAACCATAACAGCAGTCTCTTATAGGGCTTCAGAAGAGATACTATAATGAAATGATAGGATGCAAATACTGTTCTGATTGCTGGGAACTTTAGCAAAAGAAACTAAAACTTTCCAACTCATTGTAGCTAACATACTTTTTAAGATCAATTTACCAAACATATGTATTTATTTATTAATTCATTCATTCAGCCATCCATTTATTTATTTATTTATTTATGCATATTTATGCATATTTTCCCTTGATCCCTGATATCCAGTTTCAGACAACATACCTCAATGATAATACTCTTGTTTGCCAACCCCCTTCCAATGAAACTTTCTTGGAAATAAGTTTGGTACCTGCTGATAGCTTAATATGCATAAAAACAATTTATTTAACATTGTTTTATTACATTAAGCAGATTATAATTACGACACAGCAGATCTCTTTGCCTGTCAATTAATATGGTAATTTAAAATAACATGTGGAATAAAATGTAGAGGAGTGATGCTTATGAGAAAGTAAAGATTGAATAAAGATGTCATTGCTCCAGGTTAAATCCCCTCAATGATAACACAGGTGTGAACATTCCCTATAATGTCCCTCCCCATATTAGTATAATGGCTTTCACAATGGTGCATTTGTGAGGATGGTACTATAATTAAGATTATAAACATTCTCTGAGTGTTATAATAATGTGGGTAGCATTACAAGTTTACTACATTTGGTTCTTCAGTCTGATTCCCAGTCGGGTGCCTTCTGTACAGTGTCTGCATGTCCTCCCTGTATCTGCATTGTTTTTGTTGGCTACCAACTTTAGAAAAAAAAATTAGATAAGTTGCAGGTTAGCCATCTCAACCCAAAGAGACATACTAACTGGACCAAAAAACAGGCATTACGGTACTGTAAAAGTATGGTACCACTTGTAGAAGACCAGGTTCTTAGTGTTTGTGTTAACTCAGACAAAACTAGTTTAGAAACAGAAAGGTGAAGTGAGCAGTCAATTATATGAATTAAGATTTCTAAAGGTGAGTTTAAAATACACTAGTTGGAGGCAAATTCATTTATATATTTACATTTCTGGACTAGGTCTGAATGTGCTCTTTCCATAATCATAATACAACCTCCTGAACTCTCACCTGGCCTACCATACCTTATGTAACAGTTTTTGCTTCTTTAATAATTTAAGTCTAGTAAATTCAGCTTAAACCAAGTTTCAGAAAGTATAAATAGATGAGGACTGAGAGAACAGATCACAGCTGTCAAGGCATCATTTTTATTGTTGACACATCCGACATTCACAATAACCTTTGCTTTACTTGCCAAAATGGATAAAGGGACACAGAGTCGATACTATGTCAGATACTAATGACTGGGTCTGGTGATGGATTATACATTATTATACCATGACCCCCCATTAATATCCCAAAACGTGTACTCTGATTGGCCAGCATGCACGTTGTAAATCGACTTATACTAATGCAAAAAGGTCCGGTCGCCCGGACTTTTTCCATTAGTATAAGTCTCTTTTAAAACATTGTCTCGCTATGTTAAAAGAGTTTAACATAGCAAGACAGGTTTAAAAAAAGCAACGGAGATCTCCGTTGCTTTTTTTAAAGCTGTCTCGCTATGTTAAACTCCTTTAACATAGCGACACAAGTAGTAAAAAGCAACGGAGATCTTGCTTTCTCCGTTGCTTTTTTTTAAACCTGTCTCGCTATGTTAAATGGGTTTAACATAGCGAGAGAGCTTTAAAATAAGCAATGGAGATCTTGCTTTCTCCGTTGCTTTTGGCCACAGCTCTGATGTACTGCGTAGGCATGCGTAGTACTTCAGAACTGCCGCGGATACCAGACAGCTGCAGAAGGGCGGCAAAGAGGCATTATACAATGCCATTATTTAAGAAAAGTAATTATTTCTTTTCTTAAATAATGTCATAGTATAATAGCAATAACCCACTTCTGGGTGTGTGTAATGCGGGATTTACCCACAGTTGTCTTTGCCCTCGGGATCAAACCACGCTAACCGTGGGTAAATCCCGCATTACCCACACCCAGGAGTGGGTTATTGCTATAATCAAGAATTAGGACCTGGACTAGGTCCTAGAAATGCAAACGGAATCACTGTGTTAACAGAAATTTATGATGTGCATGTAATAAATTACCGTCTGGAAGGGAAAGACAGAGGTAAATACTACAGAGTAAATAATCAAAAATAATGCAGATTTGTTGACAGGGAAAAGGTTAAAATGGAAGGTTGCTATAGCATGGAGGATTTTATTACAGTTGAGTGGTATCTGATGCATTTTTTGTAAGGCATACAGATTAGAAATAAAGTTTAAGCTGGAAGGGGGTCAGAGAGGGAGCATAATAAAACATATTAGTTAGTTTATAATAATAATAATAATTAATTGGAAAATGATAGTGAGGCATCCAGTTACAGGTTAAAAGGGTAGTAATTAAAGTAGGAGCAAGACCCCAGCTGAGTGGGATAGGTGCTGGGTGGAAGTGGGCTTTATCCTGCTTCTACAGGTGGCAATCATTAGTGAGAACAGAGAGCGACAAAAGGGTAAGAGCAAGATAATCATAAAGAGAAAAGTAAATCCAAATAGTTTATGAAGTAGTCAAGACACCATACACTACTGTACCACTGTTCTACTTTTCTGAATTCAGACATAAGTAATTGCCTATATGTATTAAAACAGCAGTAATAAAAGTAAAGAGTACAATACGAAATATAAAAAGTTTTACATTAATAAGGGAGGCATATGTTTTCTAGCCAAAACCACTAGTGGCAGTCAAACACATAATGCACTTAATTGATGGTTGATCAGCACAAGATAGGGGGTTCCTGACATGAAAATAAAGAAAATTAAGTCAAATTTGACTGAAAACAAATGCCTGGCAAGAATCTAACTGAAAGTATACCACAATATCCTAGACTACTTGCAAACATTCTATTTATTTTTGAAAGAAATGATACAGAATATGCTTTGGAGCCAATTTTGGTTACTTTCTATGTCTTCTTCTTCTATCATCTTGCCTTCAGACACAATAGGTCATTCACTGAGATTGTAATGCTGGAATGCCACACCTTTCTGCCTCTCCCTGCCTTTAGGAACTCTGTTAAAACTTAGATTTTTCTTCCATGCCGTGCTCTCTTAAAAGACTATCTTCCTTCATACCTGGTCTCTTCTCTGCATTTGATAAGGTTATATTGCAGTTCCTCACAATAGCTGCTGTTTTGCTCACCCATTCATGTTTCAAATGTTGCAGTGCTACAAGCAGGTCATTATTCATAATACTTAGTTGGCATACCTGGTGCTGAAGGCCTTTAATGTCAGTTACCAGGACAATCAACATTTCTATTTTACTTCATAAGCCATACCAACAAAAACAAACAAACAAACAAACCTGAACTTTGATGAGTTAAAGGAGTGACCATGTCAGGTGCCATCTCGATGAAACCTGCTGATCACGACCATTTCTTTTCTACACCTTTCTGCGTATGAGCTTGTTGCCTATTTTTGTATCATTATCAGATAGGCATACTTTTTTATTAATACTTTCTTCACTATTAATACATAGAAAATGAAAAGATTAATTTCAGCATATAGTGGAAATTAACAGAGTTCACATAGTAAAGCAGTCTGTAGTAGTTAATAAAGGATAGCGTGCCTTTTCCCTAATACCATGTGCAAAGTTGGTTCCAAGGTTGTAGGTCTTCCAGACAAGAACACTGCCATTTACTTCATTCATTCATAGCATGCTACTTTTATGCTTTAGGCTGTGATTTCTGTTCCTACATCTGTAGTACACCTATTTCTGATGTCCTGTTGTTGAATGATGTCATCAACCTTGGGGATGGCTTACCTTTACTGGCCCTTCTCTCATCCTAAAACATAAAGAATTCTGAGAACAGAAAATAAGATTTTCAGATTTGTCTTACTAACAGATCTACAGACACAACACTACAGTCTCATAAAAAGACTACACTGGTTTCCTGTCACAAATAAAACTTGTATTCTTTACAGTTGCCTATTCAAAATCTTGAAGCAAGGTTACTGCCATTCATTAAAAACTTCCTTGTACGGAGCACACCTCCTCCCAAAGGAATAGCCAGGACAATGATAGCATACTTATCTCTCCACATTTCAAAAGTACAATAGGAGAAAAAGTTTTATGCACCTAGGCCATGCCATTTGTAACCATCTCCCCCCAACTTAAAACACTTTCTAATCTGAAAGAATTCAAAATCCTTACAAAATCACCGTTCTAAATGAAGCCAATTGCAAATACTTCAGGGATAATGTTTAATCCCCCTACACTACCTCCCTAAAAGTACATTCCCTAATATTGTAGTCTACTGTACAATGGCTACACCAATCAAGTACGGAAATATTGTACATGACATATGTTTGTCTTCTCAATTATCTAAATATTGTACATAAAATATTGTCTTCGCATATTTTCTACAATTCAGGAATGGATTCCACAGCTGTAGATCTCCCAGCCACCTTTCCAAGTCTTTCATCCAAGACTTGGAGAGTTGTAGAACTGTGAGTAACTAGCTTTTCAAAAAACAAAAAAAGGAAAGAACATTATATTATTTGACTTATTTTAATTATGCGTAAATATTTAAGTGCAGTTAGAATGACTTCTGTGAGGATGCTACTGTCCCATCTGATTGCATTTTTTAGTTTGTTCAGGAAGCTTAGTTATTCTGCACTTCTGTTTCCACAAGTAGAAATACTTATAAATGCTATCTATTTTTATTTTAAACCCTGCTGTAGTTTAATTTATAGCTGTGGCATAACTGTGTACTCTTACTACCAGATTTGTGCCTTAATTATTTATTACTGCATTTTTCCATAAACAGTGTTACTGGTAAATTTCTGTGTTGTCTTACACATTAAATAGATTAATAGATTAGTACTAAGCTAACTGCCCTTGCGAGCCATTTTAAGCTTAGCCAATTATCCCTTGTGAGACTCAAACCGTGCACCTTGTGTTTGTAAGGCAAACACCTTAACCATTAGGCCACCCTCCAAACCATAGCATAAATTCAATAGTGAGAGAATTGTCTCTGCTCCAGTTTGTATCAGTGCTTTTATATTCTGCTTATCATTTACCTGCTTGCATTCTGTATCTGCCCCATCCCCCACTAACACATTAATCTAAAGTTTCTGAAAGAGCTCCATTATTGCCTTTATTTGATTGCTAGCCTCTGTAGCTAGCGTGCTTGGCCCTTGAAAGGTTTCCCAGTCCTCCTGCTATAGTTGTTTTATAACGTTGTGTTTCTGGCTCTACCACTTATGATTATCTGATTTCCAAAGTCCCTCCCTTCCCTATTTCATTGTTATTGACTGTAGCATAATCTATTCATGTGCTCTTACCATCCATTGTTTTCCACAGACCCATGATACTGAGTGCCTACCTAGTACAAACTGTCTGCTGCTCATTTTCATGGAGCTCAGCAAAGCTTGTAGTCTTAGCCTGTATTCCAGAAATGTTCTACTTGCACCATCCAGGGAAAGTTAAGTACCTTGATTGCTAACTCTCACTTAAGTTATTTTCAGCTATCTCTGTTGTTTCCTGCTTTTATGTGTGCATTTCATTGATTTTTTTTTTTTGTAAAAATTAAAAAAATGTTCTTCCTCTCTTTGTTACTGTCTTGAAATTATCTTCAACAAGGGATTTCCAGCTAGTTGTTTAAGTGGTTTGTGGTTAGCATTGCATGTATGGGTCTCTTTTACTGTGTTTTTACACCATGAGAACTGGGTTTATTCATCTTGTGACACGAAGTGTATGCATGGTCAATCTGAGTTGGCAAATACACAAAAGGATTCATAGTGTAGTACTTTTATTGGCACATTTACTGTGCTGTTATAATTTGCATGTTTGCATGGGACAGCAGTGCCCTGTACAGCAGGAAACACATAGAAAGCAAATTTTCTCTGTAGAACGATAAATAAAACTGTAACCAGTAAACTAGCAATATAGTGCAAATACCTTGTGCGCCAGCAAGCTTTGAGCAGCTAGCTGGGTCACAAGTTGCAAAACCTTTAGTACAATTCAGTATTGTGTAAACATTAAAGTTAGTCGAATTTAGTACTGTTTAGCTTAATCTGTCCCAATAAACCTTATTAGTCTGCACAAACAAAGAATTCCTAATAGTCTTGTAATCACAATATGCCACCTTCTTGTAGCTCACAAATTAAAAGACTGGACATTATGGATATGCAATTTTCTAACTTCTCTGTAGCCATCTTGGTGGATATGGGCATCTTCAGGCAATGTAGCAGTTGTCTCATGTTTACTGACAACCACTTAATCCTTAAAGAATCAGACATAGTATGCAAGAGGTGTACTTAAACAATGACACTGGAGGCTAAGCTCTTGCATACGAAGTCCATATCAGGTTGTCAATTCTACACACACAACACCTACCTCACATAGTATACAACACACACATAGACTGACATATGCTGAGGCACTTAAAAGCAATTTTGATAAGCAACAAAAATCACCTAGACCACCTGCTATCAAAGCTATGCTTCAGAAAGCACAAAGGCACTCAGAAAAACAACATTTATTTATTTTATTTTATTTTACATTTGTTTACCAGGATAGTCCGACTGGATACATGTCCATTTTCAGCGGAGGCCCGGGGAGAAAAGCTCCAAATAGACAAACTTACATAGATTACACAAGAAGTTAGATAACATTAGAAAATATAAAACAAAGTGATTATGTACAATGGTTTAGTAGTGTTCCCTAGTAGGGACTCACAATTCTCATGGACAGACACAATTAAAAGAGACGTCAGATTGGATACAGAGCTTGGTGACGTAGTTGCATGTTATGATATTTACAGATTATGCTTTCAGTTTATAACTTAATCGGGGTTGGTATATGGGCAAAGCCAGTTCACTCTGAGATACTGTTTGAGGTTTTTTTTGAAGAGACTTTTGGAGGATTGTAGGGTTATATAGTATGGCAATGAATTCCGGGTTTTGCCAACAAAGCTGGCAAACAGGGATTCACCAGGAGAGTTATTAGCTTTGTGGGTTTGGAACAGTAGTTTGTTGGCTGACTGTAGGGATCTTAGGTTGCTATATGGTTTAATAATATTTATAAGTGAGGGGGTATGCTCAGAGTGGCACAGAATTTTGTGCGCTATTAAGAGCTGATTGAATTGAATTAAGCTGGGCAGTTCTAGCCACTCTAGTTGTTTCAGGTTCTGGCAGTGGTGGGTTCTATAGGTGGAGCCAGTTGTGAATCTGGCAATATGGTTGTAGCTATGTGACAGCTTACCTAGTTAGGATTTGTTGAGGTTTGAGAGTACAGGTGAGGCATATAAGAGAGTAGAGAGTAGGTGTGACCGGGCAATTGCAGTCCTAGCCAGTGGATTTAAAAATGTCTTGTTTCTATACTGTGATCCAAGCTTCTTATTGATTGTCTGTATGGTTTTGTTGACCTGTAGGTCAAATTTGAGATTATTGTCTACAATAACCCCTAGAAGATTGGTGTGTTGATCTGGGGAGATAGTGGTACCATTGTTAGACATGACAGAGAATGAAAGTGTTGCAGATCTACTAGTGGGGGTTAAGAGTAGAAGTTTAGTTTTATTGGGGTTCAGCAGTACGCGTTGGTTGGTGAGCCAGTTCTTAATAGTGTTAAATGTATTTTGGGTTAGGATCTGCAGTTTGGATGGGGAGGGAGCTGAGCAGATCAGAGTGGAATCATCTGCATATTGAACACAGGTAGCTTTATGGATAGCAGTGTGAAAGTTGTTGATAAAAACAGAGAAGAGTAGTGGACCTAGTATGGAGCCTTGAGGGACACCAAGTGTGAGAGGTAGCTGGCTGGAGAGTTTGCCCTGCCATAGTACCTCCTGTTGTCTACTAGTCAGGCAGGACTAGAACCACTGGATTGCGTGCTTATTGAGGGAAATAGATTTTAGAGAAAGAATGAGAAGTTCATGATTGACCATGTCAAAGGCTTTTGATAGGTCAAGAAAGAGGGCAGAGGATAGCCTATTGCCATTCCTGTTTTGGTTTATGGCATTAGTAAAGGAAAGGAGGGCTGAGGTGGTGCTGTGGTATGGCCTGAAACCATGCTGGGAGTTGGATAGTAAGTTATGCTGTGTAAGGTTTGCATTAGTTGCTTGTGTACGCATTTCTCCATTATTTTGGCTAGTGGGGAAAGAATGACAATGGGTCTTTAGTTGGATATGTCTGTAGAACTACCACCTTTATGGAGTGGGATGACGTGGGATATTTTCCAGAAGGAGGGGACAGTGCTTTCAGATTAGGTTCTGTCAATAAGGATAGATATGGGATATGCAATGGCATCTGCAGCTATTTGTAGGTACTCTGCAGGGAGGAGGTCAGCAGTGAGGGTGGAAGGTTTTAGCTTTTTTTATAAGTGTTTTGGTAAAGTGGATATCGGTTGGAAGCTAAATTGGGGGTGACTGGTGGGCAGATTAGATGTGTGGTTTAAGTTTGTGGGGGTTAGTGGATTTGCTAGGGGTTGGATTGTTTCAGTGAAAACATTATTATAAGCACCGGCTACGGTCTCTGGGGAACTGTGGGTGTGGTTAGACGGGGTTGGGGTGGTAGAATGACCTGAATGAAGTAGTTGATTTAAGCCTGCCCAGAACTTTTGAGGATTGTTTTGGTGTTTTAATATATATTTAATATAACACAACACATGCTGTCACTCTCAGTGCAGCCCCAAACATTAAGCTCCTAAGGTAAGCAAACACATCTCCCAGGACTCTCATCATAGGAGACTCCTTTGTAAGATATACTGATGCCCCTCTAACCAGGCTGAACAAGAAGAAGAGAACTGTCAGCTGCTTATCTGGAGCCAGTATCTGCCAAATCATGCATGTACCTCAAGTCATTACCCTACAGTTAACAAGATTCCATCATAACCCATGTAGGTGTAAATGACCTGAGCTGTAACTCCCTGGACTATGTGAAAATAAACATTGCCGAGCTTTCAGACTATGTGTCTCAGGCTGCTGTGAGCCTGGCACTGAGCAGCATATTACCATCACCGAGGATGATGCCACAGTGTGAGCAAAAAATTATTCAATGACTGGCTGTCTTTCTGGTGTCATTCTATGGGATACACTATTTCTCAGTTTGGAAGGACATGGTTGTTTTGCCTAGGATGGTGTGCACTTTCTCCTCTAGGCTTTTGAACACTGTCTATGGCTTTGTCCACCCCATAGTGCCTTTTTTAGGCAATGCCAAATTGACAAACCTACCAACATAGCAATATCAACTCAACAGAACCTGAAGGTGTTACTGCTCAGTGCCAGGACCCTAGATAAAAAAAACTACACTCCCTCCAAGCCTTCCTTACACTTGAGAATATAGATATCCATGCAGTTATCGAGACATGCTTTAAAGTGGCATTGAGTACCCTGGAAGTTCAAGGTTTCGGTGCCTTCCACACATTTAATGCAGTAGCTTTGCAGACAAGGGCAAATGGTGGAGGCATACCTCTCAACTTGGAATCATCAAAAATATGGACAAAGGCTCATGACAAGTAGTTACAACTGGCCAAAAATCTGGATGTTGATTAACATATAATTTGCATGCATAATTATGTAACCCCACCCACTCCAATGGGATTGTGGGATGATAGCAATGATTGCTGCTTCCAAAATGACCATTTCTGTGAAGTAAATGGCTCCAACATCAAGACTTAATGAGAAAGACCATAGAACAGAAAAAGCCTCATCCATCCTATTGTTGGGAATTATTTACCCACACCCCAGCTTATTACTTATTATCATAACTGTTGTGTATTTGTTTCTAGTGATGTAGTACCCCCCTATTTTGGGTAAACCATTGGAGAATGTGAATGTGGATGTGCCTACCAGTGAACAAGCTTTTAAAAGGGTTTTAGTTTTACAACATGGTAGTGTATCTAAAGAAGTTAAGGATTTAGTTGGGAGGAATTGGACGATGCTGAAACATAATAAGGACATTGCACATAAGGTGGGTAAGAGCCCCAATTTTGTTTTTAAAACTGGAACAAATCTAAAAAAGTTATTTGAAAGGAACAACTACCAGGATAGAATTCATGAGGGCCAGGGAACAAGAAAATGTGGTAGGTGTGGATATTGTAAATATATAATAGAGGACGCATATGTTACCCTAAACAACTATGAGAACAGTAAGATTTACTTTAGGAAGGGTAACTGTGCTACCAGAGGTATAGTATATGTAAAGATTGTTTCAGTTTCTAAGTAGGGAAATCAGAGAGGGCACTCAATAAACGTATTTATGAGCATCTTTATAGTATTAGAAAAGGGAATTTGAATAATGCATTGTGTAGGCACCTACACACAGAACCCAAACTTGTAGGTTTTCTATTCGGAATCCTTGAAAAAGTATGTACAAATCCTAGGGGGGGGGAGACTGGGAGAATTGGTTAAGGTGCAGGGAGACCTATTGGCAACTAAAATTAAATGCAACCCTGCCCCCGGGATTAAATGACCACATTTACATTAAACCTTATTTAATTAAAAGAGCGGAGAAGTTATGAAAAAAGTACGTTTTGTTGTACAACATTTTTATAATGCTTTCACAAGGTTTCCTAATGTTACTTGTTATTTATGTTTTGTACATATACACATATATATATATATATATATATATATATGTATATATATATATATATATATATATATATATATATATATATATATATATATAAATATATATTGATATATTTATTCACATATATTTACATTTTACTTTTTTGAAGGTCTGTGGAGTGCACAGTGAAAGTTGTATAACTCAAGGGGTTTGAAGATCTGATAATGAACTGAGTGTTTCACTTTAAATATTTGAAGCAATTTTGGTGCCTTTTTTATGAATGGGGGTATTTAAAATAGGGTAATAAATGTGTTGTTTGTTTACACACTTGAAAAAACCCTGCAATTGAGTCAGGGTAAAAGCGCTTGTGATATTTAACTTTTAATAATGTTTCATTGGACTACCATCCTTGCTTGCCGCCTGGACCGTTTTCTTGGGATTTGCAGTTCAGTTTACGGTCTTTGCCTGTTTTTTCACAAAAATAAATGTATCATTATCATCTGTATGTACATTCCCCCAGGAAATAATATATGTACACTCGAAGATACCCTTCACTGGCTATCATGTAACTACCCCCAAGAAACCATACTACTCGGAGATTTTAACATAGATGGGAACTCCTGTTCCTCAGAATCCCCAACCACCCATGTTAAGCTGCATGCATTTACGCAAATCATAACCACTCCTACTGGGATAGGTAAACCTATCCATAAAGAAAGCTTACTTGATTGGATACTTATCAATAGTCACCCCAACTGTACACCTCTGGGACCTTCCCTGGTGACTTAAGTGATCACATTCTCACCTATATAATTAAGCATAAAGCCATTTACCCTCATCAACCCATACTTAGAATGGTAAGACCCAAAAAGAACTTTAACCCTGCCAAATTCCAACAGGAACTAAACTCATATAAATAGTAAATTCTAAAACACCTCCCCTTAGAGGAAGCAGTTGTATACTTCAATAACAAATTCCTTGAGATCCTTGACTCTCATGCACCTGTTCGCTCAATACAAATAAAGGCAAAAACTGTGCCATGGCTTTCCAAAGAGACCAAACTAAAAATCATCCTTAGAAACAAAGCATGGGCATTATGGCATACCACAAAATACCCCCAAGATCACATTAAATATAGGCAATAAAGGAATGAGACTAAAAAATTCATTTTACAAGTCAAAAAAAAACTACTACTACAATCTACAGCAAATAAATGAAAACAACCCTCAGAAGTTTGGGGCAGGTTTAAATAAACTATTACATCCTAGACAAATTTCCACCCCAACCTCTGCAGCAACCATTGACAAACCACCTGATGAAGTCTCAAGACGGTTTTAACCGATTCTTCACTGAGACAATCCAAGCCCTGGCTAGCCAACTACCTCCAAGCTCCCCTGGCCCTGAGGACACCACACCTAGTAACCAACTCTCATTCAGATTCCAACCAACTGCCACCTCACTTATCCGTACCTTGATCAAAAAATTAAAACCAACTACACTCTCTGCTGATCTACTCCCTGCTGAGTATCTACAAAAAGCAGCCAATGCCTTTGCCTACCCCATCTCAATTCTAATCAATCGAACCATAGTAGAAGCCAAAATCCCCACTATCTGGAAAATATCCTATGTTATCCCACTTCACAAAGGAGGTAGCTCTACTGAACTATCTAATTATAGGCCAATAGCTATACTATCTCCACTTGCAAAGATTATGGAAAAATGTATTCATAGACAACTGCTGCACCACCTAATTCAGAATAACCTTATGACAGACTGCCAGCATGGCTTCTGACCTCACCACAGCACTACTTCAGCCCAACTAGCCTTCTCGAACACCATAAGCCATAATCCCAACCAAAATAAAATATCCTCTACCCTCTTCTTGGACCTCTTCAAGGCATTTGATATGGTTGATCACAAACTTCTAATCCACACCCTGAAAACACTCTGTCTAGATACTAAAGCCCTTCAGTGGTTCCAATCCTATCTAAGTGGCCATGTCAAAGGCCTCTGGTTAACCATGTTTGCAGATGACTGCAGACTGGGAGCAGTCATTGAATCCTGCCATGATGAAAGCACCCTACAGGAAGGTCTAATGCACATAAACATTTGGTGCCAAAGCCATGGGTTAAAACTCAATACCAGGAAATGCATTACAGTACCTTTTGGGAAGACTGCCACCTTGGGTAACTACATCATCAAAAAAACATCCTTATAAGTTGATTCACTGGTCATGGATCTGGGAAGTCATGTAGATAGTAACCTAGCCTTTGACCAACACGTGTCCAAGTTAGTAAGAAAATCCTTCTATGTTGCTCAACTTATAAGCAAGAGCATGGCAACTGGGTCCAGAGAGGTCATAATACCACTGTACTCAGCCCTCATCGGGTCAATCATAGAGTATAACGCCCACTTTGTTATGTCCCTGAGCAGACATATGCAGCAACTGGAACATCTACAAAGGTTCCTTACAAAAGGAATACAGGAAGTAAAGACAATGTCCTATGCTGATTCTGATCCCCTCAAAGCCCTGTCTCTTTACTCGACATCATACACACTTCTGAGATGTGATCTCTGCCTAGCATAAAAGGCATCCCTGGACCCTGTTTTGATGAATCTTTTGCATATCTGCAAAACAAACAGTATCAGATCAACTAGACTAAAAGACCTAAATTTTGCTTGCAACATAAATAGGACAAGTTGGAGAGATAGATATGTTTTACAGAGAATTTCCATGTGAAGCAGAGTTCCTCCCTAACCTTATTTAAGTGTAACTTGGAACCTTGGATGGGTAATCTGAGATTCACCCCTCATCTGGTTCTTATGCTTCTGATGTAATGAGGAAGTCAGTAAATCACCACCTATAAATCAAGTATAAATCAAATTTATGGGTCACATTCAGGTTGAACGACTAGGGTTTTAAATGTCCTAGTGGTCATTAGCTTAGTATACACCTATGAATGTATGAACTGTTTTATCATGAATGGAGTCTGTATTACCATTTCATATTTGTACTCTTTTTGTGTTATGTTCTGATCAATCGCTCTTTGAGCCCTGGTTTTAGATGAAAATGGTCAATAGGCCATACCTCTTACATGGTCAACAAAAACTAATAAATAAATAAATACTTTCAGACATTTTGTCTGGTTCTTCAGTCAGTTCAACTTTATTATGGCTCAGCAGTTTAGTCTTAATTCATTTTTCCTGTCATTAATATATGGAGCATCAGGTCACTTTCAATTATATAGCAGTAACACAAGACCATCATTTCACTCTTTGGCCATGTGACTAAGGCCAGAGAGTTAAATGATGAGTCTTTACTATTATCCTGAGGAAAAAGTCTCTATTTTCTGTGAAACTGGCAGGCCTTCCAAGTCCAAGCTTTACTTTTTCTGGATCAAATCCCAAAATAATACAATAGATATGTAAGACCTTGATGTATTCTAAGTCTTCCGCTATTTTACCACATTTCATATGGCTACTTTTGGTGCAAGTAACAACTTTATTAATACTATTCTTTCAAGATTATTCCTTCTAGTCTTGCTAGTAGGTTGAATTAATAACATCAAGTCACTTATCAGTAAAATGCTCAATACCATTATTGTCAGCAAGCCACCCTTCCCAGCATCATAGTAATGGAATACTGTCTGTGTATACCAGAATGTTAACTAATTCCACTAGTATCATATCATCATACCATGCAATATGTCAGATCAGCGGTTCTATTGTAAGACTGAATAGGGTACTAGGCACCCCTTCCTAAAGCTCACTTTAACTGGAAAGCATTTTGAAAAAGAACATTACTCTATTTATAGAATATAAGTTTTTGACCCAGTTCCTCAATCTTTGAAATAAAAACACTGTTTGTAAACAGGCATGGAGAAAAGGCCAACTTATCTTGTTGTAAGCCTTTTCTGTGTCAAGGGCTACCATATCCCAAGGTCGCTTAACCGCATTAGTTTAATCCAAAATATGGTATGATACATTTATGTGGCAAATATCTGCCGCCATTGAACAAAGCTTTTTGTCTACCGCTCAAGTGATCTAAATCTTGCACGATGTGTGAAGACCATTTCCAAAAGCTTAGATCTATAGGTTCATAGGTGTGTACTAGGCTAATGGCCCCTGAAGCCTTTATAAGCCTAGCCCATAAGATTACCCTGGCATTGTGCCACCCGACCTAGTTCCCAGTGCCTCTGTCGAGCAGAGCCACTGGAGTGATCCCTGGGGTGAATTTTCTATTTCCCATCCACTCATCAAGATTTCTCTTGAAGAGGACCAGTGAGGTGCTCTGTTTGACATGTATGGGAAGTCTGTTCCATAGGATGGACAGTCTCTGGGTTATGAACCTATCCCTCCAGCATGTTCTGTTGATTGTGGTAATGAGGCTGAGGTCTCTGGAGCATGTGGTACGGAGGGATTGGGATTTCTATAGATGTAGCATTTCTAACAGAGCTGGGTCAGACATGGTTTTGTAAGTCAAGCAGACATCTCCTCTAAGTAGGTGATATGAGACAGAGAATAGTTGGAGTTTTTCGAGTCTTTCCATATAGGACAAGTGTTTAAGGCCTAGGATCCTCTTTGTGAGGTACTTTTGCGGCCTCTCCAGTTGTTGCAGGTGTCTAGTGAGATATATGCCAAATGGGGCATTGTACTCGATGATTGGCCTAATGAGGGAAGAGTAGAGGGAGACAATGACCTCTTTCTTCCTGGATGTAAAACCCTTAGTAATGCGATGTGCTACATAGAAGGACTTTCTGACCACAGTGGCAATGTGGTGGTCAAAAGAGAGGTGGCTGCCAACCTGTGTTCCCAGATCTCTTATAATGCCTTCTGTGTTCGGTGGACTACCATCAATGTGGTAATTCATGGGAACTGGGTTTTTCCCAAAGGGGATGATGACACATTTTTTGGCATTGAGCTTAAAGCCATGGTTCTGACACCAGTCGTTGGTCTCATTGAGGCCTTTCTGTAGGATGTCAACATCACTTGGGGAGTTAGTAATGGTTCCCAACTTGCAATAATCTGCGAACTTTGTCAGCCAGAGTCCCATCGTGTTGGCCTGGACTTCTGAGAAGTAGATACCAAACAGGAGAGGACCCAGGACTGATTCCTGTGGGACTCAACTCTTGACTGGTCAGCAGTCTGACTTGGAGTCAGCTACTTTCACACTGTGGGTACTATCTGTGAGCCAGATTGCAACCCACCTAGTGATATAGGGATTGATGCCTAGCTTAGTGAGTTTTTCTATGATTCCTGAGTGGGGAATGGTATCAAAGGCCTTGGCTAGATCAAGACAGGCTGTATGAACCACCTTGCCTTCATCTACAGCTCTGGTGAATGACTCAAAGAAGTCAACCAAGTTGAGCAGGCATGATCTATCCTTCACAAAACCAAACTGTGTGGGATCCAGAGTTTGGAGATTCCCTATATCCTTGTTTATTAGGTCCATGATGATGCATTCCATAGCTTTGCATATCAGACTTGTCAGGCTAATAGGGCGATAGTTCCCAGGGTCTGTAAGTCGCTCCTCCTTTGTGGAGAGGAATGACTATAGCAGTGTGCCATTCAGTAGGGACAGAGCCTGAGGTTAGGCTGTGATTGAACAGAGCACAAAGGTGAGGTTCCAGTTCACTCTGTAGATCAGGTAGAACACAGCCAGGAATATTGCCAGGTCCCATAGAAGCTGTATTCTTGGCCTTGGACAGTGCTGTTTTAACCTGTGCAGCAGTAATACTGGGTGCATGGCAGTCTACTGTTAATGTGATAGGTCCTTTGGGAGGGGAGAGGGGTAAAGTTGGCAATGAATCTGTCAGCCAGTATATTGCAATATCTGTGGGCTCAGTATAGGAGGTAGCATTGTGCCATACCTCACAGCAAATCTGGGTATTGCCGTAGAGATTCTTTACATAACTATAGAAGGCCTTGTGGTTGTCTTCACTATCTGGGGCAATTCTATTTTTATAGCTAGCTTTAGAGGATTTGATGAGGGATCTCAACTTTTTGTTGAGGCTGACATGGGAGGTTTTCCAGTCTTGCGACTTCACTTTATTCTGCATCAGTTTCCTCCTCCTGTTGTACAGTTTGTTTGTGGCAGGGGACCACCAGAGTGGCTTCCCTTTTTTTGGAGGAGAGCTTCTTGGTTCTGTTGGGTATGGCGAGATCCATGCATTTGTGTACGTGTTCGTACAGTGCATTGATGTATGATTTGGCAGTCATGCAACTATTCTCCATTTGCATGCATGCCGTGAAGTTAGCCACCTCTGTTTTTAAGAGCCCAAAGGTAGCTTTGGAGAAGTTTTTCATGGTGGTTACTTTTGCGGGGTTGGGTGGGGTGGGAGGGATGTGGAATTCCAAGGTGATTAGTTTGAGGTCAGATCTAACCAGGAAGGAATTGACTACTGGTGTAGAGCAATGGTCGCCCATGTTAGTAATGACCAGGTTAAGGTTGTTGCTACCTCTAATGGGGGTAAGAATAAGCTGGTCCAGGGCATTGGAATTAATGAATTCCAGGAAACGGACAAGTGTATTGGTACATGAGTAGTTTTGCCAGTTAATGGAGGGGTAGTTGAAGTCGCCTAGTAAGACATTGTTAGGTTGGACCCTAATATTCTTCAGGGTGCTTAGGAATGTGGAGTGCGAGTCTTGGGACATGGCTGGGGGCCTATAGCAGGCTACAACCTGTCTTGAGGTGTGCACATCCTTTATGAATATGGAGACACCACCACCTTTGGAGCTTCGTTCTAAATTCTGGGGCCGAAAGGTGTGGAATGAGTTATAGCCTGGTAGTGCAGGGGTGCTTTCTGCTGCCTTGAACCAGGTCTCTGTTACAGCACAAATGTCGATGTTCTCCATTTTAAGGAGTGCCTTAAGCGAGTGCATTTTGAGATTTAGACTTCTAGCATTGAGCAACATGACCCTCAGATTGCATTTGTTGTAGCTGTTATTTTGGTAATTTGGTCTTTGGAACACCACCTAAAAAAGGCACTATAGTGGAGGCAAGAGCCTTGGCCAGTATCTGGAAGCCCAGGGGTGACAGATGCAGGCCATCTTTGGCAAAGCATTGAGGTCTGTCAATCATGTCATCCCAGGCAGACAGACACTGGATCCCCTTAGAATGACACCAGAAACTTAGCCAGTTGTTGAAATCAATCATTTTCTGCTTGTACTGTGGTATCATTCTGGATGATGGTAGAATGCTGCTCATACCCGCCTGGGCTACATAATCCAAGAGCTCCTCCATGTCTCTTTTCATGTAGTCTAGGGAGGCATGTCTCAGGTCATTCACACCCACATGTATAATGGCAGAGTCATATTTGTACCTGTTGTTGAGTGACCTGAGTGCATGTGTTATGTGTCGGATCCTGGCATCTGACAGGCAGCTGACTGTTACTTTCTCCTTATTCAGCCTAGTGAGTGGGACATCAGTGTGCCTCACTATCGAGTCACCTATGACTAGTGTGTTGGGCATGCTGTTTTGCTTTAGGGACTTTGGTTGAGTGGCACACTATTTAGGAGATTTATGTGTCTCGTAATTAGTGTTGTGTTGTGGTGGTTGAGTGTGTTTCTGCCTTGGAGGGCTCTGCTGCTTGGGTAGATTTTTATTGAAAGCCTCGGTGAAGGTGGGTGTGTGCTTTGCATTTTTATGTGAAGGCAGTGCTGGTGTGTGTTCCAGAGGGCTATGTGTTCCATGTGATGTGGTGCAAGTGTTGACCTTTTCCTCTTGATCAGCTATTCCGGTCTTGGCTGGAGACTGCGTGGCTTCAAATTTGGATATATAAGTGCATCTCTCCCAAGTCTGAGTGTTGGAAGGTAAGAGGAGAGAGTTGTCGGTATACATGAGGCAGTTGGTACATTGACTCAGAATGCCCAAGTTCACCAGGTTAATAGGAAACAGCACAGGGAACTGACCTTTAGACATGCCTGGTGGGGTGGGCATTGATAATAAGTACTAGATATGT
Source organism: Protopterus annectens (assembly GCF_019279795.1). Classification (NCBI taxonomy): domain Eukaryota; kingdom Metazoa; phylum Chordata; order Ceratodontiformes; family Protopteridae; genus Protopterus; species Protopterus annectens. The sequence goes on from NC_056743.1 coordinate 1,549,039,275, forward strand.
TTTCTTGTAGAACGTTTAGTGCTGGTAGCACTTGTGTGCTACAATAATTGTTACAATAAGTCTGGTAAAGTGCTAGACTAATAAGCTAGTATAAGTACCGGAGGGGAGAGAACTAGTAGATCTAATGGAAAAATTGAAGAGCAGGCTCTGGCACTGCTCAGAAGCTTACAAACAGTCCTGGATACAGTACGTCTGTATCTGGACTAGACTAGTTACAGGAAGGGGGGGGGGGGGCAAGCGCAAACACAAGCTTTTAAGCCAGAAATTTGAAACAGCTGGAAGAAATTGCCCAAAAGGCCAAAAACCCCACAAATCTGGGCCAGAAACCACTCCTCTTGTTGTAGATAGGCTGCCTAGTGCTTATGACTCCCACTGATAAGCTAGAAGGCTTCCCTCAAGCACAGAAAGGCTTGGGGGGGCTCAGGAGCTTACAAACAGTCCTGGATACAGCACATCTGTATCTGGACTAGAATAGTTACAGGAAAGGGGGGATACAAGTGCAAATGCGAGCTTTTAAATCAGAAAGTTGAGAGAGATGGAAAAACTGCCCAAACGGTCAATTTCTGGGCCCAGAAACAACTCCTTATGTGGTTGATAGGTTACCTAGTGCTTACCACTCCCACTGATAAGCTAGAAAGCTTCCCTCCAACATAGAAAGGCTTGGGGGGGGCTCAGGAGCTTACAAACAGTCATGGATACAGCAAGTCTGTATCTGGACTAGACTCATTACAGGAAAGGGGGGAAACAAGCTTAGAATTGTTTTTTTTTTTTTTTCTCTGTTAGGTAGAATGAACTAATAACACTAGACTGGGAGGAGTGTCCTAGATCAAATACACAGTATGGGCAGGCAACTGCAAAGCCACCAACAATGGGGAAAGGTGGTGGGAAACTATTACAGCTACTTGATGTAGCCACTAAATGAAAGTTTTAAACAGATAAAGGAGCACGGAGTCTCTAGAAACTGCTTTTAACTGCAAACAAATCAGTTATATGATAACTGACTAGAACACAGAAACATCAAAAAATCAAAAATGCACAGAAAAGCACGGACAGAGCACTCACAAACAGAAAATACAACTCTCAGTATGAGAGCAGTTTACAGTTAAGTAATTCAGTAAACATGCAACTAGAGTAATAAAACAGTATCTAGCAATGAAAAATACAATTAAAACAGTATAAAACAGTACATAAATGCAGTGAAACAGTAAAAAAGCTTTATAACAGTGCAAAATATAGTAGATTAACTGTATAGCACAATTATAAGCGTTACAGAAGTACAATTCAATGAAATAAGTGTAAGAAATAACTTAACCTGCTCTTGGAATCTTAAGGAAATTCTGTTTGGTCCCAGTAATGAATCACAATTGTTCTTGCTTTTAGACTGTTTTGTTTTTCTACTATTTTATTTGTTATCTTATCTGCTATTATATTGTTTTGCTCTTACACCATTATGCTATCACAGCTTTTTGCTCTAAGAATATTTTTGTTCACAGTTTCAATTTTCTGTCCTTATACTGTCTCGAACAGTACTTTGGTATGTTGCATTGTCTACTGTTTTTGCTGTTGGATTGTATTTTACTTACAACATTCTTGCTAATATTATTTTTTATTTTGGTTTTCTTGTGGCTAACATCTTTTACGTTTCTACTAATTTCAGTTGTTGTTTAGTTGACCCTAGCACTGTACCTTCTTAAATTGTATGAGGTATAAATTAATGATAACTATTTCTTCCGCCTGTTGTTGTAACCTTACCACGCCAGTTTAGTTTCATCAAAAACAGGTCATGCTTACTTAACCTAGTAGACTTATTGAAAAAGTCATCACAGCAATAGATGAAGGCAAGATGGTACTACCTGGTCAAAGTTTTTGACACAATACCTCACTAAGGCATTATAAAAAAGCTTACTAAACTAGGAATAAAACCCTGCATCATCTGCTGGATTGCCAACTGACTCACAGATAGGACACAGGAAGTCAAGATAGGGGGAATCTACCTCCACAATAGGACCACTGACTAGTGGAGTCCACAGGGATTAGTGATGGGACCACTCCTGTTTGGCATACACTTCTCAGAAGTCCAAGCAAGGATCTTTGACTGACCACGTTTGCAGACTGCAAGTTGGGAGCAGTCATTGAATCCCCAAATGACAAACTCACCCTCCAGTAGGAGTTGCTCCAAATAAATAAATGATGCCAGAGTCATGGACTAAAGCTAAATGCCTAAAAGTGCGATATTGTATCTTTTGGGAAATCAACTTGTCTAGGAAACTACCACATTGACAATACACCTCTAAGAGTTGATTCAGTAGCTAGAGCTTTAGGAACATATATAGGCAGTGATCTGTTTTTTTTTTTTTTTTACCAAAGTCAACTGTTGTGAGAAAATCCTTTTATATTGCTCAGCTTATAAGCAAAGGGATAGCATCTCAGTTCAGAGATGTCGCTGTTCAGCAGTATACAGCCCTCATCATGCCTATGATTGAGTATAGTGCCCCCTTTGGTATGTACCTGCCCAGACACATGCATCAACTAAAGTGCTCACAGAGGTTCCTAATAAAAAGACTACAGGGACTAAACCACATGACTTACACAGATGGCCTCAAAGCTTTATTGCTATATTCAGTCTCAAGAGGTGATCTGTGTTTGGCCTATAAGGCATCCTCTGACCCAGTACTAATGGATCTACTGCACATCTAAAAGTTAAATGGTATCAGAAATACCAGATTTAGTGACCTTAACCTTTTTTTTGTAATGTAAACAGAATGCTTTGGAGGGACAGGTACATATCCCAGAGGATACCATTACTCTGGAACAGACTCTTCATCCATGTAAACTAATGCTGATCCATGCCCTTATTCAAATGTAACTTAGACCAATGGATGGGAATAAGGAAAGTTACCCCAGGGCTGTTCCCTGTGCTACTAATGGACAGAGTCAGTGCCTAAATGCCTATCCTGCAGCAGGTTTCCCTTTCAATTCTCGATGGTATGGCCCCAGAAACATACATTCACAAATAGGAAGTATAGGAATAAAAATCATGATAAGGGTAATTCGAACATCTAATTGGATAACATGGCTAGGCTTAAAACGGCCTTTAGGGGCAGTTAGTGCAGTATTCACTTATGAATCTATGAGCCTATACTAGTGTTAGCTACATCACTAGCTAGATCTTAGTAGCCTTAGTAGCCTGTTGGGAGGGTGGCCTAATGGTTAAGGTGTTTGCCTTGCAAACACAAGGTGCAGGGTTTGAGTCTCACAAGGGATAACTGGCTAAGCTTAAAATGGCTTGCAAGAGCAGTTAGCTTAATAAGAATCTATGAATCTTAGTTTAATCTGTCCCCATCTATTTTGCCTGTCTTGATCTGGTACTTCCTTGTTTCCCTGCCTGTAATGTTAGCCTGTGTCCTACAATATCACCCTCTATTAGTGTACCATTAGCCTGTTTCCCTCTTCACCTGTTCCATGCCTGTAATATTAGCCTGCTTCCCTACCATCTATCCCAATATTAATTAACCATTATCCTGCATCCCTCTTCCCCCACCCCATAATATTGCACTCTTCTTAATGACATCTCCTAAACTCTAATACTGCTCATACTGTTTTTATCAACTTAAACAAAGCAGTGTCAAAGGCACGACAGGTAGCACACCTGCCTTTGGTGCCAAAAGCTGTGTGTTCTGTTCTCAGACCTGATAGTTAGATTGCTGACAATTCAGTGCAACATAAGAGGGGGCACTGCATTTCTTAGTGTGTCCTCTCGAATGAGATGCTAAACCGAGGTCCCACTTGCTTGAGTTACTGGTAGCTCAGGATACCTATCAAAAAGAGTAGGGGGTCTGTTATTTATATACAAAGTAACTCTTATTTACAGAATATTTACATATTTACACGTGTACAAATATATATATATATATATATATATATATATATATATATATATATATATATGGCTCTACTTCTACTTACCAAAATCTCACTTTGTTGAACTTCATAATGACGGGACAAAGTTGCTGAAGATGTAGTTTCATGAACACTCAGATCACCATAAAATAACTCAAGGGGGGGGTGGAAATGAACCACTTCGCCACCATGGTGAACTTTGCCATTTTCTCCACTATATTGTGATCTTGGAGTTGGTATATTTAGTTGGGGTGTGGGGGGGGGGGTGAAGCCCCCACTTGGGTGGGTTCCATTTCCTTTGGTTTGTTGTTGAAGTATTGCTGGACGAGTGATTCATTTCCTGGAGCTATTTCACAGTGATCCGGGTCTTCATGAAACTACATCTTTGCCAACTTTGTCTCGTCATTATGAAGTTCGATGAAGTGGTATTTCGGTAAGTAAAAGTAGACACACACACACACACACACACACACACACACACACACACACACACACGCATGCACGCACACACAATTCTATTTACACAATCTTACTAAATTTTCATCCCCATTAGACCCCCACTCCTTTTTCCATAACCACCATCTGATTTTACTTAATATTGTTGCTAAAATCCATTTACTGTTAAACATAATTTTATTTATTCTTTCATTCCTTATAACTCATAAAATAATTTATCTATTTTTTAACATATATTTTACTTCTGTTCTTATAATAACTATATTTAATCATATCTCTGTTTATTTTATCCACTTCTTTTAAATCTTCAAAGAGACTCTACGTAATTTTTTCCCATAACTTTCTTATTCTTTTTCATTGCAAAAACATGTTCTATAAATTCTTCTTCTCGACAATGTAAACCGATTCTATCATTTTTCTTCTTATATGGCATATTTCAGGTTCAGGCACCTTGGTAGCGAGACATTTCCCTGTAGTACGTTTGAATGGGGACACATGGCCGAAGTGACAATCAACTGTAGAGAAATATGGCTGTTTGCAAATTCCCTGTGGGCAAAGAGAAGAATGTGTTGCCATGCCCACAACTTCAATAACCAAATGCACAGGGGTAAAACAATGTCCATGGCCCACAAGGGAACATGAAACAGCAGGCAGTATGGCTGGCATCAGCAGCAGGCTTGCCAGAGGGCATGTCAGTGGCAGTAAAAATGCAGTGAACAATGGGCAGTGCCTTTAATAATCAGTGTGTGCAGACCACTACCCCCTTCACAGTGTCTAGGGAACATAACCTGAAACACATACTGGAGCATAAATGTGACTACAGTAGCCTGCAGGATTTCCTCCATGCTGTAGCACACTTCTACATGTTGTAGTTACATAAGTATTCACTCTACACAGAGCACAACACTCATTACTTCTTCTGCTGCCATGCATTTAGTTATTAAAGCTGTGAGCATGGCAGTGTGTGCTTCTCTTTGCTCACAGTAAATTTGCAAACAGTCATATGTCTCTGCAGCTGAATGTCACTTCAGCCATGTGTCCCTAGGCAATTTACCATAGGGAAATGTCTCGCTGCCTAGGCGCCTGAACTCACATATTTCCCTTTACTGGCAATTTATCTCTAACTAGTCTCAACAAAAAATCTTGACATTCTACTTTTGGATTACACCATTCGCTTCTTATATTATATAGCTTTAATTTTTCATGTTAGATTTTCCCATTGTTTTACATAGTAATGTTTTATCATTACATTCTTTTACCATACTTTTTTACCTTTTTATATATCATTAATTTTTATTTCCACAAAAATATTTTTTCTTGGTACTATTTTATTTTTTCATTTATACATTATTTTTCTTTTTTACTCTTTTTTACCATAATTAACTGCAGTGGTGGTGCTGCGGTAGCGTTGTCGCCTCACAGTAAGACGTTGTCCTGTTCGATTCACAGCTAGAGCGTCTTCTGTGTGGAGACATACATGAATGGGTGTACCTTCTTTGAAGGTTGTGTGTCAGGGCCGGCAACTCAGCACGTAAAAAATCTACTGCCAATCATTAGCGGACCGGAGTTCTGCTGTGGCGACCCCTAACCGGGAAAAGCCGAAAGACACAACAACAACTCTTTTTTTTACCATAATCCAAAATTTGTCATAATTATATTTATACAGTTTTGCTATATAACTTTACTACTAATCTCTCATCTTTTTTATTTATCCACTTTAACACTTTGTACAAATTTAATGAAGCAGCATATATCACTGGGTTAATTAACCCTAAACTTCCTTCTTTATTTACATACAAAAATCTACTTCTTTACTGGGTTTAATCTAGAACCCCATATAAATGAAAACATTATCTGCAATAATTCCTTTTCAAATACTGTTGGCAACATAAATATACTTCCTAAGTATGCAAATTTTTTCATCAGTACTGAACTTATTAAAAAAGCCTTTTTTTTTAAAGAATCATTTATATGTTCTCCAGAAAAGACAGGGTTGTTTTACTTCTATTGTTTTTTTCCCATTAAATTCTACTTATTTTATTCCCAAATTTTATACCAAACACAGACATTTTATTCATTATAAAATATAAACCCCCAGCTTTTACTTTGGTACCTAAATCTTTACATTTCTCTTTATTTAACACCACCTGTATCATCTATAAACACTCAATTGTGCAAGTTATTACTTCTTTTATACACATTCTTATAATGTTACCTGCATATGTTAACAGAACTGGAATTCTTAACCCTTCAGGTATTATATACCCTGCCACCTTCATTTTGTAATTTATTTCACATACTATCACATTCATAACGAATGCAAAGAGTATACAACTTATTGGACATCTCTGTCTTATACCACTCTTCATATATACCTCCTGGCTTAACCAGCCATTTACAAGTATTTTTCATATTCTCCAAAAAAAATTCCATTGAAAAAACAGTCTCAGATATAATGTCACAAAATTCCTCTTTGTTAATATGAATAAATGTTCTTAACTCATGTGCTTTTACACCCAAAGGAGCTATTACATTGTCCCACACTTCATACTTGTCAATTTCTTTGTCTTCTTTACTTTGAATCCTTACCACATACTTCTGTTTTTCATTTTCTTCTGTATTCTTTTCTGCTACCCCACTTTTACCTTCTTTTACTTTCTCTGCATATGCTTTCTTTTCCATCTCACCACTGTTCTTTAAGATTGTCTCTGCATCCTCCTTTTGTATTTTTTTCCATAATGTCTCCCCAGGAAACATCTCCTTCAGTTTTTGGCTCACTCTGCACCACCATTTCTTTAAGTAAAGCACCCTGCAACCCCCTTGACTGGAGGGTTATAATTATACATCCATCATTTGCTAACTCATCTACAGCAAACAGATTTATCTGAAACATTTCCTAAGAATCCTGCCCACATTATTTGGTCTCAATATTTGCTTTCTCCTTCATTTACTTCACTTCTCCATCATCTCATTCTTTCCCCATCTGCCTACCCGTTTCTCCAGGCCACCTCTGCACCTAACTTGGAAACATGAAGTGCTCCTCCAAAATGGGTCCCACTGACAACAATAATAAGTATGGAAAGTTCCTTGATACCCTGACCAAATCTTCCCCAGCAGTATAAATCTCACCTTAGGTCTCCCCTGAAATAAAGGCCACAAGCCTAGTGAGACTAATTCAGGTAACAAAGGATAAAAAAATAAAATAAAAGCATGGGTCTTCCCTATTCATTACTTAGTTTAACCAGTACCAGTCTTGGCAATTTTTCTCACTATCATAATAAAATGTAATCTACCAGCACTGGTTCCCTATTCAGTACTTAGTTTAACCACTACCACTAGCAATCTTGGCACTTTTTATTAGTAGGTTTCAAAAGCTTCATCTGTCAGTACAAGTCTTGTCACTACACTTATCAGTGTCCTAATAAAACTTAAACTATTTATTGCCTACTATCATGGAATTACTAGCAGATCTTTCCCCTATCCTGATCAGTTTGTTTGCACAAGGTATGCTGATCCAATGTAGAAAATGCATCTTGTTTACTGAGAACTCCTACTCCTAGCCTCTTCCATCTCAGCCTGTGAGAGATACAACTACCTACATGGACTAGAGGCATGTCTTCCTATTTCTGCCATTATCAGTAGATAGCTACATACTACTACATCTATGTGTGCTAAGATAGTCAAGAAATCCCTGCCTAAATGATCCAGGCACCCAATGAAAAACTCAGCCATCTAGGTATACACTTATATTTATTCACATACCTACACTATTACATGTGTCTATGTGAAATCACCAAGACAGCAAGCCTGCACCATTAAGGTCACATAGGTCTGCTTCTAACCCAGAAGTTCTAGTCTGAGGTGATTCTGTTGTAAGTATACTGAAAGCACACTCACCAGATTAGACAAGGAGAGGCCTTTGATCAGTCATCTGTCTGGTGCTAGGATCAGGGATGTTATGAGAACTCTTAAGAACCTTCACTATCTGACATATAAATATCACCTCTTCATTAGCCATATGAGGTTGAATGGCCATAGACACTCTACTCTAAGGGAGAAGCAAAGAGACACAGATGAACTAATTTCCTGATTTTCCGGGTAAGGCAGTTCACTGGCCTCGAACAGTACAGTTCCTCAGCCAAGAATATGCCTAAGTTTAATGAAGAATTATACCATGACCCCCCCAAAATGTGCATGCTGATTGGCCAGCGTGCACATTGTAAATCGAGTTATACTAATGGAAAAAGGTCCGGTCGCCCGGACTTTTTTCCATTAGTATAACTCTACTTTTAAAACACTGTCTCGCTATGTTAAATGGGTTTAACATAGCGAGACAGGTTTAAAATAAGCAACGGAGATCTCCGTTGCTTATTTTAAAGCTGTCTCGCTATGCTAAACCCATTTAACATAGCGAGACAGGTTTTAAAAAAAAAGCAACGGAGAAAGCAAGATCTCCGTTGCTTTTTTTACTGTTTCGCTATGTTAAATGGGTTTAACATAGCGAGACAGTTTTAAAATAAGCAACGGACATCTCCGTTGCTTATTTTAAAACTGTCTCGCTATGTTAAACCCATTTAACATAGCGAAAACAGTAAAAAAAAAGCAACAGAGATCTTGCTTTCTCCGTTGCTTTTGCCCACAGCTCTGATGTACTGCGCAGGCGCGCAGTACATCAGAACTGCCGCGGATGCCAGACATCTGCGGAAGGGCAGTAAACAGACATTATACTATGCCATTATTTAAGAAAAGTAATAGTTTCTTTTCTTAAATAATGTCATGGTATAATAGCAATAACCCACTTCTGGGTGTGGGTAATGCTGTATTTACCCATGGTTGGCTTTGTTTGGTCCCTCGGGCTTCGCCCTCGGGACCAAACCACGCCAACCGTGGGTAAATCCAGCATTACCCACACCCAGGCGTGGGTTATTGCTATAATAATCACTTGCTATAATTGTCTTGTTATTTGTTATCATTCTAAGGGAATTCAGTGCATGTTTACCTGGGTCCAGATTGTCAACAGACCCTCTGCTCTGATAAGAATGACCTGCACCTCCTGTCACGTGTTCACGTAGTAACTAGAACCTTTGCCAAAAAAAGGTTCTAAAGCAAAAGCAAAGTTCAACTCAGGAGCATAACCGCCTAGCAAATTTGAATTAGAATAATATGAAGGCTGCATATCTCAAAAGCATATACTTGAATAGCAAAACTTCTGAGCTTCACGCTTACTTCACAGTCAAGGACATACATATTTGTGTAGTTACTAAAAGTTGGTTTCAAAAGACTGACATTACACCTAGATACATTCATGCTCATTGCAAGTTGCGGAGGTATATTCATATTTCTTAGGGACCTTAGTGTTTCTTGTCAAGTACAGCATGACATCAGACTAAACCTTTTAGAGGTTTTAGTGGAACAGAACCACTTACTACAGCTTGGCTTCTTACAGGTCCCCTTCTGTGCTGCTGACTAAAGTTACTGGCTATCTCATAAACTGAAAAAGCTACTTCTTAAAACTAACACCCTTATTATAAGACACTTCAATTATCCTTCAATGAAATGCTGCCTTATACTACTGCTAAGAAATATATTCACAGATTTCTTGACTTTGTATATGCAAACTCCATTTGCAAGTTTCCCCACCCCACCAGGATAAAGCAAGATGATTGGATTTAACCAGCAGTGCTAACTTCCTTGATCTTGTACTCAAAAATTGCTCTTTCACCTTTATGACTTCATACGTCATTCCCTTCTGGGTAAAATCCAAACATATTGCTTTACCATGCATTCTTAACATAAGCCTCCCTACTCACAAAAAACAATTCATTTCAGGATTATTCCAGTCTAGTTATTTAACTACTCCCTGGTACATTTGCTAAATACAGTTTACATATACTACCAAAAAAAAACATGCTCTCACTCTAGCTTCTGCTTCTCCTCTGAATTTTGCATCATCACAAATAAACATACTGAGGAGGTAGTTCCTGTCCACCACAAATGTTGCAATCGGTTGAAAAGTAAGTTTGTTTGGTGGAACTCATACACAAACAAACTTTGCAGGTGGAAGAAAAAAGTGTTTGACCCTTTATAAACAAAATCTATTTTCTGCATTATAGAAGCAATCTAAAACTGATAACCAAGGCCTTTAGGCATGGCATTGCAGAGTATAAAGCCAGTTAGAGTGGCTGCCAGTAGTAAGGATAATGACAAGGCATCTTATGTCTTTATTTGGACACTCAGAAGAAATGCAAATGACTGCACAGAACTCATCTGTAATGGCACATCTTCAGATCAACAAACCTTAAACTTCCATGCAGACAAATTTATCTCAAAAATCACTCACACTCATCCCATTGCTGTCCCAAATTTCTTTTCATTCTATCCTTCTTTAAATCATCCAACACCAGTTCACATCATCTCTCCAAAACAAAAAAAGATACTTCTGTCAGTCTGGAAAATGTTCCAGGTTGTCTGCTGCAAGTATGAAGCACCATGTATCATATTCCATTCAAATGCATTTAAATTTAGTAGCTGCACAGTTTATATAACTGAAGTTTGCTAAAAATCATACGGTGGCATCTCTCCCTAAGGATGGCCCTTTGGCAGACACCAGTAATTACCTGTCTATTAGTCTTATCAGCATAGTTTGCAAAACCAAGGGACACTGTCTTGCTGAACTAATTAAAATTATTTGGTGACATCTGTATCATGGGACACATATCACTTTGGATATGTTAATTGAAGATTATATTTGCTCACCTTAGTAGAGTTCTTTGACACGGTCATACAAGCCTTAGATGAAGTTCATTCCTTTCCACTCTGCCTGCCTAGATTATGTTAGTTAAGGCTTTTGACAACATTCTCGACACTGGCATCACATATAAATACCTCAGACTCATTATAAACTCTTATATGGTCCACTGAATAACAAACTGGCTTACAGATAAGACTCACACTGTAAGAGTGGGTGGTATTTCTTACAGCTTCAGAGATGTTTCTTTTTTTATTTATTCTTATTTATTTATTTATTTACACCTTGTTGATTGTGTTCCCTTTTCAAGGGAAACATAAGGTGTATTCACACATAATAGAAATAATTTGGCCAGGGAACTGGGGAATTCCCCTACTCCTTCTTTGATAAGTGCAGTATGATCTTTTATATCCACCTGAGCTACTACCAGCTCAGTCGGGTGTCAGCATCGTTTAATATCTTATCCAGAGAACAGCACGCACAGGAGTGCAGCACTTTCTTATGCTGCACTGCTGTCATTATTGGAAGAATTAATCCATGCACCTGGGGTGAGAATAGAACCCACAGCATTCTGATCTTCCAGCATCACAGGTGAGTGTGCTACCTGTTGAACTACTGACACTGACTATCTATTATCATTAGTGGTGATCCCAAGGGTTCTGCTGTAAATTAATTCTTATTTTGCATCTAATTCTCTGACATCTCGCTAACTAAATTTGTGGATGACTGCAAACTAGGCATATTTGCCAACTCCATCCACAATTCCCAAATTGTCTGTCAGTCCCTCGATCAAACCAACACCTGGTGTTCCACTTGTGGGCTTGTAAGGCCTCTCCCCAGATAACTGTTTGAAATATCAGAACCCACAAATAAGTCATGTAAAGTGAGGACTGAATTTCTGAAAATCTGGACTCACATAGCGTACGTCTGAAATTGCCAGTTCTGGGAATATTCCTAGCTCTCCATGGTATGGTGATCTCAGAACTGGTATGCATAAGTTTGGTGGGTATGGAGGGACATGGCCCCACTAGCAAAGGATGCACGGGGACAAGTTTAAATGAGATAAAAGATGTTCCACATTCACTATTCTGGATGTTCTGTCTTTTGTTGGCATGTCAGTACTCGACATTTCAAGTTCCAACATTTCAGTAAGAAGGCCTCCCCTGACTTATCTTTCTGTTAAAGGGTGTGTTTCTTGTTTCCTTGGCAATTATGCCTGTAATAAAGGGCTTTTCTATTCAGTGTGTTTTCATTATCTTTCTTTTTTGCTTGTATGATTTTTTACCTTATTTCAAAGTTTTGTTGACTCTTCTCTGTGTGACAGCAGTTAATGCTCCTACTCTGTTTCTTAAAGTCTTGCAGTACACAGAAGAAGGTGCAGCTTCATGCACTGCAAAGAATTATGCTTGTATCTTTCTGATCCTAACTCTTTTGCTATGTGTTGTATATGTTGCAATAAAGTTGTCAAGACATTAATTTCTTGGCTTCCATGTTCCAAACATGCAAGTGGTTATGATCAGAGACCTGATCATAATCCTATGTAATAAAACCAGTGAAACTGTAGTCAAGATGATTTATTCAGGAGAAGAAAAAAACTATAATTATTTACATGCTTTTTAGATGTTGATAAAAAGATGTATATTTTTACCTTGCATTGGTATTTCACCTGAAGTGAAATATCTCCCTCTGAATCCCCCATGAAGTTCAACTCCTTCATTGACTCTATTAACAAATTAACCCAAAACAGTCACCACATACCCCACTCTTCCTACCCCTATTGTTCCTCCCCAACCCCCTGCCAATATACCCATTTTTTTTCTCAAATCTGTCTTTACTTCATACATAAAATTTCTACTTAAAAACGGAAGCCCTGCTCTCTCTCAGCAGTTGTTACCTGATGAATTCTTAAAATTGGCAGCTAACTCTATAGCCTACCCAATCTCCATCCTCATAAACAGATCTATCCAAGAATCTATAGTCCCTTCCTCCTGCAAACAATTCTATATTATTCCACTCCACAAAGGTGGACAATCCACAGAACTCACAAACTACAGGCCTACAGTAATTCTGTTCTCCTTTTCCAACATACTTGAAAAATGCATTCAAAAGCAACTTATTGAATATATTCTAAATGAAAACCTACTCACCCCAACTGACCACGGCTTTTGTTCTAGTCACAGAACAACTATTGCTCTAGTCTCCTTTACCCAAACAACCATAACGCCAGAGATAATAACAACTTGATATCCTCCCTCTTTCTGGACCTCTCTAAAGCCTTTGATATAGTCTCTCATCCCTTGCTTCTCTCCAAAATGTCTGCTCTTGGTTTTACTAACCCCGCCCTCAACTGGTTTTCTACTTCAGACTGCAGTCTGTCAAGTGGTTTTCCTCCTTTTCCAATTTCCTCCCTGTTAATACTGGAGTACCTCAAGGTTCCATCCTTGGTCCCATTCTATTCGACATCTTTACTAACAGCCTTCAGTCTTCCTGCTCTCAGTCCTCTCTAATGCAATATACAGATGACTCCACTATCATTTGCTCTTCCGACAATCTCCTACGCCTTCAATCTATCACCCAAAAATCCTTCAACTCCATTGAAAGCTAAGTGACAATCAACCAGTACTCAACCCTAAAAAAAACCCTACTATTTCTCCCTAAATCTCTTTCTCATCTCAAAACCTCCTTTTCTATCACTTCCCTCAATAACACCTTAATAGATGTTGCAATGCACACTAAACTCCTGGGCTTCATTGTAGACGACTAAAATTTGATCTAAATGTCCAAAATTGTATAAAAAAAAAATCACCAAAAACTTGGCATGTGTTACAGAGCAAAATAAAATTCCTTACCCATGACTCTACACTGTCCCTTGCTAATGCCTGTCTTCTTCAAACTCTTCTCAGTGCTTCACCTATTTTAACCAACCTTCAATTCACTCTCAAAACAAAACTAGAACTCTGTTACAATAAAATTGCCAGATTTGTTGCAAACCAGCTTGTAACTCACACCATTGCCTGTCTCTAAAATCCTTAAATTGGCTTGAGCTTCCTCACCACCTCATTCTCTCTCAACTGCTCCTCACACACTTTATAATATATAAACCTTATTTCTATCCTGCCATCTCATCCCTCATCAATTACTATGCTCCCAAACGCTCTCTCTGGACCTCTGACCAACTTTTGTTAGATATCTACAAGCCTAAAGATTCAGTAGGCCATACCTTATAAAGCTATACAGTATCACTGACCTGGAACAAAATCCCTCTAACCATCAGATCTATCCTAAATAGTCTCAATTAAAAAAAAAGAGCTTTACAAGAAAGACTACTAAACTCCTGGCTCTCCTCTTGCCTCAATCCTGCCTAATTAAATTGTTAATTGCTTTCATGTAGCAATGTACTCAATTTTTTTCTTTTTATGCTTATCTGTCACTGTTATGTGCTAGTGTTACTTTATGTGTTCACTGTATATATTTGTAAAACATCTGATGTTGTTTTTGTGCATGGAGCCTTTCTTCCCAGGCCTTTGCTGAAAATGTGCACATGCCCAGTCAGACTTATTCCTGGTTAACAAATGTCAAATAAACAAATAATTAAATAATAATTAAAGTGTTACTACTAAACAGCAGCTTAGAAAATTTTAAAATTTAAACTAACTTGTTTTCCATTAAGAAGTAATTAAATGCTTTCTGTAATAATCTGAAATGAAAACTATCCCTGTAAAAGGTAAAGCGGCTTTCAATGTGCCTTCTATTTTTACTACACCAAAATCATTTTTTACTTAAGAAGGAATATGACTTTAAATACCTAATCAGAGTTTTCTGAAAATTTACCATAGAATTGCAGCAAATTACCAAAGTCATGAACCTTTAATTTTTATATGTTGTATTAATCTAGATGACTGACAACAGTGCCCCTTTTTCAAGGATATTATCTGATTAAGTGACTTCCTCAGAGTCACAAAAATAGACATGAATATGGCAAAGAATAAACTCAGGACTATAAGAAAAATCTTGGTAATGTAATGCACTGGATGAGTGCTTACTACTTCATATCATCTAAGAAACAATATTATATTGACTTTCATGTATGAATGACATGCAAAGTATAGTTTTATATGGATAAATGCATTTGTTGTAAGATCCAATCTGATTTAAATGTATAAATCTACATATTGCATTGTTGATTAGATTATTTATTGAATGAAGCACTTTATAATAGCCTTCTCACCACCACATTTAAAAAAAATACATGCAAAAAAGGTAAAAACATGTTAACACCTCTTAGCTATGCTGCAATTCCAGTCTTCCCAGAAATCTGATAAATATTTATGTGTAACCTTAGTAATTCTTAATGTTTAAGTAATATTTTATGATGTGGTCTGTCAGACCCTGTAATGCAATCTCTCCAGATCAATTACAACATTACTTTTTCTGACGGAATGATGAAATGACAGAGTCATACTTCTCAACAAGTTCCATAAAAGAAATAAGATGAACAGGTTTGGAAAAATATTCATAGCTGTCAAGCATAAAATAGGTACATTTAATTTCATGAGGGAATAGTCCATACTTTTAGCAGTTTCCGGCATTTTGATGTATTACCTACAAAACACCCAATTTCTTTAAACAACATCATGAATGCAACAATACTCCTATGTGAATTCCAGAAAGATATGTAATGTTTACTACCACCTCAGAAAGCATGTGTAACCTTTGAAGGAAGGACTGTTATACATGGTTTTGTTAATGCAACTAGATAATTGAGAAATGAATGTATATAGAAATGTAGGCACCATTTTTATAACTACACTCCGGAACAGTGAAATCTACAATGAGCTTCTCATACTTCTAAGAACAGCCATGGTGATTGTCTGTTAGGTTTGTGTTTCACAACAACTCAGACAGTGTGCTAATATCTCTACAGCACACAACCTTTATTGCCTCATTACTCACTTGTGTAGTGCTGAGGTTCAGAAATATTGCAGCTGTATTATATATTAATAGCTAAGGAGCATTTTTGTAACTGGCTTGTCAGCATACTCCTTCAGACTGTACACACTGATATGACAAATTAAGGTCTAATTTACTCACCTATATTTATGCTGATAGATTGTAAATAAAAGAACTACTGTTTAGTGCAGTGCTTACTGCGTGTTTTTCAGTGTTTATATATTTTTTGTTTTGTAGCTAAGAAGAATTTCATAGAGGATGACATTGATATACACTAATAATAACTGTATTATATTCTGCTTTGACCTCCACAACAGTAATGTACTGGAATTAGAAATGTATCATTTATAAAAAATGTGCTTCTGATGGAATGATTATTTAATGTGATTGGTTAGTATTTTATTAAAAATACTATACAAAAGTATATTTATTTTATTTATTTATTTATTTTACATTTATTTACCGGGAAGGCCGACTGGGCACAGGTCCATTTTCAGCGGAGGCTTGAGGAGAAAAGCTCCAAGAGAAATACAAACATTAGAAAATAATACAGTCCAAAACAGTAACAGAAACAATATTAGGCAATGCATTATAATATAGGAAAGAGCCTTAATAGCTTTTACATACGTCAGTGAAAACAATGTTGCAGAGATTAACAAGTTATACAGTAAACCATGTGATACTATGTATATGTAGCTGAAGTTCTGAAACAATTTCTAGGTGTGGGTTATCCTGGGGACTTACATGAACACAGCCAGTTATTTAGATAGTGGGTTTTCAGGAGTTTTTTTAAATGAGAAGTGGAGGTGGTAGAAGTTATTTCATTTGGTAGTGAGTTCCAACTGTTGGCAATGGTACTGGCAAAAAGGGATTTCCCAGCATAGTTTTTGTGTTTGATGACAGTTATGAGGTGCTGATTACTAAAGCGTAAGGTCTAGGAGGTAAGTGGGGCTGTATTAGCTGTCAAAGTGCTGGGATTCTATCAGGAAAGCAGTAAAGTATATGTGCTATAGACAGCTGATTGAGTAGTAGGATGTATGGCAATTCCAGCCATTTGAGCTGCTTAAGGGATAGACAGTGGTGGGACCTATATGAAGCTTCAGTACCAAAAATTGGCGATCTTGTTATAGCAAGATTTCATTTTATTTAGATCGGTTAGTCGGAGATTAGTTAAGATGGGAGAGGCATATAGGAGGATGGATACAAGATGAGTCCGTGAAATGGTTGCTTTGGTAGATTTAGTAATGAAGTGTTTGTTACTATAAAGGAGTCCGAGTTTTTTGCTTACTTTTTTGATGGCTTGTGCAATGTGGATGTCGAATCTCAGATTATTGTCTATTACTACCCCTAGCAGTTTGGTGTGTGTGGTTGGGCTGATTTGAATGTTATCTTTGGAGTTGATATGAAAATTATTATTTAGGTGAGGTGGTCTGCCTGGGCCAAAAAGAATGAGTTTGTTTTTTTTTTTTTGGGATTAAGAAGAAGTTTGATGTTTGTGAACCAAGTTTCAGCTAGGGTGAAGTTATTTTGGGTTATAGATTGCAGTTCGTCTAGGGTGGGGGCGGCACAAATAAGGGTGGTGCAATCTGCATATTGTACTATTAATGAAGAGGGTGAGGATAAGCAGATCTGGTTAGTAAACAGAGAGAATAGCAAGGGGCCAAGAATAGACCCTTGAGGGATTCCTATGGTTACTGGTAACAGGGGGGACAGCTGGCCATGCCAGAGGATTGCTTGCTGACGGTCTGTTAAGTAGCTGTTGAACCATGATATAGAGGGGGGAACTTATACTTAGGGTAGTTAGAGATTCAAGTAGCATATAGTATGTGTGTGTGTGTGTGTGTGTGTGTGTGTGTGTGTGTGTGTGTGTGCGTGTGTGTGTGTGTGCGTGCCACACACACACACACACACACACACACACACATATATATATATATATATATATATATGTATATATCTATACGGAAACACTTTATAATCTCGAAATACTGAAATATTGAATTTCAGTATCTTGAGACCATAAAGTCGAATGGACAGAAATCGCGAACCCGGAAATGTCGAATCTGAAATGTCGAACCCGCGGTATGGCTAGCGCACTAGGTAAGTGTTGGGTTTTTTAGGGTTTTGGGGAGGGTTTGTGTGTTTTTGAGTGTGTTGGGGAGTTTTACATGTGGGTTAGGGTAGGTAGGTAAGGATGTGAGTGTGTTAGTGTTGGTGGTGGTGGTGTTTGCGTGTATGTTATGTGTGTTTGTGCAGGGGGGGTGTGGAATGTGTGGTGCTGGGTTATCTGTGTTATGGAGCATAGTGTGACCTCAGATTTGGTATATATTAGTAGGGGTGTGTGGGGGGTGTAGGGGCTTGCCCTGCATATAATAAGGGTAGGTGTGTGTGTGTTTGTTTAGTTGTGTGTGCGTGTGTGTTGTGTTGCTTTTTTTTAGAGTGTTGGGCAGTATGGGTGTTTGTGTTTGTATGTGCTGTGTAGAGTGTGCTCTGTGTTTTCACTGTTTTGTGGTTTCAGTGATATGGATTTTCGGCTTCATGGTCTTGAGATACTGAAATTCAATATTTCATTATTTTGACATTATGAAGTGAATCCATATATATAAATATATATATATATATATATATATATATATATATATATATATGTATGTATCTATCTATAGTGTATAAATAGTATGTAGTTTAGTATTTTATCAAAAATAAAGTATATAGCAGGAAACTGATAGAAAATTGAATTTCATTATACTAATAGCTAGAAGGTAACATTTAATTATTCATCCTCTAGGAAATTATGTAACTAGCTCTGCCATATGTGGCATTATGCCTTCAGGATATGAGTAAATAGAGCATCAACATATTTCTAATATCAGTTTACTGATTCAAGAAAATAAATCTGTCAAAGAACTTCAGCTTCTAAGAGCATTACAGCTGCTCTTACATATCTTGATTATGGTTCAGGAGGATTAATTTTGAAGTAGTTAAAGTAATGCCACTAGTTTAAGTTCCTTAAAACTGTGCAGATAGTACTGGTAAGTTTTCAAGTTGAATGCAATATAAGTACTTCATCTGTACTTACGTTTTGTAGGTCTGCCGTGTCGCTCTCTGCTGCTGTCATCATTTGATAAAGGCAAAGGTAGTGCCTGATTAAAAAAATATGAGGCAGTCCACTCAGTTTTTGTAGAATGTGATTTTAGCATGTAATACTTTTACAATAAATAAAAGAACAGTTTTACTATACGCACACATTAGTTAATTTAAATATTTGGAATTAGCTAAAAAACTGTCAATGACGTGTTCCACTGTATGTAATGACATTTCCCAATGGTTTCAGTCTTATATAAACATGCATAATATAAAAAGGAAGCAAATAATATGTCAGTGAAAAAACATAAGTTTGCATTTTCAAATGGGGCACAAATGCTGAATTTGTACCTTTTGGTGGTTGTAAGTTAGAATACTGGCAGTCTTAGAATGTCATGCTATTAAGGACAATCTTGTACCTCTGTAATTCAGCACAAAAAATGCCTTGATGCTGAAAGTGTGAAACAACCTTTCCTTTTAGAATTACACAACGAGACATGTGCAGTTGTTTAGTGAATACATACTTGCATGATTAAATGCAGGCCATTAACTCTGACAACTCCAGTATTTTTAAACGGATTTTCAAAATATTCAACGTAACATAACCCCCCTTTTCCACTAAACTTAGCATGTTATTTCAAAGTCCTCAACTGTTATTCCTTTGTGGTATTCACTATAAACATGGCAACCAAGTAACATGAATCCTAAGGTGAGCTCTCAGAAGTGGTATGAAGAAAATCTGATTAAATGACTGAAATACAGATCATCACTGCATCTCTTAATCTTCTTAATGTTTAATGTACCCAGTGCAGTACAAAGACATCAAGCTAATAGCTACTGCAAACTGCCAACATTTGGATTGTTCTTGGTGCATTTGCATTAAATTATTTAGTCCTGATGAGATTCAAGTCAGCTTGACAATGCTAATTTTCAGTGTTTGACATATGTTACTCCAAATCTATACTGCTGAAACATGTTTTTTTTTTTTTTTTTTTTTTTTGAGGGAGTCCATCTTGAAAACTCCATGTGATGTTGGCAAAGACTTCTACTCCCCAAACTTGTATATACTAATATACTAACTACACAAGTGGAGGAAAGGACAGCCTTAATGATTGCTGAAAGATATTCTTTAGAAATATTCATTTTCTGACATGCAGATACAGAGGTGAGATTGAAACTTACAAACAGGCAGACCCACACAAGTAGCAGTCATACAACTGACAAGCTCCCATCCCAGTGAATGGTATGCTTTAACCTCTGACTCAAGAAATAGTACTTCAGACAGCTTTCTCTTCAAACTTTCATCACTGTTGGTATTCCTAGTTAGGCGACCTCTTTTCTATTCCACTGTGATACATTCTTATTGTCCACCTAATCTCTCGACTACATCCTGACGTATAAAGCCATGTCCAACCCGGAATTAATGGACATGCTGCACCTCAGAAAATCCAAATCCCATCGAGCTACGCGCTCGAGAGACTTGATCCTCAGCACTGAAATACATAGGACATGCTGGAGGGACAGATTCATAACTCAGAGGCTCCCTTCACTCTGGAATAAAATCCCAGTGCAGGTTAGGCAGAGTCCCTCAATGACTCTCTTCAAGAGGAATCTTGATGAGTGGATGGGAGATCGTAGGTTTACCCCGGGTATCACTTCTGTGTCACTGTTAGACAGAGGCACAGTATAGTAACCTCGAAAAAGGGCATAGCAAAATAAATTTAAAATGGGTGGCAAAAGCCAAACACATTCTGGCTAGGCTTATAAATGCCCTAGGGCAGATAGCCTGGTATGAACCTATGAACCTATAAACCTCATTCTCCTCTGCATCTCACCTACAGTGCAAGGAGTCAGATTCATATCTGTAAATAAACCCAAGTATCATGATCAGGGATACCACATTCTTATTCTTCCAAAAAAAAAAAAAAAAAAAAAAAAATCTAGAGCATTAGTATACTGAAAAAAAGCATGCGATATCATGGAATTTGGACTTATTTGCATTTACCATTTGTAAAACTGTAGCTAGGTTACCCAGTCTTCTGTACATAGACTCTACTTTAACTTTGGTTGTGTGTGGTATGTGTGTGTGTGTGTGTGTGTGTGTGTGTGTGTGTGTGTGTGTGTGTGTGTGTGTCTATGTGTGCGCACACACACACACACACATATATATATATATATATATATATATATATATATATATATATATATAGGTCTACTTCAGTCGATCAAACTTTTACAAGTTCGAACTACATATGGCTGGGACCATATGTTCAAACTTGTAAAAGTTCAAAAATGTAAAACCACAAAAAACAAAAAAAACACTAAATTAAAGGTCTATACCCCCACACTCTCCTTACTTAAATATACCAACTCCGAGATCGCACTACATTGTGGAAATGGGAGATCTTCCCTTTCTGCTCTTTACAAAGATCTCCATTCAGTCAGATGGGACTTTTATAAGTTCGAACATATGGTCTTGGCCATATGTGGTTTGAACTTATAAACATTCGATTGACTAAAGGGGACCTATATATATATATATATATATATATATATATATATATATATATATATATATATATATATATATCCATATATATATATATATAAATATCACAGATCCCGTGTGATCTCAGAATATATATAATTGGCAGGGGGTGTGGGGAGAGAATGGGGGCTTGTTGTACCCCTGTAAAAAACTTGTTTTGGGAACTTTTCTGTGTGCTTCATTGATTTTATATTTAACGATTGATTGACAAGAATTTCAGCTCACATTTATAGAATTTAATTTTGATAAGTGTAAGTTAATGTCAATGAACAAGATGACCCTCAATTTTTTTCCTACTGCAATATTTGTACAAACCACTGCATTCTATTTAAGATACTCTGGAAAACTGTGTTAATATCTTTTCTGTGAGGTGCTTCCATTATAGTGTATATAAGAGGCACTAAATATTAGTTAGTCATATCCCTTTCAAAAGTACAAGTAGAGCGTATGCCCTTTCCTAACCTGGACCTGCTCAATGGAGTAAAATTTCTCCTGAAATTAAGTCACCAAATTTCCTACTTGTCTTCACGGTATCACTTTCAGAACACCTCTTTAGTGAAACTGACTGAAAATGTTTTGGAACAATGGCTAACAATCAATAATTTATAATCACAGCTCTGCCCTTGTTCCTCACTATATTCGTTCTGTACTACACTGTTTTTGAATGTGTAAAATGTATATATTTTTATTAACAATCAGATTTTATTATTTTCACTGCTTAAGGTATAAAATTTTCATGTGTCTTATAAAACTGTCATTTGTATTTGTACCATACATTTTTCAGCTACGTAACTTAACCTATGTGCCCAGGTTGTGGCTGAAAAGTGTATTTGAACCTGTCTACCTTCCCAGTTAACAAACAGAAAATAAATAGATAAATTAATTTTGCATATATACTACAGAAATTTTGCATATTGCTGTACTAAAGAGAACATTGTTTTACATACTGTTCATTGACTTAAGAATCTTGTTAAGTTCTATTTAGTACTGGAGCAAAACAGAATAAAATGTTTAACAAGAATGCAGTTTTCTGGGAAACTCATTGTGGGTACTGTCTTGTACATAACAAAGGCACACTGTCAAAAATGGTGCCAGTTTTTCTATGGCTACAAGAGAAGACTGAACAAAACATTAGTTGCTTGCCATTAACATCTTGTAAAGGTACATGTGACAGAAACAGGTGGGTCATCTAAAAAAACATTGTGATTAGATGTCAAAGAAGAAGGAATGGTGATTGTGCTGCAATTTACAATATTAAAGTGGTCTAAGAAATCTTTTGATCCCTTATTTATGCTTTCAGTTCCTATACACACAAAAATATTCCAATAAGACCATCTACACGTGCTGTTAAATTACTAAATTGCAACAGTTCTAGAAAATGAACAATTAAAAGTCCTTGGGTTAGGGATTGTTCTGAAGCAAATAGCAGAAAATAGAAATCTCAGCACTTGTTTTCCTGAGTTGAAAATGGTGGGGTGTATAAAAGATCTTCTTTATCTTACATTTCCTAATTATATATTTAACTGACACCCAGCTGGATGCATTGGTCAAAACCAGACTGCTTTACTTCATTGGCTATTCATAATACAAAAAGAAAATGTGCCAAGTGCCCAGAAAGTAAATGAGTATAGTGTCACTGTAAAGAAATGAAATTAAGGATATAGTTTGGTTTTGAGAAGGGTTGGGGGGGCCACTTCATTAGAAGTTGATTTAATTTATGTTATTTTCCTTATTATATATACACTTATATTCTATCATTTGGCTTAACCTGTTCATAGACACAGGGGACATAGTAGACCCTGTGCAGCAAACAACAAGTGCAGTGCATGAAGGTAGTCGTGCATGGAAGGCATCATGGGAAACACAGCCATAAGCAAACACATAGTCATACAACACACACAGTTCATCTACCTGGAAATATTTGTGATGTGGATGGAAAATTGAGTCTTTGCAAATGCCATGCAGAAACAGAGGGGAGATTGAAACTTCATCAAGTAGGCACCCTACACAAGCACTGAGGCAGCAGTACTAACAGTATACAGTCATGCTACCTGTATTGTAGATCTGGCATCCATTTTTATTCAGCTTTCACATTTCTACTGTACAAAATCTAGCTATGAGGTGGAGACAGGATATGTAGGGTGATATGCGTTTTGTGGTGGAAGCATTTCATATCTTTTTGTGCCTGTTTAACAATCAATTCATCATTATTCTAAGTGGATGTGCTACATTAAATATTTAGTAGTTCAAGAGTTTTAGCATGTCACTGAGAATGTACTACAGGAATTGCCTAGTCTGAATCACTTGCATGTGTGACGTTGTAAATAACTATCAGCTTTATGTTTATAGACATTGCTTGTTTCAAGGAGCTCTATTAATTCCCTTGTGTAAGAATTGCAACATATTTACGAATGGAAAACAAGTTCTGCAATTCAACAGACTTTCTGTTGCATCAATTTTATCATATGATGTCTCTCTCTCTTTCCCTCTCTCTTTCTGTCTGACTTTTCCTGTTTATTATCAGGAAAATTCCCATTTACATTGGATGCCGGGGGGGCACAACATTAACAAACTTATTAAAATAAGTACATGACAACATGCAAGCAGTCTATTATTACAGAAGAATATTTAAATGTAATACAGGTATGGCACTGCAAATAATTAAAAGCAGAAGCCAGTTTCAGAAAGTATCCCTTATTTAAATTAATACAAATTTTCAAATCTTGTTTACAATCAAAGGAGAAACAAATGTGGTCTGAACTGGAGTGTGGTTAATTGTGATCATACACTGATACCTTTTTTCTACTTTTCCTTATACTGTTTGCTCCTACTGCCTGTCAAATAATGTCCTCCTCCCAGCAACTAGCCCAGTAGTTCCCCATCACTGGGGAGAGGGTCGACCAAACTGGGCTATTCTTTAGTCAGAAGTGGTGGCTCAAATCCCCCATTCCCCTATGGATGCCTGGCTTGCCAATCCAAAAGGGAGATGTGAATTGAGTTGCCTGTGACGGTTGCCCTTCACTTCCACAAATGACATTTCCATCAAACAGCCCTGTCCTCTCCTCTCAAGCATGAAAATTGTTTTCCGGTCTCCATCAGAGAAAGTACACTTCCCCATGTGCTTCCCAAGTATCCACTTCCCTATTTACTGACTGAGACAGGAAGCAGGCCATACCCCTTCACTTATCTCCTTCCCTGCCCAGCTCCTCCAGTGCTGAATGCACTAACTGATCTCTGGTTTCCTTGATCACAATAAGGGTTCTATTCCTGTGTGCAACAGAGCCAGGTATACACTCATATTTTTATTGTTAGTACTGGTGGTGAGTTGCCTAAAGTTACCTGTGATCTGAAAAGCACTTCTGATACTGAAATAACTAGCTCTTCCCAGAGGTTCACAGAAACATACACACAATTTCTTTTTCCTCTGGTCTCATGCTGACAGATGAGACCATGTATTTTTTTAACCACATATGTGGCCAACAGCATTATGTACTAAAGATTATACTTTCTTGGGTGGCGTAAGCCAGGGAACGTTGTTGGCTAGGTTTACTTAGGCCCTTGGGCTGATAGCCTAGTACCTACCTATGAACCTATAAACCTATAAGAACAAATTGTGCAACTCTCAAACAACTGAAAGATCAGTGATGGCATGCTCATTTTTATACTATTGGGATAATAACCGCAAAGGTATCTTGGAACCCAAGCCTGTAACTCATAAAAGCAGTATCACTGGTTACTTTGAGTTTTAAGTGAGCATTAGCCATAGACCAAATAATGTCTGGGTGACCAACATACCTCTCAACTATCAGAATGTCCAGATTTTTAACTCATATTTCTATTCTGTTTTCCTAAAATTTGTGATTTTTCTAGACTTTTATGGTGAATTAGTGATGACTGAATTTACTAAATAATGATAGGCATTTGAGTTTCAGACTTCATATCTTTCAGAAAATGCATGATAAGACCTTTTATTCTAGCAGCTTTCTAAATTTATAAGAGCAATATTTAAAAATTGTCCTTATTTTTGGGGCTTTGTTCTCTCATTATTTTTGGCTTTGTCCATATGTTTGTGCTAAGAGGTTGAAAGCTACGGTGACCATTTTTCCCAGTTCCACTATAAAAGTTGTGAGAATCCCTTCCATGAGCCTTTAGAAATCTCACTGTCTATAAGGATTTCTATGCAAAAATTCTTCAACATCTCAGAACAGGATTCTTTATGAAGGATAACTTTGATGCTATCATAATATTTGAGTTTAGCAACTTTATGTGGTCTTCTTCTCCTTGTCAGAATTTTTATCAACAGTGCACTTATCTCCATGAAGATATATGCTGTTTTTTTGCAAGTATTCCATGGTACGTTTGTTAGTACTAAGGGAAGTTATATATAGCCAGTACTACTAACAGCTTTCTGCATTTATATCACCACATAGAAAGAAGACGCAACCAGCAAATCTTTACCGTTTATTTAAAATGGAATGCTTCAAATCACTACTCTAGCGCCTCGGCTTATACAAGCCCTTAACAGAGTATAACTTATTCCTAAGGAACTTCATTAAATACTTCTTACCAAACATCAATTAATCAATTAGCATCAATTAATACATTTCTATTATATTTAAAGTAATATTGTTTAAAAACAAATTCATAAAAAAACATCTCCAATTACATTCTTGACTAAGTCCTTCTGGATTTAAAGTATTATATTTTAAAATAAATATAGATTATTTTTCCCTTAGCTTCTTTTTTATATCTATTGTGTTAAAATTTACTTTATCAAAGCATTCTAAAATGGTTACTTGTAATCCACTAAATTCTCCCCTGCTTTCTGCATTTCTTCTAACCCATCTCCATGCTTCACTTCTTCTCACCTATCTTCATGCTTTACTTTCTGTCTCTGTGCTGAAGTTATTTGGTCTGTGCAGTGGCTCACATCTGTTAACCATCTGTTTCTTTCTTCAAATAACTTTAATCAAAACTCTAATAGAATATTAAACTGAGATGTGGTAGGGAGTTGTCCTTTTGATTGCATCAAGTAACTGATTTTGTTTATTGTAGCTTTTCAATTCCTTTTTTAAAATGGGATATAAATGATGCCATGACACTTTATCAAAATGGGTAGTGGAATTTTCTGGGTGCCCTAGCTAAATTTCCCCTTAGTCAATATGAATAGCACTTTAAGCCTACCCTGAAAAGAGACCACTGGCCTAATGGACTAACCTGGTCAAAAAGGCATAGATAAAAATAATTAAAAAGTAAAAACTTTGATAAGCAACAGAGAGAAAAATAATAAGGTGATTAAAGTGAGCAAAGGTGAATTATCAAAACAGCAACTATATGAATTACTATAAATCCTCCAAAACCAACTACAAATCTAAGTAGAGTGTTAATATTCAAATAACTCCCCAAACTATGATATGAAGTCATTACTAAAAGTATGCAAATTTGTCTTCTCTGACCTCAGTATTGTATAAGGCCATAACAAAAACCTTAATTGTGCTCATGGTAGTATGTTCGGTGATCATGCTGGATCCAGGAATCAGATGGTGGATGAGCATAGTACATTAGCAGTGCTTAACCAATTGAGGCCCACCATAGCTACCTCATTTTGTTTCTGTTTTAATACAGCCACCTTTTAATCATAAGAGAATCCATGGCTGAGGCATCTGACTTTGAGATTTCTCCTTTCCAAAGTACTATTCTGGTTAAGTAATACTAAAATCTGTAGGGACAAAGAACCTTAGGTAAACAGACTGCTAAGATGACTATGAAACTCAGCCAATAATGAAAGACTTCATTGTTTTATAATTTATTTATACGAATGCTACTGGATGGGATCCAGAATTGGTTAGATACCAACTTAAGTAATTTTGTGAAAATATCATAATGCATTACAAGTAAGTTATCTTACTTGTCTGAAAGCAAGAATGAGAACCATCTATCAATCCATCCATCATCCATCCAATCATTTTCTAAGCCACTTTTCAAGGTGATGATCAAACTGATAGTAAGCTAAACAGGTCAGAACAGACCAGTCTTTGCAGAGCAATAGTTCACAGCTCATCTTACAGGATCCCCAGGTGTTTTCACATAAGCTAAGATATATAATTTAATATGTCCTAGATCAGCTCCAGGGCTTCACACAATAGGCTATCCCTAGTATGCTTCCTAAGGGACATGCTGAGGGAGCTTCTTCACTGGGTACCCCCAAAATGCCTTGAACAGACTCCTGTCAGCCTGAATGAGTAATGGCTTAACTCCGACAGCCTCCCAGACATCAAGATTTCTAATTTCCTAACTCAGTCATGGACAACAAACATAACAATGTTACAAAGGAATCTCAGAAAGAGCTGTGTGAAGATTATTGATGCAGTCTGTGGAAATGAGGCTCCTTAACAAGCATCTTATTCTTCTTCTTCTTTCGGCTGCTCCCGTTAGAGGTCGCCACAGCAGATCAACTGTTTCCATTTCTTCCTGTCCTCTGCATATTGCTCTGTCACACCAACCACCTGCATGTCCTCTCTCACCACATCCATAAACCTTATCTTAGGCTTTTCTCTTTTCCTGTTACCTAGCAGCTTCATCCTTAGCATCTTTTTCCCAATATACTCTGCATCCCTCCTCAGCACATGTCCAAACCAACGTAATCTTGCCTCTCTGGCTTTGTCTCCAAACCTTCCAACCTGGGCTGACCCTCTAATATACTTATTCCTAATCCTGCCCATCCTCGTCATACCCAGTGCAAATCTTAACATCTTCAATGCTCCTTTTACAAGCTAAGAGATGTTATTTTTACTTGCAAATCTAATAACTTTTTTTATATTCAGATTACCCTGTTTTATCTACTTCAGCTTATCAGCAGTGCTTACTCACCTCATAGTTCCATTGTTTCAGGCAGTTACCAGCTGAAATACAGTCTAAGAACTTGCATCCCATGCTATGCGACATATGGCTCATTCAACCTACAGAGCTATTCAGCCAAGCTGTAAAACATGCACACCTGCTACTGTAATTGTGAAATGAAAAATATTTTTCCATGGTCTTGAAAGATGTTGTATTGCAAAATGATCTGGTATGTTAATGGAATTAACTAATATATTGAATAATACTATGTTTATCTTATGCTATCCTTTAAACATTACAAATGTTTTATCTCTCACTAATCTGTAGGTTATGGAATACTGTCTGAAGGCTTGTAGACTTTATTCAACTGGTGAAATACAGAAGCACTCAAACTCTTCAAATGTTTCTGAAGGAACTTATCTCTTTTCAATAACAAAGCTACCCATACCCTCAGCTTCTACATAACTCAACATCTGTGCATAAAAAATCACAACAATAGCCTTTAAAACCTTATAAGAGGATTGGAAAGAGGATTTTAACAAAATAAATGTGCTTAGGTAGTAGATCATATATAGGAAAAAAACTTTGTAAATATTTACTTTAGTTATTTAACAAGGTGTGTTGTATAAACACTTTTAGAAAAGTCTGTATATAAAGAAAGTCAATAAATTTAGAAAAAGCAATGTAAAGTCTAACAACAAAGCCATAGCAGTTGACAGGTTGAGTTTCTTTTATTAGTCCAGCAAAAACTGGATATCAAGATTCTACTCATAACACTAATAAAAAGCTAAAACTAAAACTACACTATTGAATCTCTCACTTCCTCTCTCCTGCACAAAATGCCATTGCCAAAAGTGTTCTGCTTCCTAAAGTTGAATATGGCCTACCGTAATAGTAATACAATCTTCTTAAAACACCCAAAAGCTCCAAGGCACTGAGACAAAGATATGGAAATTTGCACGCTGGCAGACCAAAATACACATCACTGTAACAAACTATATGAAGTATAATGGCTCCCTATCATACCCGTCAACCTCTTAGAGCAAGAAATCTGGACAAAGCCATTAATAAAAGTGGGACAAAGGCCCCAAAATAGGGACAATTTTTAAATATTGCTCTTACAAACTTAGAAAGTTAATAGAATAAGAGGTTTTGCATTAGCATGCATTTTCTGAAGGGTATGAAGTCTGAAACTCAAAGGTCTGTCATTATTTTCTAATGTCAGTCTTCAATGACTTGCCACTAATTTGCCAGAAAAAAACACACTTTTGTGAAAAATGGACCACAAATAGGAGACAAAAATCTGGACATTTTACAAAAATCTGTATTACTGGAAAAAGCTCACCCAAACTCTGCCACAGCTTGCTGTGAGGGAAAGGTTAGTTTGCTTTTGATTTCTTGTTCTTTGTATTACTTTATTGCCTTTTTCTATTTTGTAAAGTGTGATTTGTTATCTTTACACTGTTTTTTAGTAGTATTCTGCTTTTAATTGCACATTAAAACTTGAAAAGAGACCACAACTGTGTCTCTTGTGAGTCAGACAAAATGTTTCCCACCCTGTTACTGTTGTGTTCTTCAACACTACTGTCTTTCTAGTTGCCTGTCCCTTATGTTAATTTGACCATACATCTCCTTCTCTCTCTCCTTTCACTGGTTGGTGTGAGTAAGCACAAAATTATCATTTTGTGAAATCACTCCTCTTCCACTATTTAAATTTAATGGCCATCCCACTGTATTCCTTAGTACCAGAATACAAAAGTGCCCACCGCTTTTAATCTATCTTGCTCTTTTCCCTAATACCTAGTTGCACATAAGACAACTGGTTTGAAGTGACAAGCACTGTCCCCATAGATGTAAACCAGATACTCCTGATAGTAATTGATATTCTCACTTCAGCTGTCTAATCAATAAAAAGGATCTGTTGCCTTTCAATCTATCTTGCTCTTTTAAAATAGTGGCTCACCACTTAGACAGCTAAAACTTAAGTTACCCACTTTCATATCTAACTGTTTAGTGCACACTGCAGGCTTTAGGATAAATCTTTTTTTTTCATCTTACCTTTAAACATCTATTGCAAGAGCACCAGTTATTGGAGAGCCCACATTCTGCCACTCAGTAGTCATCTTAGGATTAGTGCTTCTGTTTTCTCCTGGTGACAGAAGGAGTACAGGGACATTATTTTCTGGAGACTGCTGATCACCAGAAAGCCTAATAACTGCTTTATAGGTGACAGCTTGGAATCTGTGCTTATATTCTGATCCTGGTGAGAGATGGAGCAGAGTGCATTGATTCCTGGCTGTTTCTGGTTGGAGAGTGAGTGTTTGTGCTTAACATTCCTGATTCTTCTGGTTGCTTTTCAAGGCATCTACCAGGAAAAGAATACAAACCTACAGACCCTTGCATCATCCGAGACAAAACTGTGGCTTGCTTCTCATCTTGGAATTTGTGCTAACATGTTGCTTCTGGTGAGAGAAGAAGCAAAGGAGCATTGTATCCCAACAGAGTGAAGCTGTGCTGAGACCAGCATTAGTAGTAGCCAGACAGTAGCCATTCATGCACATTTTCATCATTCTTGACAAGCTAATTCTTTGTATTCGGTAAGTACTGCTTGATTTGTTTCTAACTTCAGAATATCTGCCTAAATACTTCATCCTTAAATTTTCAGGGTCTATGTATTAGTTCCCCTCAAGTGTTTGGCAGTGCTCTGTACAGACTCAGACACCTTGAGTGTCATTTTTCCTGTAAAAGCACAACTGAAATTTTTCCAATACCTAGTTGCACATAGGACAACTAGTTTGCAGTGACAAGCACTGTCCCCATAGATGTAAACCAGATACTCCTGACAGTGATTGACATTCTCACTCCAACTGTCTAATCAGTAAAAAGGGTCTGTTGCTATGGGTATGAACTTTCCTACTGTCTCCATTACCGGCTTGGTGGATATGGGCATCCTGAGGCAATGTAGAAATTGCCTCTTGTTTACTGACAACCAGTTAATTCTCAAACAAATTGATATGGTATGCGAGAGATGTATTTGCACAATCCCATTGGAGGTAAGGCTCTCACATAAAAGTACTCCTAATGTCAATAAGGTTGTTAGCAGTACACAATCTACATCAATCGAGCACAATTCAAAGCAGATGTCATCATCATCATCATCATCATCAGCCCCCTTTTCCCCATTTTTCTACATGGGATTGGGGTATCGTGTTAACTGTCGCCAACTCTCTTGATTCAATGCCACACTCCTGCCTTCTTCACCACTCATGCCTGACTGCCGCAGATCTTCTTTCACACAATCCAGCAGATGTATCAACCCACATATGCTGAGGTACTTAAATATAATCTTCCTCAACCCCAAAGACCTCCTAGATGAAGTACACATAACAAATACCCTCAGCAGCACCAGATACGCTCTTTTAAAACACCCACATCAACACACAAAGCTACATCTCATAGAGCCTCTGCCTTTAAGCCCATAAGGCAAGCCACCACACAATCCAACATTCTAGTCATTGGAGACTCCATTGTGAGACACACTGATGTCCCTCTCACCAGGCTGAGTAAGGGGAAAGTTAGGGTCAGTTGCTTATCAGGGGCTAGGATCCACAACATTATGCACGCACTCAGGTCATTGGACCACAATTACCAATATGACTCAGTCATAGTTTATGTGGGAGTAAATGACCTGAGATGTACCTCCCCAGATTATATGAAGAGGGACATCAAGGAGCTCTTGGAATATGTGTCTCAGGCTGATATGAGCTTAGCATTGAGCAGCATTTTACCTTCTCCAAGGATGATGCCACAATATGAACACAAGATGATTAATTTTAATAATTGGCTTAGTTCTGGTGTCATTCTAAGGGGTACAATATTATTCAGCATGGAAAGAGATGGTCAACAGACCACCCTGTTTTAGCAGGGATGGTGTGCACCTCTCCCCTCTAGGGTTTTCGAATATTAGCTAAAACATTGTCTTCCCCCATAGTGCCTGTTTAGGCAATGCCAGACTGAAAGTACTTCAGACATAGCAAATCAATACTAAGAAAATCTAAAGGTATTACTGCTCAATGCTTGGAGTCTAAACAAAAACCTCCACTCCCTAGAAGATCTCTTTACCCTAGAGAATGCTGACATCTGTACAGTCACTGAGACATGGTTTAAAGATGCAGAGAGCACACCACCAGTGCAAGATTGTAATGCCTCCCACACATTTTAGACCACCTACTTCACAGGCAGGGACTAAAAGTGCAGATGTCTCTATTTACATCAAAAATAAATATACTTCAAGGCTGGTCAAACAGTACAATGCACTTGAGCTGCTCCATGTTCAAATTACCATAGGCAAAATCCAGTACCACTTCCTTGCAAGCTATAGGTCCCCCTCTATGACCCAGGAAACCTATACCATGTATTTAAACTTATTAGAAACACTAACCATCCAACCAAATACCATATTCATGGGTGACTTTAATTACCCCACTATTAACTGGGAATCCTATACAACACCAAACATACATGCACAGAGATTCCTGGATTTTGTAAATACAAACTCTCTGGACTATATAGTCAATACACCAACAAGGGTTATAGCCATACTGGATCTGGTCCTCACTAATATGGGAGAGTGCTGCATACTCCCTACTATAATGCCTTCCCTGGTAAGGTCATACCTCAAAATGGTCTCCTTTGCAGTAAACATAAAACCTGGACCCCCAGCTAAATCTGGAATATTCAGGAACTATTATAAGGCTAACCTCCTGTTATTAAATGTGAACCTGGCAAAATTTCAAGCCCCCATAAACCCTGAGAACACTGCTGCCTATGCAGAACTGTTCACAGAAACCTTGTGCAAGCATGTTAATAGCTGCATAGAGGCAGCTGTAGCCACCAGGAAGAAGCACAGAACTAGCTCAAAAACAAGCCACCATGGTAGAATCACAAAATCAATAGGCTGTATAACAGGAGGAAGAAAATGATGGCAAAAATTAGGAGGTGCAGCACCCATCAGCATAAAAGCACTCTCATCAAATTAAACAAACAACTCAGAGGACAAACAAAGTCTACCAAAGTCAAATTTGAGGTATGTTTGGCCTCCCAGACCAAAGACAACCACAAAGCATTCTTTAGCTATGTCAGCAACCTCAAAGGCAATACGCAATTGTGTGCAGAGCTCATTGTAAATGTAGCCACCTATACTGAGCCAGAAGATACAGCAAACCTCCTGGCTGATAAATTCAGCTCCAACTTTACCCCTCCCTCCCCCTCAACCTTCCCACAGGAAATATAATCAAATATAAGTCTCCCCACTATAACTAGGGAACAGGTCCTTAATGCTCTCTCAAAGACCAAGAACACTGCAGCAATGGACCCAGACAACATCCCAGGATGCCTTCTAAATAGCATGAAACATGACCCATCATGACCTCTGGAATTATTATTTAACTGTAGCCTCCAAACAGGCTTCATGCCTCATGAATGGAGGAAGGCAACAGTCATCCCTCTGCATAAAGGTGGGCCATCTACAGCACCTGGAAGCTAGAGACCCATAAGTCTCACTAATCTTACATTTAAAGCCATGGAAAGAATTATCATGGAGATGATCAACAAAGACTTCTTTGAGAAGGTTACCAAAGCAATTAATGAGGGCAAAATCATTCACACTGCCTACCTTGACCTGGCCAAGGCATTTGATACAATACTCCACTCAGGCATTGTTGACAAACTCAACAGGTTAGGTACAAACCAGTATGTCATCTATTGGATAGCCAATTGGCTCACAGATAGGACCCAGGAAGTTAGAATTGGGGAGTCCACCTCTACAAAGAGAGCAGTCACAAGTGGAGTCCCTCAGGGATCAGTCCTTGGACCACACCTTTTTGGAATTTACTTCTCAGAAGTCAAGGCCAATGTCAGTGGTCTCTGGCTGACTAAATCTGCAGATGATTACAAATTAGGAGCTGTCATTGAATCTCACACTGACACAAATGTTCTCCCAGGAAGGTCTGACACAGACAAACAACTGGTGTCAGAGCCATGGAAATCATTCTATGTTGTACAAC
The DNA here is from genome assembly GCF_019279795.1 of Protopterus annectens. Classification (NCBI taxonomy): domain Eukaryota; kingdom Metazoa; phylum Chordata; order Ceratodontiformes; family Protopteridae; genus Protopterus; species Protopterus annectens. Next base: position 1,549,073,866 of record NC_056743.1, read on the forward strand.
TTATAAACAAAGGTATGGCATCTAAGTCCAAGTAAGTCATTGCTCCACTGTATTTGGTCTTCATCAGACCTGTCATTGAGTACAGTGCTCCCTTTGGTATGAACCTAACCAGGAATAACCAGCAATGGAATGTCCACAGAGGTTTCTCACTAAAAGAATACAAAGTGTAAAATGTCCTATGCAGACCGCCTCATGACCCTATTCCTGTATTCTGTCTCCTACAGGCTTTTGAGGGGAGATCTATGCCTGGCATACAGGGCATTGTCAGACTCCACTATGATGGACCTCCTGCATATTCACAAAACAAGCAGCACCAGAATTACCTGTTCTAAAGACTTAAACCTTGCCTGTGATATAAATAGGACCTGCTGGAGAGATAGGCATGTATCCCAGAGATCATCCCATCTATGAAACAGGCTCCCTATCCATGTGAAGCAGAGTTCCTCCCTAACCCAATTCAACTGCAACTTGGACATTTGGATGGGAAACCGGAAATTTATCCCTGGATTGGCACCTATGTCTCTAACGGATACAGGTAACCTGTAGATGGTTCATCTCCCAGGCCCATGCTTACTCTTATCAAGGGTATCAGAACTTGTCAGAGATTTGGGATGCATAGCTAGGCTTGAAAAGGTCTTGTGGTCATTAGCCTAGTAAACACCTATGAGCCTACAGTTGAGTGGTATGTTCTCTATCACAAGCAGAGCCATAGTGCTCCTAAGGATCCTTTTACTCAAAATAATATATATGGGCTACCGCCCACCCTTGAGAAAAAAACTATCACTCAGACAACAGAACAACTACCTAACAGGAATAGTTACACAAGTCTCACTCAAACTAGATTGTACTTTAAACTAGTCATTGGAGAAAAATGCATTCTCTAAATTTGGGGCTATCCCTCTGGAACATCTCGGATGCCAAGTGCACTTACTTCCATGGTCTTGGTTAAAACAACACACTCATTCACATATTGCATTACTGTACTTTTCAGCTACTCCTCAACAATGAAAAATACCTTTGTTTTGCATTTTGATGTATAAACTCTTTCCAATTTGTATGTATTGTAAATATTTACACTATTGTGTTGACTCATCTACACATATGTAGGCTACTTACATTTTGCTGTTGTGTCCCATTGCTCTGATTCTTATTGTACTTTTTGGACCTGAGCTGTAACTGAAAAGGGACTTTGAACCAGTTCACCCAACCTATTTATTAAATTGTAAAATTAAAAATAAATAAATAAAAACGTTGGATTGCTGTGTTGTAATGTTATATGATGTTCTGATAATTAAGTATATATTTCCTTTGAAAATGTGATTCTTCCTAATTAAAAACCCAGATGTGTGATATATCTAGTTTGTCTCAGGATGAGCTGATTGACATTTCAATGGTTGGCAATTCTATGATGGAATGGAATCCCATGAAGCATTACTTCTCTGCCTTACCACTATTGAATGACATGATAGGCTTTAGATGCTCTGTGACACTGAATAGGATAAAAAGGTACTGGAAAATGAATACAAACATACAAAGCTATGTCAAACCCAGAGCTGTTGGACATGCTCCACTTAAAGAAATCCCAATCGCTCCGAGCTACACGCCCTAGGGACCTAAACCTTGTCACCACATTAAACAGAACATGCCGGAGGGATAGATTCCTGTCCCAGAGACTTCCCATACTCTGGAATAAACTACCTATCTATATCAAACAAAGCTCCTCATTAGCACTCTTCAAGAAAAATCTTGATGATTGGATGGGAAATAAGAAATTCACCCCGGAGATCACATCTGTGGCTCTGCTCAACAGTGGCACAGGAAAATAATTTTCTTGTGTGGCAAAAGCCAGGGTACCTTTTTGGCTGGGCTTGTATAGGCCCCAGGTCCGATAGCCTAGTACCTACCTATGAACCTATGAACCTATGAATGAGCGGACATTGGTTGATTATACTACCATCCATGTAATTACCTTGTTTAAGACTTAACATTTCTGAGCTGCAACACGTATGTAAAAAATGTGTGCTGTTTGACTCAGCAAATATGAGAACCATAGTTTTATTGTACTGTTATAACTTGCAAGCTAAATGTAGTAATTATTTCTCAAAATATATACTTTGTCATTTAAATATTATGCAAAAAGCACTGTTTTAGCAAGTACAGACTGATAAGTATCCTCTCAAGATGCTATCATTCTCTTGTATTTCCGATGAAAAAGTGTCTAAACATTTCATATGATGATCTATTTAACAAGTACAAACTGATATGTACACTCTTAAGATATGATCATTTCCTTGTGTTTCTAACTACAAAGTGGCTTGTCTAAGCATTTTATATGAAAATCTCAAAGCACTGTGGAGATATGATTATCTGAAGGAAGCATTAAACTAAGATTGGATTAGCCATTAAAACGTAACTGCAAAATTCTGTAATCATTCTGTTTAAAACTAATGTATAAATGTTCAGAATAACAAATATTAAGTTATCTAAGTTTACATATGCACTATTGTTATAACATCAGACCTAAACATGTCATGCATTTCTGTATAAAAAGAAGATATTCATTTATTTTATATGTAGTGCCATGAAAGGCGTAGCGGTGCTTTTCAATGGATACTTTTGGCTTGTACTGGAACACAGCTGCAGTAGCATTGTTAAAGATATGGGACTTATGAAAGAGAAAGTAAAAGGCACATGACAAATAGAAATGTAGATAGCGATATATCTGTGCATTGAAAAGGTTGTGGCACAAGGTTTGAGGGCAAACTACTTTTTCTCTGTTGATGTGATATTTTTCACATTCCACCCTATGTAAACTATTAATTGTGCTGTCTGGTAAAGCTTGAATGATTTAGTTGACTACGCATCTTTGACTACCACTGTTACAATCCAACTCTTGTGCAAGCCAGAATTTGCCTTTGAGAAATGCTTATTCATCTATTTTTTACATTAGGGCTCATGTTTCCTTCCTTGTTAAACTACTCCTCAAATATGCAGTACCTGAAAAGATGTAAATATTTTGCAGTGAAGGTCATGTGTAGCCTATAAAAGGAATGGGATATGATGTATCATACCTCAAGGTTAATTAAAAATTTTGCCTGCTTGGCACACATCACATATACCCAGTCAATCATTCAGATAAAACATTTCTTTATGCTTTTCAAAACAGCAAAAAAGAAGGCGGACAGACACAGCTGATAACTGCAAGATATGTAGTTTGGTCCTCATCTTGGTGTTGGGAGGTGTGCCACTCTAGGGAACAAGACAGGATACCAGATAAAGTTAAAGCTCTGAAGAAGAGTTTACCATGTTGTTGTAATGATGTAATAGAGTGATATTTCTGGCACCAAAAAGTGATTGCTACAGATGAGGTACAAAAACACAAAGAACTGGGGCTTTTTATCATTTGAACTTCTGTTAGTACAGTCCAGAAAAGACCTTATGTGCAATAATAAGTCCACCACTATAATGATAATTTTAAACAGCTGAACTCACATGAAACTCATAGATGCAAATACAAATATGAGAGGTGATACTCCACACTTACCTTGTGTTTTACTTGTATTCTGCTTTTAACTGCATATTAAAACTTGAAAAGAGACCACAGCTCTGTCTCTTGCGAGTCAGGCAGAATTTTTTTTCTCACCCTCCCACCCGGTTACTGTAGTGTTCTAAAACACCACTGTCTTTCTAATTGCCTACCCTTATGTTAATTTGATCATATATCTCATTTCCTCTCTGTTTTCACTGGCTTGTGTGAGTAAGCACAAAATTATCATTTTGTGAAATCACTCCCCTTCAACTATTTAAATTTAATGGCCATCCTACTGTATTCCATAGTACCAGAATACAAAAGTGACCACCCCTTTAAATCTTTCTTGCTGTTTTAAAAATAGTGACTCTCCACTAAAACTTAACTTTTTAGACAGTTAAACTTAAGTTACCTACTTTCACATCTAACTCCTCTGATGCACACTGCAGTGTTTAGGATAAACCATTTTTTTTCATCTTAACTTTAAGCATCCCTGTGACTAGCACTTGCTTTAAAACCTGCTGGAAAGTACCAGGAAGTCTTAAACTGATACAAGGACTCAACGTTCCTTGTTAATAAGGAGAAATTAATCGTAGGCACTAAACAGCCTATAATTGCAAGTTACCTTGCTAAGGTAAGGGAAAACAGCTCTTGTACTTTACAAAAAAAAAGCACCAAACCAGGCATTTCCAAGGGTCAGCCCCCGGTGATTTCTCCTGTCCACCTGGTGAATCTGGGCATACTGGGGCAATCCAGAAATTGCCTCATGTACAGAGACAACCCCCTCCTCCTACTACCCAACACTACAACCTGCGAGAGATGCACTTACATAGCCAAACTGGAAGCAAAGCTCTCTCCACCCAATATTGTGCTAGACAGTCAAGAGGAGAAGGTTACCACCCACACTACACCTTAAGCAACACATAGCCCTTCTAAACCCACACCACCAACACCCACACATAGCAACACTAAACCCACATATGTGGAGGCCCTTAACAGTAACTTGCCCAAGCAACAAGGACCTCTGAAGCTGAAATGCAAACAAACACCAGTCACAATCAAAGTGTCACATAGCTCACAACACCAGTGTGTCACCCAACACCAGCCCCTAAGGCAAGACAACGTACCCAACACTTTAGTCATAGGTGACTCTATAGTCAGGCACACTGATGTCCCACTCACCAGGCTGAACAAGGAGAAAATTACAGTCAGCTGCCTGTCGAGTGCCAGGATCCGCCACATAATGCATGCACTCACGTCACTCCAAAACAAGTACAAATATGACTCTGTCATTGTCCATGTTGGAGTGAATGACTTGAGACGTACCTCCCTGGACTACATGAAAAGAGACATGGAAGAGCTCTCAGATCATGTGGCCCAGGCAGGTATGACCCTAGCCCTGAGTAGCATCCTGCCTTCGCCCAGAATGATACCGCAGTATAAGGACAAAATGAATGACTTCAACAATTGGCTAAGCTTCTGGTGTCATTCAAAGTGGATCCAGTATCTGTCTGCCTGGGACGACATGATCGACAGACCACGATGCTTTGCCAGAGATGGTCTGCACCTGTCGCCCCTGGGATTCAGGTTACTGGCTAAGGCTCTTGCCACTCCGATAGTGCCTTTTTAAGGCAAAGTTCAAAGGACAAAACCACCACCGTAACAGGTACAAGCATGCAAAATCTGAAGGTAATGCTACTCAAGGCTAGAAGTCTAAATCTCAAAATGCACTCTCTTGAGGCACTCCTAAAAATGGAGAACATCGATATCTGTGCAGTAACTGAGACCTGGTTCAAGATTTGTGAGAGCACCCCTGCAATACCAGGCTACAATTCTTACCACACTTTTCGGCCACCAAACCAGGACCAAAACACTAAAAGTGGAGGAGTGTCCATATTCACCAAGGATATTCACAACACCAGGCTAGTTTCTCAACACAATGCGCCTCAAATTCTCCAGGTGCAACTAACACTAGGTAAGACTGCAATCCAAATAGTAGCTTGCTACAGATCCCCCACCATGCCCCAAGATTCTCACTACACCTTTCTAAACATACTGGAAAATATTATTATACAACCAAACACCCTAATACTGGGTGATTTTAACTACCCTGCCATTAACTGGGAAAACTACTCGTGTACCGACACCTTTGCCCAACGGTTCTTGGAATCCATAAATTCCAAGGCCCTGGATCAAGTAATCCTTAGTCCAACCAGGGGCTCCAATATCTTAGACCTGGTCATTACCAACATGGGAAATTGATGCTCAACACCTATGGTCACCCCCTCGTTGGTCAGGTCTGACCATAAGCTATTCATCCTTGACATCCACATCCCACCCCCACCTCCCAGTAAGGAAACATCCATAAAAAACTTCTCCAAAGCCAACTTCATGCTACTCAGGTCAGAAGTGACAGACTTCCTGACACCCATGCAGATGGGAACTGAAAGTTCGACTGCTGAATCCTCCACTAAGGCACTGTACGAGCACATCCACTTGTGCATGAATCATGCCATCCCCAATAGAACCAAGACGCTCTCCTCCAAAAAAAGGAAGCCAGTCTGGTGGCCCCTTGCCATAAACAAACTTTACAACAAAAGGAAAAAAAGTGTTGCAGAAAAGAGGAAAATCCCAGGTTGCAAAAACTCCCTTACCAGCCTCAGTAAGAAGCTGAGATCCCTCATAAAATCCTCCAAAGCTAGTTACGAAAATAAAACTGCCAAAGATTCCAAAGACAACCACAAGGCATTCTATAGCTATGTCAAGAATCTAAATGGCAATGCTCAGGTCTGTTCTGAGCTACAAGAGAATGGCATTAAATATACTGATCCCAAGGATATTGCCAATATCCTGGCAGATCGATTCAGTGCAAACTTCACCCCCCTCTCACCCCCTATAGGGCCCATCTCAATACTGAAAGATTGCCAAATTCTGGTAATAACGGCCAGACAGGTAAAAAACGCACTCTCCAAAGCTAAGAATACAGCATCCATGAGACCAGATGACATCCCAGGCTGTGTACCACATGAACTACAAAATGAACTGGCACCTCACCTAACTGTCATGTTTAATCATAGCCTCACCTCAGGTTCCGTTGCCCACTGAGTGGCGCACAGCTACAGTTATCCCACTCCACAAGGGGCGATCCATCTTGGATCCCGGGAACTACCACACCATCAGTCTGACGAACCTGATCTGCAAGGTCATGGAACATATTATCATGGAACTTATAAACAAAGACATTGACACCCTTCAAACACTGGACCCCATGCAGTTTGTGTTCATGAATGGCCGATCTTGTCACCTGAACCTGATTGACTTCTTTGAATCAGTCGCCAGAGCCATGGATAAGGGTAAGGTGGCCCACACAGCCTATCTGGACCTCGTCAAGGCCTTTGACACCATCCCCCACTCTGGAATCATAGATAAACTTACTAAGCTGGGCATTAATCCCTACGTCACTCAATGGGTTGCAACTGGCTTACCGACAGAACCCACACTGTAAAAGTAGCCGACTCCAAATCCAGCTCCAGACTAGTGACAAGTTGAGTACCTCAGGGTTCAGTCCTGGGACTGCTCTTGTTTGGCATTTACTTCTCTGAAGTACAGGCCAACACTAAGGGACTCTGGCTAACAAAGTTCACAGATGACTGCAAACTGGGAGCCATTATTGAATCCCCAAATGATGTGGATAGTCTATAAAAGGGCCTTACAGAAACAGATGCTTGGTGCCAGAGCCATGGGCTCAAGCTCAATGCCAAGAAATGCATAGTTATCCCCTTTGGGAAAAAAAACATGTACCCATGAATTACCACATAGGTGGCAGTACACTAAACACTGAAAGTGTGATAAGAGACTTAGGGACACAGGTGGACACTGGTCTCGCCTTCGATAAGCACATCGCCACAACAGTCTGGAAATTCTTCTATGTGGCACACCTCATCACTAAAGGCTTTTCATCCAGAAAAAAGGAGGTCATCCCTCATTAGACCCATTATAGAATACAACGCCCAGTTTGGTATGTACCTCTCAAGACATCTGCAATAACTGGAAAGGCCGCAGAAATACCTCACTAAAAGAATCACAGGCCTAAAGCAGATGCCCTATGCTGACCACCTAAAAAAACTCCATCTATACTCTGTTGCATATCGTCTACTCAGAGGCGATCTCTGCTTAACATACAAAGCCATGTCAAACCCAGAACAGTTGGATATGCTACACTTAAAGAAATTCCAATCCCTCAGAGACACAAACTCCAGGGATCTAAACCTTGTCATCACAATGAACAAAACATGCTGGAGGGATAGGTTCCTGACCCAGAGACTCCCCAGACTCTGGAACAGACTCCCCATGCATGTCAAGCAGAGTGCCTCTTTGGCCCTCTTCAAAAGAAACCTTGATGACTGGATGGGAGATAGGAAATTCACCCCGGGGATCACGTCAGTCGCCCTGCTAGACAGGGGTCCAGGGAAGTAAATACTGTGGGAAGAAATAGCCAGGGAATTGTTATGGCTAGGCTTGTATAGGCCCTAGGGCCGACAGCCTAGTACTAACCTATGAACCTATGAACAGGACCTATTCATAAATAATGTGTGAATTTGTGAATCCTTGTGATTCACAGAGAAATACAAACTATGCAATCAAGTATGTCATGGACTAAACAGACACACAAACAGTATGCAAATAAACCAAAAACTGTTGTAGTCTGAAACCTTAGAATTTATGTAAATAAACATACTCAATGATGTACATGGAAATGCAATATGTCTACAAGAAAAGAACATTGGACATTAATGCATCCTTGATAGAAGCAATGGGCAATTTTTTACTTAGTATTAGTCATGTGCTGAATGATATCACTGACATCAAAGACCAGGAACTCCAACATCCTATAGTAAATTGTCACTGTACCAGGTGTTATGTGCCTTGGATACTATACACTAGTCTTAGCAGCCAGGAGAAGTTGGACAGGTTCTGCATGGATAGCTACATAATGGACAAGCTATGCTAACTTTGTCAGACTGTGGACATGTCAGGTGAAAGAGGTTGATTAGTACCTCTACAATACCGCTACAAACCAGGGTCACACCTGTTGAGATGACCCATCTTCCAGAGATCTATAGAGGGTAACACAGGCAAATCTCAGACATCTGCTAGTTGCATCTGGCACATGCTGAGCAATATCTAGGGTTTCCTGTCACAGAGGAGGGGGTTACCCCTATCTTGCAAGCTTTCTGCTCAGTATGCTACATACCAACCATTTTTGATGCAGCAGATGGCACACATAGCTGTAATGAAACTTGCTATTGATGATGCACATGCTTACCTTAACACACATACATACTACTCAGTGATCCAGAAAGTAGTTGTATACAACCATAGAGAGTGCATCTTGGATATGTGTGCTCACAATCCAAGGGCTATTGTGATGCCAATCTGTAGCATACGAATGCCATGTATCACACATATGACTTAGGGCAAATACCTTACAGATGTTTATCAGGTGATTCTGTATACCAACTAGGAGAGCCTTGCTTGCTGAAAACCATATGCAGACAAAATACTCACACTGGAGAGCTATTACTGTGACTGGAACACATCGCTGGGCTCTTTTAAGAAACATTTCAAAGATTTATAGCGATAAGGAAGATGGGGAGGAACCGCCACCACCACTACCATCATGCAATGGTCCACTAAAAGGTGCACAGGAGGTATGACAGTGACAAGGCCAGCAGAAACAAGACATATTAACCACTCAGGTCTTCAGACAGAGGTAAGTTGTGAATGCCTTTGGAAAGATAATATGAATTACTACCCACAATAAAGTAATACATTTGTTTATGCAGAGGTACTCCTAGAGATAAAGACTAAGTTGCTCAGTCATATGTATACAAATGTTGTATTTAGTAAGTGTTCAGAGACAATGTCTTCATTACTTAAGCTAGTTACATGGTGCAGGCTGCAACAGGCACTGAAAGTACTCAGTGGCCAAGATCTCTTAGCAACCCAAGCCCCTAACCTGGTCTGTACAGGATGAAGAGAGCCTTGTCACTGTAGCCTGACCTCTACACCACTCACATGCAGATGAAGTAGACCTTTGACCAAGTGAGTCATACATACCGTCATCTGCTGAGGAACTACAGTCAGATGTGCGCAATTGCAATGCATTTTGTCAGCTGCAGACTGACCCCCCCCCCCCAATAGGTATGGTCACTCAACCATGAGTCAAGGATGTCATAGTACATGCCTAAGTCATCTCAGGTGCACCAGATAACTGGGGTGAAAGTGAATCTATCTGCTTCTGGGGGCTACATACCTGAGACATATGTGCCTGGAAGAACTTGGAGGGTACATGGAGAACAGCATGCAAGGACTATTTAGAATTATGTATTTCATGATACAATCTACCCAGCAAAGTAGCAACGTGCCAAAACTGTGGAAGGCTTGCAGTAAAAATCTAATTGTCAGTGTGTCTCCTGTTAGATCACACACAAGCTGCACAGGCTGCACGTTATATGGGGTGGCCCACAGCATACTGTCCACTCTCAGACAACCATAGTAGTCAGAGTCAAATAAAGAATTGTGGAAAGCTGGCTATATACCTGATTAATACAGCATAAGAATGTGGTGGAGTTTTATGAAATATGGTGGGACCACAGCATCTTCAACAGCATACTACGTGACTCAGCTGCTATAGGTGCCCAGAAATGTCTACCAGTGGCAGTTGGTACTTGTGGTCATGCCCAACAAATGAGTACCAAGCCTTCTACATCAGGTGGAGCCTGCATCTAACCATGTCTCCTGGAATATGGCCCTGTAGGAGTGACACATAGTCCATCTTAGGTAGTAGTTAGTTTTGGCATGAAACTGCAAAGTCTGTTTCTGAATCCGCACTGCATCAGAGAAGAGAGCAGGCGGACACTCACTAGCTAATAACACCAGGCAGTCCAGGGCATCATTATTTCATATGATATGCATATGGTTTTATGATGTGTGCTGTGCTATTCTGTTTCTAGCATTTATTTCAAAATAGCTTCATGACATGTACAGTGCCTCTTTATGTGTTACTTTTCATCTGTATATAATTTTCTGAGTTTTCCAGTGCTTTTTATATTTTTTGTCTTGAAAGTTTGTTTTAAGAATATATACCTTATTTAAAATACGTAAATTATTCTTCACATACCTGCTGGTGTCTCATGTATTCCAGTCTTACCACAAAGCCGTTGTAGTGGAGTATGCTTACAAGTACGTAAACATATAAAGCAAGTCTTTTGGCACTGTGTTTGAGACCTTGCAATTCAGGTTTTGGGTGTGATATGCTATGGAGGTATTGCACATCTGTGTATCACAGTACATCGTGAGAGTATGCTGAACAGTGCTGTAACTAGGATTGGGTGAAGGGAGAGGCTGCCTGTGTCACAAGCTGTTAGGAAGTCATGGTTGTTACTTGCCAGTTACGTGTGAGTGCTGAATTAGCATATATTTAAGAAGTTGTTGATGATATTACACTTCTTAAATTAATTCTGATACTATGTTTTACCTCATATTTAGGAGCTCGGTATGTTAATAACTTTAGCAAGATGGTTAGTACAGCTACTGTTTAAAGTAGAAGACCTTCTTTTAGTTTTAGTCTTAAACTTTAATAAGACCTTTCTTTTTTTCTTTCTTTTTTTCGGTCCTCATCTTTGTATTGAGAGATGTGCTACTCTAGGAAACAAGACAGGATTCCAGACGACCTAGTTAAAGCCCTGAAGAAGAGTTTACCATGTTGCTGTAATGATGTAATAGTATGATTTAGAGAAATGCTCATGTTTTTGAATCTTTTGCAATGTTATGTGCTCTCATTTCTTTGGGTACATTCCCTATATGCATTACAGCATACTGTGTTTATGAATCTGCAGGTTTGTCAACTTAAGCTAACTATTTCTTCTGATTCTGTTTATTTCTTGTAAAACGTGCAAGAAAATATATCCTACTATTATAATATGCTGCAGGCGGTCTTAAGCCATTTAAAAAGAAACTGAAATGGTCACAGCACTGTGGTTGTGTCTTCAAATGTTCTGGAAATATAACATTTAAAATATATCTAATCTTTTCTATACTCATGACAAACACAGGTGCTAACATATAATGTGCACAAGCATGCTGGTCTGCAAAGCTACATTAAAATTAAATAAAATGGGAACTGGGTTTGCCAAAGGAAACTATAACACATTCAATGGTAATCCTGAATCAGTGAAGAGTTGTTGTGTCTTTCGGCTTTTCCCGGTTAGGGGTCGCCACAGCGGAACTCTGGTCTACTAATGATTGGCAGTAGATTTTTACGTGCCGAGTTGCCAGCCCTGATGCACAACCTTCAACAAAGGTAGGCCCATTCATGCATGTCTCCACACAGAAGACGCTCTAGCTGAGAATCTAACAGGACAACATCTTACTGTGAGGTGACAACGCTACCGCAGCACCACCACCGCAGTCTCCTGAATCAATGAACAGTAATAATTTTATTTTTGCTATTCGCTGAATAATGGTATTTAGCCAGCAAGTGCTTAAATGTATTGCTTATATTAAAAAGCAAATGTATTACAGCTTGTTATTTCTTTCTTTCTTTGTTTCTTTTCAAAAGTATTTTTACACATACTGGGGATAGATATTAATAATTTGCCAAATGTTTTTTTTTTCAGTTACAGGATTATACTTCAGTGATTAAAAAAATGCCAGTACTGTGAAGCAGATAATTGCACACTATGCAAATTATCCAAAGTATCTGAATATACAGGCATGGTCAGTCAACAAGTGGCATGAGTATCAGTACTATCTCTTGCTAATAAAATCAGAAACATACTCATATTTAGTAAAACCAGAAACATATTCATATTTTATTTCCTATTCTAACTAAAAACATATATTTAATATCTTATCAAACAAAGCACAGCCAACAATGTCTGACAAGCTAGTTACCATACATATCACTTTTGTTATATAGGCTCAGCTATATACAGGGAACGGATCAGAAATGAAAATAAAAATATTAATTTGCAAAAACAAACTGAATGGCCACTTAAATATAGTATATGAATACAAACTCTTCAGAGGTGTTGGGTAGTTTAGGTTCACAGTGCCTGAATCAGTTCCTGCCACCAGACAGATGGCTTGACTTCCAAATTGCTTCTCTTAGGTCCTCTTTTTATTTAGGTCTGCTTAATCCTATTTGGATTGATTAGTCATGTGGATCAGCTGCTATAGGCATTAATTATGGTAAACAGTATCTTCTAGCTAGGACAACATGGTCCACAGAATACAGGGTTAGCCACTTGGCAATGTAAAAATTGTCTTTAGGTGATTTGGTCACAGCAACTATTGTCACCAAAAGGGCCATGGCTATTTACCAATTCTATGTCGGTTAAGGACCTGGTTTATGCAACATGGGTGGTGTAGATCAGTGTGCATGTCTCTTTAAGAAACCTCCTGTGGGCATATACTAATGTAGTGATTACTGAACATGTGCAGGGACTAGGGTTACCACCCGTCCCACTTTGCCAGGGACAGTCCCTCTTTGGGCAGTTGTGTCCTGCAAAAAAATTGTAAAAATGGCAAATGTCCCGAGATTTTAGGACAAAATTATTTCCTATATTTTATGTAATAGTTGCATAAAACAGTTATTCTGTATCTGAAACACCTAAATATTATAAGAAACAGAATAAGCAACTAAAATACTACAAGTATAAGCTTTTATTTAGGCAAAAAAGTGAAGTTCTCTCCTTTGCACTGGCTGTGGGCATGTTTCACCCTGCAAAATCTGACATTTGTACCAAAAATGCTCCACTTTGGGCATTTGAAAAGGTGGCAGCCCTAGCAGGTAACGAGTGCCATTTTGTGTCAAGATGTTGTAGTGTAAGCATGTCTGTGTGTAAGCTTTGTTTGTTAATCAGTTATTTTTTAGTTATTGAAGCTGCTATCCATCCTGATGTGTTTTCATGTAATAAAGCTTCTTAAATGAACTACCCCGCCTGCTTGTCTTCTAAGTGTAGAGGTATGAGTGACATGATGTCAGAAGGGGCATATCTAATGGCCAAAAAGAACTCCAGTTTCTCTACTTTGACTTTGAGAGGTATATACAATAGAAGTGGACCTCTCTTGCTACATGTATAATCTGCAAAAAAATAGGTCAGAAACAGATTTCTAGTCTTAAAATGTGTTCAGACCATTTCTTATTTCCTAATTATGAAACAAAGCATACAGACCACTCTAAATGATATTAAAATAAGCCAAAATGTCTGATATTGCTAGAATTAATACGTGCTTTGTGAATCCATATTTTTCGTATTTACTGAGGCTATCTGAGTTCACATCTTTGAGCAGCGTCACAGTAAACTTATAGGTTCATAGATTCATAGGTGTGTACTAGGCTAATGGCCCTGGAGCCTTTACAAGCCTAGCCCATAGGATTACCCTGACATCATGCCACCTGACCCTAGTTCCCAGTGCCTCTGTCGAGTAGAGTCACTGCAGTGATCCCTGGAGTGAATTTTCTATTTCCCAACCACTCATCAAGATTTCTCTTGAAGAGGGCCAGTGAGGTGCTCTGTTTGACATGTATGGGAAGTCTATTCTATAGCATGGGCAGTTTCTGGGTTATGAACCTGCTCCTCCAGCACGTTCTGTTGATTGTGGTAATGAGGTTGAGGTCTCTGTAGCACGTGGTGCAGAGGGATTGGGATTTCTTCAGATGTAGCATTTCTAACAAGGCTGGGTCAGACATGGCAGAGATCGCCTCTAAGGAGGCGATATGAGACAGAGAATAATTGGAGTTTTTTGAGTCTGTCCATATAGGACAAGTTTTTTAAGTTTTGTTTGACTTATTATAGATACCTGGATGATTTGTTTTTTATCTGGACAGGGACACAAGATGATTTGGACAAATTTATTAGTTTCATGCAGGAGAGTACTGATTTTCTGAGATTTTCTTATGTGGCAGACATAGGTTCATAAGTAGATACTAGGCTATCTGCCCTAAGGCATTTATAAGCCTAGCCAGAGTGCATTTGGCTTCCGCCTCCCTATTAGATTAGCCTACTGTGTCTCTGTAAAGTAGGTCACAGAAGGTACCCTTTTAAGATTAGTTTACTGTGCCTCTGTCTAGCAGGGACAAAGAAGAGATCCCAGGGGTGAATTTGCGATTTCCCATCCACGCGTCAAGATTTCGCTTGAAGAAGGTGAGCGAGGGGCTATGTCTAACATGAATTGGGATTCTATTCCCGAGTGAGGGGAGCCTCTGGGAAATGAATCTGTCCCTCCAGCATGTCCTATTTATTTTTGTGCTGAGGTTTAGGTCCCTAGTGCGTGTAGCTCTAAGGGACTTGTTTTTTTTGAGGTGGAGCATGTCCATTAATTCTGGGTTTGACATGGCTTTGTACGTCAGGCATAGATCACTTCTGAGTAGGCTGTAAGCAACTGAGTAGAGCTGGAGTTTCTTTAGTCGAGCTGCATAGGACATCTGTTTGTAGCCCATGATCCTCTTGGTGAGGTACTTTTGGGGTCTCTCCAGTTGCTGCAGGTGTCTGGTAAGGTACATCCCAAAAGGGGCATTGTATTCAATTATGGGCCTGACGAGTGACGAGTAGAGGGGCACAATGACCTCTCTTGATCTAGATGCGAACCCTTTCGTGAAAAGGTAGGCTATATAGAAGGTCTTTCTAACCACTTTGGCAATGTGATTATCAAAGAAGAGATTGCTATCTACGTTGGTCCCCAAATCTCTAATTACTTCTTCCGTACTTAATGGATTACCACCTATGTGGTAATTTGTGGGCACCTTGTTTTTCCCAAAGGGGATAACTATGCACTTTTTAGCATTTAGCTTGAGGCCGTGGGTCTGGCACCAAGCATCTGTCTCTGTGAGACCCTTTTGGAGGATGCTTGTGTCAGCTGGAGATTCGATTATGGCCCCCAGTTTGCAGTCATCTGCAATATTTGTCAGCCATAATCCCCATGTTAACCTGAACCTCAGAGATGTATATACCGAACAAGAGAGGTCCCAGAACTGAGCCCTGTGGGACGCCACTTGTAACTGGTTTGGATTCGGGCATGGCACCTGCGATTCTGACCATGTGGGTTCTATCTCTGAGCCAGTTTGCAACTCATCTTGTGATATAGGGGTTGATATTTAAGCTGGTAAGCTTATTTATGATCCC
Organism: Protopterus annectens; assembly: GCF_019279795.1. NCBI lineage: Eukaryota > Metazoa > Chordata > Ceratodontiformes > Protopteridae > Protopterus > Protopterus annectens. The sequence goes on from NC_056743.1 coordinate 1,549,089,586, forward strand.
CAAGTGGGGTATTGTGTCGAAGGCTTTTGTGAGGTCCAGGTAGGCTGTGTGGACTACCTTGCCCTCATCTATGGCTTTGGTAACTGTTTCAAAGAAATCAAATAGGTTTAAGAGGCAAGATCTGCCCTTAACAAAGCCGAATTGGGTAGGGTCCAGTTTCTGGAGGCTCCCAATGTCTTTGTTTATGAGTTCCATGATAATACGCTCCATAGCTTTACAGACCAGACTAGTCAGGCTTATGAGGTGATAGTTTCCGGGGTCCGTTGTGGCACCACCTTTGTGGAGTGGGACTACTGTAGCAGTACGCCATTCTTTGGGTACATATCCTGTAGTAATGCTAAGTTTGAACAGTGACTTAATGTGAGGGTTCAGTTCTTCTTGGAGCTTGAGTAAGACACAGCCTGGGACACCGTCCGGTTCCATAGACACTGTGTTTTTTGCTTTGGAGAGGGCAGCTTTCATCTGTGCATCTGTGATGTCAGGGAGGTTACATTCAGTTAGGATAGGCATTTGCTCCTTTGGGGGGGAAGGGGGGGGATTTGCACTGAATCTGTCTGCCAGGATGTTGGCTATGTCTGTAGGTTCGGTATATTTTGTACCGTTATGCAACAATTCAGAGCATATCTGGGAGTTTCCGCCCATGTTCCTGACATAACTAAAGAAGGCCTTGTGATTATCTTTAGTGTCTAGGGCAATTTTTCTTTCGAAACTGGCCTTTGATGATTTTATGAGGGATCGAAGTTTCTTGCTAATACTGATCAGAGATGCCTTCCCTTTTTGGGATTTTGTTCTGTCATGTAGTAGCTTTCTCCTTCTGTTGTATAGCTTATTTATGGCCGGGGTCCACCAGACCGGTCTCCTGTTTTTGGAGGTGTGAGTCTTGGTTTTATTTGGGATAGCACGATCCATGCATTCCTGCAGGTGCTCATAGAATGCATTTGTAAAGGATTCTGCGGATTGGGCTGTATTATCCTCCGACCCAGGGGCTTTGAAGGATTCCACCTCAGTCTTGAGAAGTGCAAAGTTGGCGTTTGAGAAATTCTTTACAGTGATTTCCTTGGCTAGGGGTGGGGACGGGATATGGATGTCCAGGGAAATTTGTTTATGGTCTGATCTTACCAATGAGGGGTTTACCTCTGGTGTGGAACATAGAGCCCCCATGTTGGTGATGACCAGGTCCAATATGTTGTTCCCTCTTGTGGGAGTGGTGACCAGTTGTTCCATTACGTTAGAGTTTATAAATTCAAAGAACCATTGGGTGAGGATGTTTTGGCTTGAGTAGTTTTCCCAGTCAATGTTTGGGTAGTTGAAGTCACCCAATAACATAGTGTTTGGAGAGATCTTCATATTCTCCAGTGTTCTCAGGAATGCCAAGTGGGGTTCCTGTAATAGGGAGGGTGTTCTGTAGCAGGCTACAAACTGAAAGGCAGTTTTGCCCACTGTTAGTTGCACATGGATGGTTTCCAATGCTTCGTGCAGTGCCACTAACCTGGAGGTGTAGGTATCTTTGATGAATATAGATACTCCCCTCCTTTTGTGCTTCGGTCCGAGTTTTGGGGCCGAAACACATGGTATGAGTTATAACCTGGTAGTGCTGGGGTGCTCTCAGGAGCCTTGAACCAGGTTTCTGTTACTGCACAGACATCGATTTTCTCCATACTGAGGAGAGCCTCAAGTGTGTGCATCTTGAGGTTTAGACTTCTGGCATTGAGTAGCATTACCTTTAGTTTTTTTATCCTTGGGTTGTCTATGGAGGTGGGTTTGTTCTTTGAGCCTTGCCTAAAAAAGGCACTATGGGGGTGGCAAGAGCCTTGGCCAGTATATGAAAGCCTAAGGGTGACAGGTGCAAGCCGTCCCTAGCGAAGCAACGTGGCTTGTCAAGCATTTCATCCCAGGCTGACAGACACTGGATCCCCTTTGAATGACACCAATACTTTAGCCAATTGTTGAAACTGATCATTTTGTCTTTATACTGTGGCATCATTCTTGGTGAGGGCAAGATGCTACTCAAGGTCAGGATCATACCAGCCTGGGCTACATGGCCAGAGAGCTCCTCTATGTCTCTTTTCATGTAGTCCAGGGAGGTACGTCTCAGGTCATTCACACCAGCATGGACAATGACGGAGTCATACTTGTACTTGCTCTGGAGTGACCTGAGTGCTTGCATTATGTGGCGGATCCTGGCACCCGACAGGCAGCTTACAGTGACCTTCTCCTTGTTCAGTCTGGTGAGCAGGACGTCAGTGTGCCGGACAACAGAGTCCCCTATAACAAGTGTATTTGGTGTGTTGTTTGGCCTTAAGGGCTGTGACTGTGAGGCACACTGATTTTGTGAGATATGTGATTCGTGGGTATTGTTGAGGGGTGACTGTTGCTTGGATATCTTCTTAAGAGGTCTTTGCTGTTTACGCAGATTTTTATTTAGAGCCTCCGAGTATGTTTTTGTGTGTTTATGTGTTGGGTATGCAGATGCAATAGGTCTATGTGAGACTGGATTTGTGGTGTGGGTGGTTACCTTTTCCTCCTGACTGACTGTGCCAGTCTTGGGTTGAGAGAGCTTTGCCTCCAGTTTGGCTGTGTAACTGCATCTCTCACATGTATTAGAGTTTGTTGGAAGGAGGAGAGGGTTGTCTGTGTACATAAGGCAATTGTAACATTGCCTCAAAATTCCCAGATTCACCAGCTGGACTGGAGAGTAACGTTGAAACTGACCCTTGGACATACCAGATTAGTATAGGGAACTGTTTTTTTTTTTACTGATCAGATTAGGGAAGGGAACTGATTTTTGACTTGATCAGAAAGGACCAATCAGGAGCCTAATACTTATGAGAAGTCAAGGAGGGTGTAGTGCTTTAGTTAGTTAGTGTTTCCTTATAAGAGCTGAGCAAGTGCAGGGCTTTAGAAAGAGAATAGAGTGATTACTTTGATTGTTTGAACAGTTCTAAGGGAAAAAGTGAAGAGCAGACTTTGTGGAGCCTGGAATAGTTTAAACCTGTTTAGGCGGCGCTGCCCGACGCTGCTCAGTCATAAAACCGCAAAAAGAGAGTAGTAGGGTTTTAAGAGAGAGATCAAGGAGTTTAGAATTGACCCAAAATGGCCAATAAAACTACAGCTTCTAGGTAGTAACCACTCCTCCAGGGACTGGGGCAGGCTGTTCAGTGTTAACCACTCCCACTGGTGAACACAGAGACTTTCCTTTAGCCCAAGTAAGCACTGGCCTTCTAGAAACTTCCAAACAGTTCAGAACAGCAAATCTGTCACTGAACTTTCTTAACTTTCAGAAAGTTGGGAAAAAAGCAAGATTTTTTTTTTTTTTTCTTTTTGTTGTAGTTTAAAGGTAGCAGAGATACACAAGCAGCAAAATAATCACAACAGTGCAATAAATGACCCCACACTTGAGTGCTAGGCCAAAATCAGGTAAAATGCAGTTTTAGAGAAAAAAAAACGATTTTAAATTAAGTGCAACACAGGAAATGCAGTAAACAGGCTCTAGATGTGTTCCAAGTACTGTTACTGTTACAGATATAAACTTTAGCAAGCCAGAAAATGCCAAAAAGTAGGCGGCAAAGCAGTAAAACTTAACAAGAAATCAGAAGAAAATACTTAAAATCACAAAAGTGGCTCCTTTTCTTCTCTCAGCATTTTCTCCCCTTGGTAGGTGCTTCAGCAACAACTGGCAAGCCTGAAAAGACGCCAAAACCATGAGGCAGTCGGGTTTTAAGAGAGGCAGATCAAGGAGTTTAGAATTGACCCAAAATGGCCAATAAAACTACAGCTTCTAGGTAGTAGCCACTCCTCCAGGGACAGGCAGGCTGTTCAGTGTTAACCACTCCCACTGGTGAACACAGAGACTTAACTTTAGCCCAAGTAAGTACTGGCCTTCTAGAAACTTCCAAACAGTTCAGAAGAGCAAATCTGTAACTGAACTTTCTTAACTTTCAGAAAGTGGGAAAAAAGCAAGAGACTTTTTTTTTTTTCTTTTTGTTGTAGTTTAAAGGTAGCAGAGATACACAAGCAGCAAAATAATCACAACAGTGCAATAAATGACCCCACACTTGAGTGCTAGGCCAAAATCAGGTAAAATGCAGTTTTTAGAGAAAAAAACAATTTTAAATTAAGTGCAACACAGGAAATGCAGTAAACAAGCTCTAGATGTGTTCCAAGTACTGTTACTGTTACAGATATAAACTTTAGCAAGCCAGAAAATGCCAAAAAGTAGGAGGCAAAGCAGTAAAACTTAACAAGAAATCAGAAGAAAATACTTTGTTTAAGGGAATTATTGTTTTTACCAATATAAAATGCATTGCATGAGCAACAGGTTCCTAAACAAAGCTAGTATTAACTATTTTGACATCAATTTTTCTAAACAAAGTGATGGCACTTTAAAAACTAGAATATATAGGAAGCCAACATTTTGTAATGCTTACTTATATTTTACTAGTTGCCATCCTATGCACAGGAAAAAGGCATTGTGAGAAGCCAAATGATTCGGGTTTCTAGACTGACATCTGATAATGAGGATTGCCTGAGAGAATTTAATTTTGTGAAGGACATGTTTAAGGAGAGGGGGTATCCACCTGACCTCTTGGACTCCATAGGCAATGAAATTTGGATGGGTAGACAAAACAAATATGCTCCCATTATCAAGTTTGGGCTTGGCCATCAAGTTAATTTACAGAGTTTGGATACTACTAGGGTAATTAAACCATTTAAGGTCAACAATATGGTTATGCATTATACGGTAGAAGCTAGATGTTTTGAAAAAAAATATTTCTAACAACTGGAATTTATTACAAGCTGGTAGTGACATTTGTCACTTATTTATTTCCAGACCGACTTTTACTTATAAAAACAGAAGTAATTTTAAGGTGATATTGGAACATACTAGGTGCACATATGGGGTCCCCACTACAAGAAAATGCGAACATTGTACATATTGTACATATATTAATGTTAACAAAGATGGTGAGATGCTCAGTAAGATGAAAACATGGAATGTGGGTACATTTGTAAACTGCAACACAAAAATAATTATTTATTTAGGAACCTGTTGCTCATGCAATGCATTTTATATTGGTAAAAACAATAATTCTCTTAAACAAAGGATTTATCAACATATTTATAGTATTAGAAGAAGGGATAATAAAAGTGCACTTGCTCAACATTCATTATATTGTTTAAACTTTAATAAGTTTGTGTTTTTAATTTTGGAACAGCAGGTTTTGCATGATACTGATGGAGATTGAGAAAATGAATTACTTAGGAAGAAATGCCAAAAAGTAGGCAGCTTAAATTTGATGCTGCATATCCACCAGAGTTAAATGACAATATTTCTATTTCTAGTGAATTAAAGAGAATGGCTTTGGAAATGTAATTGTTTTTAACTATTTTTAACTATTTTCAAATTATCTTAATTATTCAGATGTATTTATTGTAGGCATGTTTCTTTAAATGCATTGGTTGTTTTTGAGGGGCATGTTTCTTTGAATGTTTTTAAGTAGAACTTTGAGTTTAATATGGATGGTTCTGAAGATGTCTGATTTGACAGATGAAAGTGCTTAACCATTCTCTGTTTTACTTAGATTTATTAAAACGCTGCTTTGTGGTTTCCTTTTGGACTGACTTGGTTTTCTTTGAATTTGTTTGGTGTATACCTGGTCAAGCACTGGTGGAATTATTTTGCATATAGGACAAGTGTTTAAGGCCTTGGATCCTCTTTGTGAGGTACTTTTGCGGCCTCTCCAATTGTTGCAGGTGCCTAGTGAGGTACATGTGAAATGGGGCATTGTACTCAATGATTGGCCTAATGAGGGAAGAGTAGAGGGAGACAATGACCTCTTTCTTCCTGGATACAAAACCCTTAGTAATGAGATGTGCCACATAGAAGGACTTTCTGACCACAGTGGCAATGTGGTGGTCAAAAGAGAGGTTGCTGTCAACCTGTGTTCCCAGATCTCTTATAACACCTTCTGTGTTCAGTGGACTACCATCAATGTAGTAATTCATGGGAGCTGGATTTTTCCCAAAAGGGATGACGACACATTTTTGGCATTGAGCTTAAGGCCATGGTTCTGACACCAGTCGTTGGTCACAGTGAGGCCTTTCTGTAGGATGTCAACATCACTTGGGGAGTAAATAATAGCTCCCAACTTGCAATCATTTGCAAACGTTGTCAGCCAGAGTCCCTTCATGTTGGCCTGGACTTCAGAGAAGTAGATGCTGAACAGGAGAGGACCCAGGACCAAACCCTGTGGGACTCCACTCGTGACTGGTCGGCAGTTTGACTTGGAGTCAGCTATTTTCACACTGTGGGTTCTATCTGTGAGCCAGTTTTCAACCCACCTAATGATATAGGGGTAGATGCCTAGCTTATGGAGTTTTTCTATGATTCCTGAGTGGGGAATGGTATCAAAGGGCTTGGCCAGATCAAGGTAGGCTGTATGAACCACCTTGCCTTCATCCACAGCTCTGGTGACTGACTCAAAGAAGTCGACCAAGTTGAGCAGGCATGATCTGCCCTTCACAAAACCAAACTGTGTGGGATCCAGAGTATGGAGATTCCCTATATCCTTGTTTATTAGGTCCATGATGATGAGTTCCACAGCTTTGCATATCAGGCTAGTCAGGTTAATGGAGCAATAGTTCCTAGGGTCTGTAGTTGCTCCTCCTTTGTGGAGAGGTATGACTGTAGCAGTGCGTCATTCAGTATGGAAAAAGCCTGAGGTAAGGCTGTGATTGAACAGGGCACATAGGTGAAGTGCCAGTTCACTCTGTTCATGTAGAACACAGCCAGGGATATTGTCAAGTCCCATAGTAGCTGTATTCTTGGCCTTGGACAGTGCTGTTTTAACCTGTGCAGCAGTAATACCGGGTGCCTGGTAATCTACTTGTATTGTGATCGGTCCTTTGGGGGGAAGAGGGGTAAAGTTGGTACTGAATCTGTCGGCCAGTATACTGGCAATATCTGTTGGCTCGGTATAGGAAGTACCATTGTGCAGCAGCTCAGAGCAAATCTAAGTATTGCCATGGAGATTCTTTACATAACTATAGAAGGCCTTGTGGTTGTATTTACTATCTGCTGCAATTCTGTTCTCATAGTTAGCTTTAGAGGATTTGATGAGGGATGTCAACTTTTTGTTGAGGCTGATATAGGAGTTTTTCCAGTCTTGGGACTTCACCTTATTCTGCATCAGTTTCCTCCTTCTGCTGTAGAGTTTGTTTATGGCAGAGGACCACCAGATTGGCTTCCTTTTTTTGGAGGACAGCGTCTTGGTTCTATTGGGTATGGCGAGATCCATGCATTTGTGTATGTGCTCATAGAGTGCATTGGTGTATGATTCGATGGTCATGCAACTATTCTCCATTTGCAGTGGTACCATGAAGTTAGTCACCTCTGTTTTAGGAGCCCAAAGTTAGCTTTGGAGAAGTTTTTCATGGTGGTTACCTTTGCAGGGGGGGGGGTGAATTTCCAAAGTGATTCGTTTGTGATCAGATCTAACCAGGGAGGAGTTGACTACTGGTGTAGAGCAACAGTTGTTCATGTTAGTAATGACCAAGTCAAGGATGTTGCTACCTCTACTGGGGGTAAGAATGAGCTGATCCAGGGTATTGGAATTAATGAATTCCAGGAAATGTTGGGAAACTGTATTGGTACATGAGTAGTTTTCCCAGTTAATGGAGGGGTAGCTGAAGTTGCACAGTACCAGTATGAGAGTGTTTGATTGGACTCTCATATTCTCCAGGGTGCTTAGGAACGTGGATTGTGATCCTTGGAACGTGGTTGGGGACCTATAGCACAGTATGACTTGAATCACTGTCTTACCCAATGTTAGCTGCACCTGTAGTATCTCTGATGCATTATGTTGGGCTACCACTCTGGAGGTGTGCACATCCTTTATGAATACGGAAACACCACCACCTTTGGAGCTTTGGTCCATGTTCTGGGGCCGAAAGGTGTAGAATGAGTTATAACCTGGTAGTGCAGGGGTGCTTTCTGCTGCCTTGAACCAGGTCTCTGTTACAGCACAAATGTCGGTGTTCTCCATTTTAAGGAGTGCTTTGAGTGAGTGCATTTTAAGATTTAGACTTCTAGCATTAAGCAACATGACCCTCAGATTGCATTTGTTTGTAGCTGTTACGGTGGTAATTTGGTCTTTGGAACACCACCTAAAAAAGGCACTATAGGGGTGGCAAGAACTTTGGCCAGTATCCGGAAGCCCAGGAGTGACAGATGCAGGCCATCTCTGACAAAGCATCAAGGTCTGTCAATCATGTCATCCCAGGCAGACAGATAATGGATCCCCTTAGAATGACACCAGAAACTTAGCCAATTGTTGAAATCAATCATTTCCTGCTTGTACTGTGGTATCATTCTGGGTGATGATAGGATGCTGCTGAAGGCTAGGGTCATACCAGCCTGGGCTACATAATCCGAGAGCTTCTCAATATCTCTTTTCATGTAGTCCAGGGAGGTACATCTCAGGTCATTCACACCCCCATGTACAATGATGGAGTCACATTTGTACCTGCTGCTGAGGGACCTGAGTGCATGAGGTACGTGGGCAATCCTGGCATCTGACAGGCAGCTGACTGTTACATTCTCCTTATTCAACCTAGTGAGTGGGACATTAGTGTGCCTCACTATTGAGTCACCTATGACTAGTGTGTTGGGCATGCTGTTATGCCTTAGTGGCTTTGGTTGAGTGGCACACTGTTTAGGAGAGTTATGTGTCTCATGTTATTTTGCAAATACAGCCATTTCAGAGCATATTTTGCAAAGTGCAGTGTTTCAAAGAGTTTATTGTGCATCTGTGTGTTACTGCAAGTTGCACAGAGACAATTTGTTCATACATAGGTTTATAGGTTTATAGAGTAGTACTAGGCTAACTGCCCTTGCAAGCCATTTTAAGCCTAGCCAATTATCCTTTGTGAGACTCAAACCCTGCACCTTGTGTTTATAAGGTAAACACCTTAACTATTAGGCCACCATCCCTAATAAAAATAATTAAAAGGGCCATGTTTCAGTGTGTTTGTGCATATTCTGTTGACATGGCTGAAGTTTTTTGAACACCAGGTCCACTAGTGTTTGACAATAATATTATTGAAAACTGGAGAGTGTTTGAGCAGGAGTATGACATTTTCATACAGGCTACATTTTCTGATAAAGATGACCATACAAAGACATTTATTCTGCTTAATTTATTTGGGTCAGAAGCTACTGAAAGGGAACGTTCATTTGTGTATGCACCTGCTATTTATGCTGGAGAGAGGGGAAGCCATCATATTGTTGTACAGGCTGAGTCAAGGGAGGACCCTGAGTGCTTAAAACATAAATTTAGGGAAATGTGTAACCCCCCAGAAAAACATTACAATGGAGAGGCACTTATTTTACACAAGAGATCAAAAGCCTGGTGAAACTTTTGCAGCATATATAACTGACCTGAGAAATAAAGCTAAAACATGGAGATTTGGTGATTTAAGGGATGAGTTGATAAAGGACAGACTTGTGTGTAGTATTAAAGATGATGCTGTGAGAAAAATTTTGCTTCATGACAGTGATTTAACATTGAATAGGGCCACTGAAATTTGTCAGCTATATGAGCTCAGAGAAAAGCGCACACATGTGCTTACAAATGAGAATAGCCTTAGAAGTTATTGCAGTAAAGCTCACGTACATAGTATGCAGCACATGGTTAAATGAAACAGGGCCAGGCACATGGCAGCAACTAATCTCTGCCACACCCACTGGTAAACCTCAGTTTTCTAGCAAGTTCCAGAGTTTGCACAGCCTCAGTGAAGCATAAGAGTAAGTCAGCAAACTCAAAGCATGGGCCCCAATCTAGTTTAATTGCCAACTGTCATAATTGTGGTAACAATCATGAATCTAAAAGAGAAAAGTGATTAACTTTTGGTAAGCAATGCCATAAATGTAATAAATGTAATCACTTCAAAAGAGTTTGAAAATAAAAGGGTGCACATTCTTTTACTAAAAGGGAACACTTGAAGAAGTGAGTTGATCAATTAGACAGCAGTAATGTGGCATCTCCTACTCTTTATGTTGATGGTGTGTCAGTGCTTAGTGAAACAGTCAATGCAGTTGATTTATTGGCAAAGAATGAAGCATTTTATCCCGTTTGGATAAACAGCAAACTCATAGCGCTCAAAACTGATACTAGCTCAAAGTGCAATATTATGTCTGCTGAAACATTTGCTAGAGTAAGTGTGGTGAAAGGCTTGATTTGGCAAAGTGTGCAAAGCTTGTTGCTTATGGTGGTGAAGAGATTCAGTCCAAAGGTTCAGTAGTGCTTTCATGTTACTTTGCAGGTAGAAGTGGATGCATGGATAGACCTAAAAAGGCCCTTGTGGTTGTTAGCCTAGTAAACACCTATGAACCTATAAGTCATGACTTCTTATTTTATGTAGTCAAGAGGCACGTCCAGTCATTATAAGGCCTCAGAGACTCTTTGAAAATGGGACTGTTTTCATTTAATAAGAAAGGTCACCATGTTAGCTTAAAAGAACACTATAATTTTTCCCAGTCTATTTTTTTCTACCTATGCTGATCTTTTCGAAGACAAACTAGTCAAGCTTCCTGCTGTGTACTCCATGAAGTTAGACTATGATGTCAGTCCAGTTATTAGGCCAGTCAGAAAAGTACCAGTAGCTTTGCAGACTGGAGTTAAGCTCAGATGATATTAGGATATGTACTGATCCATGAAATTTGAACAAAATACTAAAAAGACCTCATCATCCAATGTGCACAGTCAAAGAAGTCACAGCCTTAATGCCAAATGCCACTGTTTTTTCTGTCTTAGATGCAAAAAGTTCATTTTGGCAAATTTTGCTTGGAAAAAAATCCTCGTTGCTCACTACTTTCAGTACTCTGTTTTGCAGGTACAGATTTTTGAGAATGCCATTTTGGATAAATTCTGCAAGTGAAGCCTTTCAATGTGTAATGGGGCAATTTTTTTCTGGGTATCCTTGTGCTATTATAGTTAGACAACCTACTGCTAGAAGGTAATGGTAAAGCTGAGCATGACAGAAATGTCAGAAAAGTTCTGGAAAGGGCACGTCAAGTTAATCTTAAGCTGAATCCACAGAAATGCAAATTCAGGCTACTAGAAGTCACTTACATTGGTCATTTATTCACCAGTTCAGGCTTACAACCAGACCCTTCTAAGCAAACAGCCATTCTCGAGATGCCAACTGCAACCAATGTTCAAGCCCTGCAATGTTTTCTTGGTATGGTTAACTACTTAGGCAAGTTCATTCCAGACTTGAGTCAAATATCAGCACCACTCAGAGAGCTAACACATAACGATGCATCTTGGTCTTGGTTAGAACGGCGCCAGAGGGAATTTGATGTCCTAAAACAGAGGGTACTATGATGTTCACAAGCCAGTTACTCTTTCATATGATGCTTCGAAATTTGGTCTTGATGCAGTCATTCTACACGAGGGTCAAACTGTTCCTTATGCATCCAAGGTGAAATGCAGTATGCCCAGATAGAGAAAGAGCTTTTGGCAATTGTGTTTGCATGTTCCAATTTCCATGATTATGTGTATGGTAGACCTATCCAGATCGAAACAGATCATCAACCTCTAGTCACTATTCTGGGAAAGCCCATGCACACAGCCCCAGACAGATTGCAATGCATGATGTTGACATTGCAAAAGTACTATTTCAATCTTGTCTACAAGAAAGCCAAACTTCTTTATCTTGCTGACACGTTATCCAGATCACCAGGAATTACCACTGAATAGCATGACAATAAGTAATTTGATTTTGAAGTCATGGAAGTGAGAATTTTTTCTTCCACACATCTTGATGAGCTGAGAGATCACACAGTCACAGATCCAGTTTTATAGAAGCTCAACTACTTTCACAAAGAAGGATGGCTGTCAAAGAATTTAGTTTACCTCCAGAAGTGCATCCTTATTTTCCATATAGAAATGAGACTTTGGCTGACAAAAGTATCATTATGAAAGGTCCTAAAGTTATTGTTCCAATGTCTTTGCAACCAGAGTACATTACTATCTTACACTGAGGTCAACCAGGAGTAGACTCTATCAAAAGAAGGGAAACAGGACTAGTAGTTTGGCCTTCTATGTCACAAGATATTGAGAGAGTACTTTCATCTTGTGTGTGTAATAGTACAAAGCCACATCAACAGAAAGAACTACTTTAGCTAAACCAGATTCTGGAACTACCTTGGTCGACAGTCGCTACAGACATTTTCGAGTAGAATGGTCAACATTATTTGGTGTTAATAGACTCTTACTCCAATTGGTTCAAGATTGACCTACTTCCAAATCTGGCATCCATTACTGTCATTACTAAGATGAAGCATCATTATGCAACTTATGGAACTCTGCACAAAGTTATTTCTGGCAATGGCACACAGTTTACAAGCCAACATTTCAAAAGATTCGCAGAAGAGTGAGACTTTACTCATGTCATGAGTAGCCCAGAGTATCCGCAGTCAAATGGTTTGGCAGAATGCACAGTTCAAAGTGCAAAGCAGTTACTAGAGAAGCAAAATGAGACAACAGTGACATTTTCCTGAATCTCTTGAATCTCAGAAATATTCCTCGTGATAAACATTATGGTTCACCTGCTCAGAGACTTCTGTCGAGACAAACCAGAACAACATTGCCAGTCAGTAAATTGATGGTTCCATGTGTCAAGAACAACAGGTCAGTGAAAGCCAATCTGTTAAAGATGCATTTAACCCAGAAGTCCTACTATGATAAGATCAGCAAACTGCTCAACTTATTACGAGAGGGAGAGGTGGTAAGGATGCAAATGTCCAAAGGTTATGATCGGATTGGAGTCGTGAAGAACATCTACCCAGAGCCAAGATCGTATATTGTGGAATCACAATGATTAGAATTCAGGCAGAATCAGAAGCATTTAATACTGGTGTCCGAGCCTGTACCACAGCACATAGCCTGTGAGAAAGACTCTTTATCTCAGAGTGAGTTGTTCAGTGCTGCAGTTCCTGAGGGAGTTCCAGAAGCAATTCCTGTGACGAATCTCAAAGTGAGCTGTTCACTGAAACCTGTCCCTGTTACTAAGTCCAGTTCTGATGGTTATGTCACAATATCCGGTTGAGTGTCGAGACCATGTTCCAGATATACAGCGACTTGGACATGACAGTACAAATCATTTGAGCATTGTGTTTTCTTTTCTGATTGTGCATACTGACACATGCCTAGCTGCTTTCTTTTCTTTAAGAGGGAGAATGTAGATCAGTGTGCATGTCTCTTTAAGAAACCTCCTGTGGGCATGTATTAATATATTGATTAGTGAACACATGCAGGGACAGAGTGCCATTTTTGTGTTAAGATGTTGTAGTGTAAGCATGTCTGTGTATAAGCTCTGTTTGTTAATTGGTTCATAGGTTCATAGGTTCATAGGTTCATACTAGGCTATCTGCCCGAGGGCATTTACAAGCCTAGCCCATCGTTTTGTGGCTTACGCCACCCCTTTAGTATGGGGAACTATACCCATTATTTTGCTGTGCCTCTGTCGAGCAGTGACACTGAGGTAATCCCTGGGGTATATCTGCGATCTCCCATCCATTGGTCAAGATTTCTCTTGAACAAGGCCAGCGAGGTGCTCTGCCTCACATGTACCGGGATTTTGTTCCACAGCATAGGGAGTCTTTGGGTGATGAATCTATCCCTCCAGCACATCCTATTTATAGCCGTGTCAAGGTTTAAGTCTCCCGCCCTTGTGGCTCTGATGGATCTAGATTTTTTGAGGTGAAGCATATTCATCAAATCTGGGTTTGACATGGCCTTGTATGTTAGGCAAAGGTCACCTCTGAGCAAGCGGTAAGCGACTGAATAGAGCTGGAGTTCTTTCAGTCGGGCAGCATAGGACAGATTTTTGAGACCCTTTATCCTTTTGGTGAGGAACTTTTGTGGCCTCTCCAGCTGCTGCAAGTGTCGGGTCAGATACATTCCGAATGGGGCATTGTACTCAATCATTGGTCTGATGAGTGATGAGTAAAGGGAGACTATGACCTCCCTTGATCTAGATGAGAATCCCTTCATGATAAGGTGGGCAATGTAGAAGGTCTTCCTAACTACTTTAGCTACATGGGTGTCGAATGACAGACTACTATCAACCTGGGTCCCCAGGTCCCTGATAACTTCTTCTGTGCTCAGTGGATTGCCACCTATTTGGTAGCTAGGGGTAACCTTGTTTTTCCCGAAGGGTATGACTATGCATTTTTGGCATTTAACTTTAGGCCGTGGCTCTGGCACCAGTTATCCGTTTCTGTGAGACCCTTCTGAAGGATATCTGTGTCAGATGTGTTTTCTACTATGGCCAGTTTGCAGTCATCTGCAAACTTTGTCAGCCATAACCCTCCTGTGTTTGCTTGTACTTCGGAAAAGTAGATGCCAAACAAGAGTGGGCCCAGGACTGAGCCCTGTGGGACACCACTTGTGACAGGCTTTGAGTCTGACATGGCGCCAGCAACTCTGACCCTGTGGGTTCTGTCACTCAGCCAGTTTGCAACCCATCTTGTGATGTATAGGTTGACATTTAAGCTGATGAGTTTTTCAATGATACCAGTGGGGTATTGTATCGAAGGCCTTAGCCAGATCGAGGTAGGCTGTATGGACTGCCTTTCCCTCATCAATGGCTTTGGTGACTGTTTGAAAAAGTCAACCAAGTTTAAAAGGCATGATCTGCCTTTGACAAAGCCAAACTGGGTTGGATCCAAAGTCTGCAAATTCCCTATGTCTTTATTTATGAGGTCCATTATGATCCTCTCCATGGCTTTGCAGATAAGGCTTTTCAAGCTAATGGGCGGTAATTTCCAGGGTCGGTGGAGGCACCGCCTTTGTGAAGTGGTACCACAGTTGCAGTCGCCACTCCTGGAGTGCGTATCCAGAGGTAAGACTATGATTAAACAGCTGTCCTAGCTGTGGGTTTAATTCCTCATTGAGTTCATGGAGCACACAGCCGGGGACACCATCAGGTCCCATGGATGCTGTGTTTTTGCTTTGGAGAGAGCAGTTCTCACTTGGGCTGGAGATGTTTGGGGGCTGCAATCGTTTGGTATAGATATCTCTCCTTTTGGGGAGGGGAGAAGTTTGCACTGAACCTGTCAGGCAGTATGTTGGCAATGTCTGTAGGATCAGTAATCTTCACATCATTTTGAACTAGCTCTGAGCATATCTGGGAGTTTCCTCCCAGGTTTCTAACATAGCTAAAGAAGGCCTTATGATTGTCTTTTGAGTCTTTAGCTATTTTTCTCTCGAAATTTGCTTTGGATGATTTTATGAGAGCTCTTAGTTTTTACTTATAGTGATCAAGGGTGTCTTACCTTTTAAGGATTTTGCTCTATCTTGTAGTAGCTTCCTCCTTTTGTTGTAGAGTTTGTTTATGGCTGGGGTCCACCAGACTGGACACTTGCCTTTGGTACAAAGAGTCTTTGTTTTGCTTGGGATTGCCTTATCCATGCAGTCCTGCAGGTGCTGGTAGAAGGCATTTGTAAGTGATTCAGCGGCTTGAGTACTGTTTTCCGCCGGCTCGGGGGCCTTAAAGGAGACCACACTAGTCTTTAGAAGTGTGAAGTCGGCTTTTGAGAAGTTCTTTACTGTGGTCTTTTTTATTTCAGGTGGGGGTGGGATGAGGACCTCCAGCGAGATTAGTTTGTGGTCTGATCTCACCAGTTATTGAAGCTGCTAGCCATCCTGATATGTTTTCATGTAATAAAGCTTCTTAAATGAACTAACCCACCTGCTTTTCTTCTAAGTGTAGAGGGATGAGCAACAGGTGGCGCAGTGGTGCAGCGGTTAACATTGTCACTTCACAGCAAGAGATACTCTGGTTTGATTCTTGGCTGGGGTGTCTTCTGTGCCAAGTCTGCATGTCCTCCCGCATTCGTGTGGGTTTCCTCTGGTTGCTCTGTTTTCCTCCCAAATTCCAAAGACATGCATCTGCAGCATTTGTCCCTGGGCCTCCACTGACAATAGGCTCTGTCCTAATTGGCCTTTCCTGGTCAACAAATGTTAAAAGAGCATCTGCAAATGCAAAATAGCAATAGTCCTGCTCTCATGCATTCTCTGTGGGAGGCAAGAAAGTTCAGTCCAACGTTCTCCTTCTTGTTATCTTCGAGATACTCTAACTGAAATAAAATTGCTTGATAATTGATCAAATTAATGATCAATGTGCCAAGTGCGAACTCCAAGTTATAGTCTTAATCCAGTTAAAAATAACTGTTGTTAAGAGAACAGCATTGAAAAAATGATCTGAAAGTATTAAAATCCTTATTTTTAGAAGTATGCTTTTAATAAACCAATACAAGTAAATCTTCAAAGATCCTTTATATTAAAATTCATGTATCAGTAAGTGAGCGCTGATTAATATGATACAAATCTTTACATTCATTTATATATGTATGTCATTACTTAAAAATACAATTGTGATCATTTTTATTTATTTATTAGTTGGAATAGCCAGACAAAGAATCGGACTGGTACACGCAATTAAGTTTGGTGGTAGGGGAATGATGTGGTAAAGAGCATACATGAGTTCTCGAGAGGTACAATTGTAATCTTCTGTTGGCTAGCATTTGATTGCATTGAGCTATGGCCCTACCACAATTTGAATAGATATCTGTGGTGAAGAGGGGCCAATTGGATGGTGCCAGCGCTGCTGGGTGTGATTGGACCTTTTACCTAGTAATGGTTTGTGATACGCTGTGGTGTAGAGGATAGGAAATTTGCAAGCGTAACTTCTGGGAGAGAAAATCATTGGGTCCCCATTTGTTGCATGAGTCTAAGATACTATGGGAGAGACCTAATGTATGGATTGCTCTTTTCCATTAATTAATATTCAAGCCGTGAAAAGTTGGTGTGTGCCTATTGGTTTTTGAGCTGAAGGGGAGGAACATTATTTTGAGTTAGGGTGGGCCTAGTGTGAGGAACTAGTGCCCACCAAAAGATGTGATTGGTTGCGCATATGGGGAAGTGGGAAAAATATGACTGGATGGGGTTTCCTAATCGGAGAGGGTAATGATTGGGTGGTTATGTGTCCAGGGAGGTTAATGATTGGGTGGAGTTGTAGCATTGCTGTGCCACATTAATTGTGGGTGCTTAGTTGCTGAATTCCTTGTCCCTTCTTACTACTGGTGATCAAACATGGCTACACCGCTAATCGATCATCTCCTGAGTCTAGCTCTGTGTAACAAATATGCCTCCCAAGCTTCCATCCCTCCCACTGATCACCATCCACCTTAGTGGCGGCTCTACTAGTGCCTCTGTCACCCCAACCACAAGCTGCAACTGAGCCTTTCCTGCCCTACCATGCGGCACTAACTACAAGGTCTCTCAAATAAAGTGAAATACAACAAAATGACTCTGCCAGTTTATTTTCACATAAATACAAATTAGTACAGATTAGTACAAATTAGTGATGTGCAACTAAGCAACTTGGACAGTGGGCCGAGAGGCTCGAGGTCATTGCCAAATGAGTTAATCTAAAGTCTGGTTTATACTTGATAACCCACAGGCATGAATACACTTGTACATAACTAATTATTCATATCAGGAAGCTATATTTAACAATGTTGAAAAAAATCACCTATAGCTGGGTGTGTTGGTCATCTCAGAAGAAGAAGAATTACTTATATTAGATATAGTATACTTCTAGATTAGTATACTTCTAAAATAAGGATTTTAATACTTTCAGATCATTTTTTTCAATGCCATTCATTTAACAACAGATATTTTTAACTGGATTGAGACTGTAACTTGGAGTTCACACTTGGCACATTCATAGGTTCATAGGTAGGTACTAGGCTATTGGCCCTAGGACCTATATAATCATAGCCAAAAAGGTAACCTGGCTTTCGCCTCCCAAGAAAATTATTTTCCTGTGCCCTTGTCGAGCAGAGCCACAGAAGTGATCCTGGGGTGAATTTCCTATCTCCCATCCAATCATCAAGATTTTTCTTTAAGAGTGCTAATGAGGAGCTTTGTTTGATAGAGATGGGTAGTTTGTTCCAGAGTCTGGGAAGTCTCTGTGACAGGAATCTATCCCTCCAGCATTTTCTGTTTATTATGGTGACAAGGTTTAGGTTCCTAGAGTGTGTAGCTTGGAGGGATTGAGATTTCTTTAAGTGGAGCATGTCCAACAGCTCTGGGTTTGACATAGATTTGTATGTTAGGCAGAGATCGCCTCTGAGTAGGTGATATGTGATGGAGTAAAGCTGGAGTTTTTTGAGACGGTCTGTGTAGGGCATCTGTTTGAGACCAGTAATCCTCTTTGTGAGGTATTTCTGTGGCCTTTTCAGTTGCTGTACATGTCTTGTGAGGTACATACCAAAAGGGGCGTTGTACTCTATAATGGGTCTAATGAGTGATGAGTAGAGGGGAATAATGACCTCTTTTTTCCTGGATGAGAAGTCATCTGTGAAATTCATTAGCCAAAGATCTTCTGTGTTAGCCTGTACTTCAGAGAAGTAGATACCAAACAGGAGAGGACCCAGGACTGAACCCTGTGGTCCTCCACTTGTCACTGGTCTGAAGTCAGATTTGGAGTCTGCTGCTTTCACAGTGTGGGTTCTGTCAGTGAGCCAGTTGGCAACCCATCTTGTGACATAGGGATTTATACCTAGTTTAGTGAGTTTGTCTATAATTCCAGAGTGGGGGGATGGTGTCAAAAGCCTTGGCGAGATCTAGATAGGCTGTGTGGACCACCTTACCCTCATCTATGGCTTTGGTGACCACTTCAAAGAAGTCTGTCAGGTTTAGGAGACATGATCTACCTTTTACAAACCCAAACAGGGTGGGGTCCAGAGTTTGGAGATTACCAATGTCATCATTTATAAGTTCCATGATGATACATTCCATAGCCTTGCAGACTAGGCTTGTCAGGCTATTGGGGGGGGAGGGTTGTTCTCGGGTCCATGGTGGCTTCCCTTTGTGGAGTGGGATAACCGTCACTGTGCGCCATTCAGTGGGCACAAAGCCTGAGGTGAGGCTATGACTGAACATGGTACTTAGTTGGGGTGCCAGTTTGTTTTGTAGTTCGTATAGAATGCACCCTGGAATGTTGTCAGGTCCCATAGATGCTGTGTTCTTGGCTTTGGAGAGTGTGGTTTTTACCTGTGCAGCCGTGATTACAGGAACTCTGCATTCTTCTGGTATAGAGATGGGCCCTTTAGGGGTTGAGATGGGGGTAAAGTTAGCACTGAACCTATCTGCCAGGATGTTGGCAATATCAGTTGGTTCTGTATATTTAGTGGCATTGTGCTGTAAGTCAAAGCAGATCTGAGTACCACCACTGAGATTCTTGACATAGCTATAGAATGCTTTGCGGTTGTCTTTAGAATCAGTGGCGATTTTGTTTTCATAACTAGCTTTGGAGGATTTTATGAGGGATCTCAGCTTCTTACTGAGGCTGACCAGGGAGGTCCTCCAATCATAGGATTTTACTCTTGGATTGGCTTTCTTTTTTGGAGGATAGCATCTTGGTTCTGTTAGGGATTGCACGATCCATGCACTTGTGTAAGTGCTTATAAAGTGCATTTGTGCAGGATTCAGCAGTCATACCTCTATTGTCCATCTGCATGCATGTCGTGAAGTTTACCACTTCTGTCTTAAGAAGCATGAAGTTGGCTTTGGAGAACTTTTTTACAGCGGTTTCCCTAATGGGGGGTGGGATGTGGATGTCTAGGGTGATTAGCTTGTGGTCAGATCTGACCAACGAGGATTTGACCTCTGGTGTGGAACACTGGTTGCCCATGTTGGTAATGACCAGGTCTAAGATATTGCTGCCCCTGGTGAGGGGATAGATAAGTGGATCCAAGGTGTTGGAATTTATCAATTCCAGAAAACATTGAACAAAAGTGTTGGTACATGAGTAATTTTTCCAGTTAATGGTGAGGTAGTTGAAATTGCCCATTATTAGGGTGTTATGTTGTACCCTAATATTTTCCAGTGTATCAAGAAATGAGGATTGGGAATCCTGTGGCATGGTGGGGGATCTGTAGCAAGCTACAATTTGGATGTTTTTTTTTTTGGCTGTACTACTCAGACAAGCTCCTCATGGTCCTGCAGAGTGGTCCTAGCTACAGAGAACTCAGAAAAGCGACTACTTTCTGGATTTAAGTATCTTTGCTGTTTTTTACTTGGAATAGCTTCTGTAGCTTACCCTGAACAAGCTTAAACTGTTTGTTTAGCTGTTTGATGCATTATTTTAAAATATGCACTTAAAGTTACTTTTAGTCAAATTTGATCGAAAGTTTGTTTTGTTTGTTTGTTTAATTTAACTGTTGAGGCTGCCCACTAAAGTGTGCTAGCCTGTGTAACTGATTTATCACTGTTTCTGCATTTTCTGTGTGTTTCTATCAAAAAAAACAAAAAAACAAAAAATAATCCTTGTTTTCCCGCCTCTCCTCGACTAGTTTAGACCAGTTTACAGGCATTGCTGTATTCTGGGCTGTGGTGTAGTTCCTGTGTTGTCCATTACCTTACTTGGATAGAAGGAAGTTTCTTTGCTCACCAGTGGGAGTGGTGAGCCTTGAGCAGCCTACTTGTCCCTGTAGGAAGTGACCTCAGCACAAGAGCTGTAGTAATTGGTTGTTTTGGACCATTTCTAGCTCTTTTGTAGTTCCCTGTTTAAAATCCGCGTTTGCATGGCTTTGAGCGGTTGTGCGCATAGCGCAGCGCCGGTTGAACAAGGTTAAACTTCTTCTGGCTCTGCCAAGTCTGCTCTTCAAATTTTCCCTTAAGGAAGCTCTACTCTTAGTATAATCAGACTATATAACTAGAACAAAAAGTAATGCTGATGTCCAAAGGTCCAGACTTTGAGAACATAAAATGAAATATATGGAAAAAACACAAAACTGGACCACCACGATGAAACAATGAGCTTTTAATCCAGTAAAAAAGTTGATAAGCGCTTTCACGTACACACTGAGTATGCTTCTTCAGATCTCTAAACACAGTGAAAACCTCTCATCTTAAATAGTATTCACAAAATCATTCATAAACTAATTACTCAATCAATTTATCAATTAATTAATTAAGTCAATTAAATCCTCCGAAGAGTAACTCACATTTCTAGCTGAAGGCATCATTTTACAAGCAGTACATCCTTACAAAAACAACTTAACTAATATATAAAATTAAGGAGTATATAAACTTATAACCTAATGCTTAGCTAATCACTATAACAATAGATTCATACTAATTAATAAATTTGTGATGAATTTATCCAAAAAATATATATAAGAAATAATAAAAACTTTTTCATATAGTATCAATTTCATTAAAAACAAAACAACATATAAAAAATATGTAGGCATGACATCACGAAGGCTTAGAGATAGGATCTATAATCATATTTATGATATAAGAAAGAAAAATCAGTTGAATGAATTAGCGAAACATGCTACTATATATAAGGGACATTTGTTTGTGTTCAGAGTGCTACAATTAGTTAATGTTACTGAGAGAGGAGGAAATCCTTTAAATAGGCTGGAAACTATAGAGCTTCAATGGATATTTAGAATGCAAGCACATCAGTTTCCAGGCCTTAATCAGTATATAAGCATTAAACCAGTACTTGACTCACGCCCCTTGAAATGAAGTTGTACATACTGTATTTATATTTTATTTTATCTTATATTTTTTATATGTTGTTTTGTTTTTAATGAAATTGATACTATATGAAAAAGTTTTTATTATTTCTTATATATATTTTTTGGATAAATTCATCACAAATTTATTAATTAGTATGAATCTATTGTTATAGTGATTAGCTAAGCATTAGGTTATAAGTTTATATACTCCTTAATTTTATGTATTAGTTAAGTTGTTTAGTAAATATGTACTGCTTGTAAAATGATGCCTTCAGCTAGAAATGTGAGTTACTCTTCAGAGGATTTAATTGACTTAATTAATTAATTGATAAATTGATTGAGTAATTAGTTTATGAATGATTTTGTGAATACTATTTAAGATGAGAGGTTTTCACTGTGTTTAGAGATCTGAAGAAGCGTACTCAGTGTGTACGTGAAAGCGCTTATCAACTTTTTTACTGGATTAAAAGCTCATTGTTTCATCGTGTTAGTCCAGTTTTGTGCTTTTTTCCATATAATCAGACTACTCGCTATATTATAAGCCTAGCACTTGTTCTCAAAACTTCTCTACTAAGTAAGCACTCTCGTACTAAGTAAGCACTACATCCACCTACCACCCCTGTGAATATCCACTTCCCTTAAAGGCACAGCACTCCCATATACTGTTCTTGCATGTCGAGTGGTAGATTACTGGCGTCCTCTCCAGTTCAGCTGGTTAATCTGGGTATCTTGAGACAATGCTACAATTGTCTCATGTACACAGACAACCCTCTCCTCCTCCCAACAAACACAAATACATGTGAGAGATGTAACTATATAGCCAAACTGGAGGCTGAACTCTCTCAACTCAGGGCTGGCATGACCAGACAGGAGGAGATGGTAACCAGACACACAACAAACCCAGTCCCACATAGACCTACCACAACTTCAAACCAAACACATAAAAACACAAAGACATACTCGGAGGCTCTAATAAAAACTTACCAAAACAACAGAGGCTCCCAAAGCAGACATCCAAAAATCCACCACCTCAAAACAAAACACATGCAACACATACTTCAATAAATCAGTGTGTCAACCAATCACAGCCCTTAAGGCCAAACACCATGCCTGATACACTAGTAATAGGTGACTCTATAGTCAGACACACTGATGTCCCGCTTACCAGGCTGAACAAGGAGAGGGTGACTGTGAGCTGCCTATCGGGAGCTAGGATCCACCACATAACACACGCACTCAGGTCACTCCAAAGCAAGTACAAATATGACTCCGTCATTGTCCATGCTGGCGTGAATGACCTGAGACGTACCTCCCTGGACTACATGAAAAGAGACACAGAGGAGCTCTCTGATTATGTAGCCCAGGCTGGTATGACCCTGACCCTGAGCAGCATCTTGCCCTCACCAAGAATGATGCCACAATACAAAGACAAGATGATCAGCTTTAATAATTGGCTCAAGTACTGGTGTCATTCTAAGGGGATCCAATGTCTGTCTGCCTGGGATGACATGTTGGACAAGCCATGCTGCTTCGCAAGGGACGGCTTACACCTGTCACCACTGGGCTTCCGGATATTGGCTAAGGCTCTTGCCACCCCCATAGTGCCTTTTTTAGGCAAGGCTCAAAAGACAAACCCACCTCCTTAGAAAACAAAAATGGAAAAAAACTAAGGGTAATGCTGCTCAATGCCAGAAGTTTAAATCTCAAGATGCAGGCACTCGATGCACTTCTCAGTATGGAGAACATCGACGTCTGTGCAGTAACTAAAACCTGGTTCAAGGCTCCTGAGAGCACCCCAGCGCTACCAGGCTATACCTTGTATCATGCTTTTCGACCCCAAAACCCAGGCCGAACCACAAAGGGAGGGGGAGTGTCCATATTCATCAAGGACATCCACACCTCCAAGTTAGTAGCAACACATGAAGTATCAGAGACCATACAGGTGCAACTAACCATAGGCAAAACTGCTATACAACTGGTAGCATGTTACAGACCACCCTCCCAATCTCAGGAACCCCACTCAGCCTTCCTGAAGACATTGGAGGATATGAATGTATCACAAAATACCATCATACTGGGAGACTTCAACTACCCAAACATAGATTGGGTACATTATTCTAGTCCTAACACCCTAGCCCAAAGGTTCCTGGAATTCATAAATTCAAATGCACTGGAACAACTAGTCACCTCTCCCACTAGGGGAGATAATATACTAGACGTGATCATCACAAACATGGGGACAAAATGCTCCACACCGGAGGTATACCCCTCACTAGTGAGATCTGACCACAAACTAATCACCCTGGATATACATATCCCACCTCCACCCCCAGCACAAAAGACCACAGTGAAAAACTTCTCAACAGCAGACTTCACTCTTCTTAAGACTGAGATGGTATCCTTTAAGCCCACTGGGCCAGTGGATACCACATCCCACAATGCCGAATCCTTCACAAATGCTTTCTATGGACATCTCCAAGAATGCATGGATCATGCAATCCCAAATAAATCCAAGTACCTCTACACCAAAGGCAAGCGTCCTGTCTGGTGGACCTCAGCCATTAACAAATTGTATAACAACAGAAGGAAGCTACTGCACGACAGAGCAAAATCCCATAAAGGGAAGACATCTCTGATCAACATTAGCAGAAAACTACGTTCTCTCATAAAAACATCCAAGGCCAACTTTGAGAGAAAAATCGCTAAGGACACTAAAGATAACCACAAAGCCTTCTTCAGCTATGTTAGAAACCTGGGCGGAAACCCACAGATATGCTCAGAGTTAGTTCACAACAACAAAAAATACACTGAACCCACAGATATTGCCAACATTCTGGCTGACAGGTTCAGTGCAAATTTCTCCCCTCCCTCACCCCCAAAAGAAGAAATACTTATCCCAGCTGAATGTAATCTCACTGTCATCTCAGATGTCCAAGTGAGAACCGCCCTCAACAAAGCTAAAAACACAGCATCAGTGGGACCTGACGGTATCCCGGGTTGCATGCTACGTGAACTCCAAGAGGAGCTAAACCCGCACATAAAAATGCTATTTAACCTTAGCCTTACTACAGGATATGTACCTGAACACTGGCATACAGCAACAGTGGTCCCACTCCACAAAGGGGGTACCTCTACAGACCCTGGGAACTACCACCCCATAAGCTTAACCAGCCTGGTCTGCAAAGCTATGGAAAGAATCATTATGGAACTCATAAACAGAGACATAGGGGACCTACAGACACTTGACCCCACCCAGTTCAGCTTTGTAAAGGGCAGATCCTGCCTTTTGAACCTGGTTGACTTTTTCAAAACAGTCACTAGAGCCATTGATGAGGGCAAAGCAGTCCATACAGCCTACCTGGACTTGGCTAAGGCCTTCGACACAATACCCCACTCAGGCATCATAGATAAGCTTAACAGCTTAAACGTAAACTCTTATGTCACTAGATGGGTTTCAAACTGGCTAAAGGACAGAACCCATAAAGTTAAAATCACTGGAGCAATGTCAGACTCAAAGCCAGTCACAAGTGGTGTCCCACAGGGATCTGTCCTGGGACCCCTCTTGTTCGGCATTTATTTCTCAGATGTTAAAGCAAACATGGGAGGGATGTGGCTGACAAAGTTCGCAGATGACTGCAAACTAGGCGCCATAGTCGATACACCAGTGGACACATACATCCTACAAAAAGGCCTCACAGAAACGGACAACTGGTGCCTGAGTCACGGCCTTAAACTAAATGCCAAAAAATGTATAGTCATCCCCTTTGGGAAAAATAAAGTACCCACACATTATCACATAGACAGCAACCCACTGAGTATGGAAAAAGTAATCAGAGACCTAGGGACCCAAGTTGACAGCGACCTCTCATTTGACACCCACGTTGCCAAAGTGGTTAGAAAAACATTCTACCTTGCACACCTCATCATGAAGGGATTCACATCCAGATCCAAGGATGTCATTGTACCCCTATACTCCTCCCTCATCAGACCCATGATTGAGTACAATGCCCCATTTGGTATGTACCTCACCCGGCATTTGCAACAGCTGGAGAGTACCTCACCAAGAGAATCAAGGGTCTCCAACATATGTCTTATTCTGCCAGACTAAAGAAACTTCAGCTCTATTCAGTAGCATACCGCCTGCTCAGAGGTGATCTCTACCTGACGTACAAGGCCATGTCCAATCAGGATCTGATGGACATGCTCCACCTCAAAAAATCCAAATCCATCAGGACCACGAGAGCTAAAGACTTAAACCTCGGCACAAGTATGAATAGGACATGCTGGAGGGATAGATTCATAACCCAGAGGCTTCCCATGCTTTGGAACAAGATCCCAGTTCATGTTAGGCAGAGCCCCTCACTGACTCTCTTCAAGAGAAATCTTGATGAATGGATGGGAGATCATAAGTTTACCCCAGGGGTCACATCTGTGTCACTGCTAGACAGAGGCACAGTAAACTAATTCTATTATATAAGGGGACCTTCATTGTGTCACTACCAGACAGAGGCACAGTATTCTAAATTTATTCTGTGCATTTTTGTACCATTTCTTGGGGTGGCAAAAGCCACATCACTATGGCTAGGCTTACAAATGCCCCAGGGCAGATAGCCTAGTACTATACTATGAAACTATGAAACTATGATTGCGGTCTTGCCCAGAGTTAGTTGCACTTGGATAATCTCAGATGCATTATGCTGAGCAACTAGCATGGAAGTGTGTATATCCTTAATGAATATGGACATGCCTTTAGTGTTTCGGTCCAGGTTAGGTGGCCAAAAGGTGTGGTATGAATTATAGCCTGGTAATGCAGGGGTGCTCTCTGGAGCCTTGAACCAGGTCTCTGTCACTGCACAGATGTCGATGTTCTCCATTTTAAGGAGTGCCTCGGGTGAGTGCATTTTGAGGTTTAGACTTCTAGCATTGAGTAGCATTACCCTCAGATTTTGCTTGCTTGTACCTGTTACGGTGGTGCATTTGTCATTTGAACCTTGCCTAAAAAAGGCACTATAGAGGTGGCAAGAGCCTTAGCCAGTATCTGGAATCCCAAGGGCGAAAGGTGCAGGCCACCTCTGGCAAAGCATTGTGGTCTGTTGATCATGTCATCCCAGGCAGACAGATACTGGATCCCCTTAGAATGACACCAGAAGCTTAGCCAATTGTTGAAGTCATCATTTTGTCCTTGTACTGTGGTATCATTCTGGGTGATGGCAGGATGCTACTCAGGGCTAGGGTCATACCTGCCTGGGTTACAAGATTGGAGAGCTCCTTCATGTCTCTTTTCATGTAGTCCAGGGAGGTACATCTCAGGTCATTCACACCAACATGGACAATGACAGAGTCATATTTGTACTTGTTGTGGAGTGACCTGAGTGTGTGCATTATGTGGCAGACTCTGGCACCCAACAGGCAGCTGACAGTAACTTTCTCCTTGTTTAGCCTGGTGAGTGGAACATCAGTGTGCCTGACTATAGAGTCACCTATGACTAGAGTGTTGATTACGTTGTTATGCCTTATGGGCTGTGGTTGAGTGGCACACTGAGTTTATGGGCTATGTGTCATTTGGGTTGTGCTGGGGGAGGTGGAGGTTGCTTGCATTTCTGCTTTGGAGGTCCCTGTTGCTTGATCAGTCAACAAATGATAAATAAAAATAAATAAAATAAGCTAGGGACACATGCTTATGGCAGGAGGGGTTAAAGTATCCCTACTGTCTAATGTGCCTATTGTAATTCCCAGCAGCCCTGGTACATTAAGCTACTGGCCTATTAATGCCCAGTTGCCTAGAATGGTTTACTCAGAATAGTTCTGTTGGGTGAAATGCAATGTAAAACTAATCAACCTTCCAAAAATGAACTAAATGCTGCTGCACTGAATACAGGTTGACTGGTTGGATGTGGTTTGGAAAAGAAATGAGACTGGATATTCTGTTTATCCAGGAGAGAAGGTGGAAGGACAAAGCTGCAAAGTCTCTTTGTATGGCATCCACTGTATACTATTCACAGAGAGAAGAGACTAGAAAGTGTGTAGGAATTATGCATACAGTCTTCTGAAGATAATGAAAAATGTAATCAGATACAATGACAAACTCATGGCAATCAGACTCCAGTATAAAGATAGGGCAGTCTTCATAATGTCATCCTATGGCAAGAGAAGGAGTACAGTCAGGCAGCAGTTGCATGGTACCTTGATAATGCCAGACAAAATTAATTAGTCCTGATAATGGTGGATCTGCATGCCTCATATTGGGACAGATACAGCAGAAAATGAGGATTGCCTGGATCTACATAGGTAGGGCAACAAGAATAAAAAAGGAGAAGCCATTCTCTATATTGGTTTGCTAAATAGATGACTGGTATAATACACATGGCTCACTAAGAGAAACAGTTACAAGATCACCTACAATAGTAATCAACATGCAACCTAGATAGATTTTCTCCTAATAAGGAAAAAGGATGTTGGGAGTCAAATCAGAGACTGCAAAGTCATCCCTGGAGAAACAGTTGGCCCCCAGCATAATTCACTGATGGCCACAATCAGCAACAAGCATTAGTTAAAGAAGGTTCTAAGGTCAACACAAATTAGGCTGAAGATCTGGAAGTAGAGTTTAACAAAAATACAGGAGTTTAAGAGTTCAAGGAAATATTCAGGGCTTTAGTAACTTAGGAAGGAGAGGAAATAGGTGTAATCAAAGAATTGTAGCATCTCTCAAAATAATGTGTGAGGAAGAGATAACACATATGTGATTGAGCCAGGTATGGAAATAAGGAACATAAGGAAAATTGTTGGTCAATTGCAGAAGTCCATGAACTTATCAAAATAAAAAATCAGTGCAGTAAGAAGTGGAAAGCCGAAAAGATAGATAAGATTGAGAGGAAATATCGGTTTTCTAATAAAGGGGCAAAGATGGCAGCTGTAATGTCAAAGAACAAAGCATCAGAAAACTTCTACCAGCGTCTGTAAAGTGGCTTAGCAGATGGCACAAAGAAAGTGTATTAGCTTCTTGTCTTTCCTCTGACTGTCTTTATGTTGGCAAGACAGAAATACTGTTAAACTGCGGGATTTAAGAACATAACTCTGATACATGTAGAAATGATCTGAATAATGCACTAGTAAACATGGCAATATTTGTATACATTTTAAGAGATTTTTGTTTTTTATTTCAGAAAAATAAAGAAAAAGATATAAAAAAGATGTTCATGGAAATGGAAGCTTGAATATACATGTTTAAATGCTACAGAGGCACTTGGGCTTAATGAAACATTTCTATCTCAAGTGTTTTAAAACTCAGGTCTGCAAAACTTTAGTGTTGGCAATAATTGTGTTTTTTATTGTTATAACAGCTTTCCATAATAACATTTTCATTTTTAAAGAAATGTTTATTATTTATGATTAATTGAAATGTAGTTTTATCATGTGGTCCATCATCACCTGGTTTTTATTTTTTCTACTTAAAGTTGATTTGCATGTGTGATGAATAGTTCTGAAGAAGCCTTGTAATCACGTAGGATGAAAGTGCTTAACTTGGAAAGTAAATTATTTTATGTGCACTGAAGCTTTTTGTTTTGTCTACTGCTGACTTTTTTACTGGGATCACTGTAGCACCCCCACTGTGAGGTCTTCCCTAGTGAAGTCTGACCAGAAGTCAGTCTCATTAAAAACCCTAATAAACTCTGACCCCAAATCAGTCTAATTCGAATTAACTATCATACCTGACCCCTCTCCCAACAGCAACTAAACTAAAAAACTTCTCCAAAGCAAATACGGGATCGTATAAATAACTTTACTGCCCCTCACCTCTCAGGTGGGACTGGCAACTACGCTGAGGTCTACACCAATGCTTTATACACCTGTATAATTGCATTGTCTCAGCTGTACTTGACAGGACCAAAACAAGCTCCTCAAGGAAGAGCAAACTTGCCTGGTGGACAACTGACATTAACAGGCTTTACAATAAGAGGAAGAAATGTCTGTCTAAGAGTGAGAGGGAGCAAGCCCTAAACTGGAAACACTCACTCCTCAGCTTAAACAAGCAAATAAAACTTCTTGTGAAATCCTCAAATGCAAACTATGAATCCAAATTAGCTTCCTCAATTAAGGACAACCATAAGGCATTCTTTAATTACATCCATAACCTAAAAGGAAAGGCCCAGATTTGTGCCGAACTGTTAGTTAATGATACCATATATACTGAGCCTGTGGACATAGCTAACCTGTTAGCCAACAGGTTCTGTAAAAACTTCACTTCCCTGTCCACACCACACGTACCCCATGACATCCCTACCACCTGTTCTCTACCTTGAGAGCAGGTCATAAACATCCTTACTAAGGCCAAAAACACAGCATCTATGGGACCTGATAACATTCCAGGTTGCGTCCTACATGGGCTGAAACAAGAAGTAGCAGCACCACTGGGTACTCTTTTCAATCAGAGTCTAAGCTCCTGCTTTGTCCCAGCTGAATGGAAAATGGCCACCTTTATCACCTTGTACAAAGGTGGTGCTTCCACTGACCCCAGGAACTATAGACCTAATAGCCTGAATAGCCTTATCTGCAAGGCCATGGAGTGAATCATCATGGACCTTATCAACAAAGATATAAGTAATCTCTAAACACTTGACCCTGCTCAATTTGGATTTGTCAAAGGGAGTTCATGCCTGTTAAACCTGGTGAACATCTTTGAGATAGTCACCAACCAAGGCCCTGGATAAGGGGAAATCTGTGCATATAGCCTACCTAGACCTAGTCAAGGCTTTTGACACTATGCCCCACTCAGGCATCATTAACAAACTCACCCAGCTGGGTATCAATTCTTATATCATTAGATGGGTCACTCACTGGCTCACTGATAGAACCCATATAGTCCAAATAGTGGAATCCACCTCCAATAGCTGACCTGTAACCATTGGTGTTTTACAGGGATCAGTCCTGGGACCTCTACTGTTTGGAATCTATTTCTCTTAAGTATAAACTAAAAACTAAAGGTCTGTGGCTGACAAAATTTGCTGATGACTGCAAATTGGGAGTGCTCATAGAATCTCCAAGTGATGTCAACATCCTACAAGAGGGTCTTACACAAACAACTACTGGTGCCAAAGTCATGGATTTAAACTCAATGTAAAAAATGTGTTATCATTCCTTTTGGTAAGTGCGATGTTCCTGCTAACTACCACAGCAATAACAACACCCTAAGTATGCACTCAGTGGTGAGAGACATGGGCACACAGAATGACAGCAACCTTACCTTTGATCACCATGTCTCCACAGTGGTAAGAAGGGCATTCTATATTGCTCATCTCATAAGTAAAGGCATTTCATCCAGAAAAAAAGAAGTTATAACCTCTTTGTACTCTTCCCCTCATCAGACTAATAATTGAGTACAATGCCCCTTTTGGTATGTACCTTTTCAAGCACCTGCAGCAATTGGAGAGACCACAAAGGTCTCCCACAAGGAAAATTCAAGGTCTTCAGCATCTGTCCTATGTGGATGGTCTGAAATCACTGTCACTTTATTCTGATTCATACAAATTACTCAGATATAATGTATGCCTTGCATACAAGGCAATCCTTGACCCTACTTTATTGGAAAGGCTGCATATCCGGAAGTCAAATGGTACATGGGTTAGTCACTCTAAAGACCTTAACCTGGTATGTGACATTAATAGAACTTGCTGGGGGGACAGATTTGTCTCCCAGAGGTTACCACACCTTTGGAATGGACTCTCACTTCATATCAAACAGAGCACCTCATTAGCCCTCTTCAATTGCAATCTGGATGACTGGATGGGTATCCATAAATTCACCCTGGGGGATCCACCTGTGTCCTTCTTGGACAGAGGCAATTGGTGCTAATCGTGGAAATAAGGGTAGAACTTGGCTAGGCTTGTAAGGACCCTAGACCATTAGCCTAGTAACTACCTATGATCCTATGATAAGCTTGAAATTGAGATAGAAAGGAAATTAGTGCAACAGGTTAGCAACTTCAAGTATCCGGGAAGTGTAGTTCAGGAAAAGGGAACTCTGAATGAGGAGATCAAAGCAAAAATTATATGTTTTGCAGTCAACTGACACACAGTGTAAGGGCTAGTTTGTAATAGATGAATGCCAATGAAGTTGAAAAGCAAGGTGTGCATAACACTGGTCTGACCAGTGTTTCTGTATAGCACAGAATCCTTGGCAGTGCAAGCAGGTCAGCTGAGGCTTGAGGTGAATGAGATAAAGTGCCTGAGATGAGCATTAGGATCCACACTGCAGAACAGAGGAAGAAATTAGGACATCTGAGTGGAAGCCATGGTAACCCCAATTATAGAGAAGGTCAAGGAGAAGAGATTGTACTGGCCTGGTTACATGTGCAAGAAAGCAGAAGAGAGTCTGGTAAGGCAGATTCAGGAGGCCGAAAAAAGGCCAGAGGAATCAAAAATGTCCAGCCAACAGATGAAAGATTTACTAGAGAGAAGATTTAAGAATGGGAAGCATGACTGTTGAACAAGTTAGGAAAGTGTCTCTTTATTGAGAGAGTTGGCAACATTTGATGTGACACCCTGACACTCGTGTAAACTTGGGCAAAAGGGAATTGATGACTGACTTTCCTATAGTAAATATTCAGAATGGTTGGTTAGTGCTCTGTGATGGATTATTGAAAATATATCATTCTCATTAATTCATGTCCATCTCTTTTTATTGCTAGTGGAACATTCTGCTCATTTGTTTTCATTTAAGCAGCTATTTTATTTGCTCTTATGCTTATTTTTCATTTATTTGAAATGTCAGTTATTCAAAACATATTTCTGTATAGTTAATCATTTGTTTAACTTGTTATGTTTTCCATTTGGAATTTCATTATTTCAAAATATATTTTATCCACTTTCTTTGTGTGTTTTTTGTATTCAGTGCTGGATGTATTTGAAAAGAATATGTGGGCCATGCCCTCACTTGGTTGAAAAATAAATGAATACAATAAATACAATTTCTCACAAAAGATATATCATTACAATTTTTAGATTTTAATTTGCTTTTATAAGTGTAAACCAAAAATATATTTAAAAACGGGTTCTTAATTGGCATTACCCACTTAAATGGCTGAAAGACTCATCAATACTATTATCAATATTTTCCCTTGAAACCTTGGAAGGAAGAATCAGTATTACAACTTAACATAATCGTTTCCATTATTTGTCTTTGTGCAGACAAAATAAGTCCATAAGACTGCTATAAATAATCAAATGGGAGATGGCAATGTTTTTGACTTTCTGGAAAACCATGGGCAGCACAGTATTGCAGTTATTAGTGTTTCTACATAGTAGTATTTATCTAGTTCATTTTGAAGCTAGCACTTGTTTTCTCTAGTGTACTCTAAGTGCACAAAATCTGTATCCAAGAACACCCCTACCCTTTCTAGTCTCTCAGAAAGATTGAACTAGGTATACATATAGCCTAAACTTTGTGGTAAACTTTATGAAGCCCCCTCGATATTTAAGGCTGCAAGAAAGTCAGTAGGAAAACTAAAATTAGGAAGAAGGTGTGAGTTATGCTTGTGTTGTCTATTCACTCAAAACAGTGTACACTTAGTGTACATTTAGTGTAGGCATTAATGAATCCCAGGATATGTGTTCTGCTGGCAAGCTATAAAGTTATCAGCCTCAACAGCATCATTTGCAAGGTGTTGGAATGCATCATCATGAACCTCATAAACTGGGACATTAGCAGCCTACAGTCCCTAGACCCAAACAAATATGGATATATGAAATGTAAATCATGCCTATTAAACATAGTTAATTTCTTTGAAGCACTCATTGAATGAGGATAACGCCATGCACACAGGCTATTTAACACTGTCCTGAAGTCGGAAATCATTTACAAACTAGTCAAACTCAATACAAATCCACATGTAACCTGTTTAATTCCCAGCTAACTCCATGATAGATACCATTCGATAAAGTTAATGGCACATTATCCTTTAAGAGACTTGCCATCATTGGTATGCCCTAGGGCTCTGTTCTGAGGCCACTTTTACTTGGCATGTACTTCTCAAATGACAAATGTAACATTGAAAGCCACTTGCTGAAAAAACACTCCTGTGGTAACCAAAAAAGAATCCATATTATTAATCGCTTTTCATCTCTCCTTGAAGGGAGACTTCTTCAGATAAAAACCACATACAATTCCACAGTTTAAATAAATAAATCATCAGTCATGTCATACAAAAACACACCTCCATTTAAAACATCTCTTCCTCATAAACTTAATCCACATACAAGTTATTGCATCCTCTTACATACATTACATCAAATAATACCAAAATTATTAAATATGATTACACTAAAATGTTTGGCTACTAAACTAAAACCCCTTTTCAACTTTGTTTTATGAAACCTTTACCTAAATCATTCAAGTTCATTTACAAATACATAAAAAATAATTATTTGTTATATACTTTCTGAATTGTAATTGAGTTTAGTTGGGTTGACTTGCTCTGTAAACATGTTGACACCTATTATACAAGGGTGTGAACTAATATGGCCCTCCCTTATGCCTACCTTTCTAAATTTTTCAATTTAGAAATGCACAAAATAGAAAAAACTGGAAAATGGCAGGCATTCGTACGCAACTGCCATCTCAATTCAAGTCTCTCTAGTAATAATGAGTCAGGGCCACCCCTTCCATTCAAGTTGACATAGTCAATAGCCCTAAATTTAAAGTATGATCAGAATGTATCTCCATGTGTCTAGCTAAGGCACTTTTTTTTTTTTTTGATTTAGATATATAATACAAGTGTTCATATACTATTTCTCTTAGCTTTTGGTCTGTTTTTCTGATATAGAAAGCCGGACATTGCTGACACTGTGCCATATATACTACCTCTTTGCTCTGGCAGTTAAACTTACATTTAGTCACATATATCTGTTCCCTCAAAGTAAAGCCTTGACCAACCTCCATGTTTTTACAAAAGTTGCACATGTTGCATTTGAGCATGCCTGTTCGTGTGTAGGGACCTTTTACCTTATATTGTAATATGTTCTTCAAATTCTGCCCACGTTGAAAAAGTATTCTTGGTGTTTCCTGGAATATGAGCCTAAGTCCACTGTCATTCATTATTAATGACCAATTTTTATTGATGAGGGAATACATAGCTGGAGCATTTGCACTGTATCTAGTAATAAGAGCTGTCGTACTATATTTTCTCATCCTTGGTTGCATGTTTAAATCCCTTTCGATGTCACCCCCAATTGTGCCCTTAATATACAATATTGGTTTATAAAAACCTCCAGCCCTCTTATGTTGGACCTCTTTGATCAATTCATTGATCAATTGCTCTGGGTAACATCTTTATTAATGTGGTCACTCTCAAGGTAAATTTCCTAAATACATTTGTTTAATAAATTAACAAATTGGTTATGATCACTAATCTGATCTTAACTTTTGTAATACATCAAGCATTTTAGTTGCACTGATATGTTAAAAAATGAAGGAATGTGAAGTGTGTAACAGCTTTAGATACTATCACACAGTTTATACTATTATATAAACAGTCACTGGAAGAAAATTGCTTCTTTTATCAACATGTTCTTTGATCTGTTATACTTTTACTGTTTGTGTGGCAGCTTGTAGTGTGTTATTGCTGTCAAAGCTATCCAAAGGTTTCCAGTGCAGTTCTCTGGTGGCCTTTGTAATATGTTTGATGTATAAGAATCTTGCAATAAAAAGCTTGCTATAGTGAAATTTATAACTATAACAATGCTACATTTTCCTAATTTAGGAGCATAATGAACACAGCCCTTTTATTTTGTTATTTTGTTACAGATTAAGTAATGGTTCTAAACATGGCCGGTGAAAATTACTGCAGCAATGGAATATTTTTACACTACCTCAGGTCATCATTTTCATTGGCTTTCAATCCCATGTATGTAATTTATTGTAAACCATTTTTTATATTATATTAAATTACATTATTTTCTTGGTCTCCTCAAAATATTGGCCTGGCTTAGTATAGTTTCCACAAAAATAATGAAAAGAAAGAAAGAAAGAATGAATGAATGAATAAATTAATAGTAGGTGAACAGTATACATTCTAGTGCTTAAATATATACATTCCCTTTCTCTCTCTCTCTCTCTCTCTTTCTCTGCCACTATAACTAAGGTGACTGGTATGTTGTACAGAAGGGTGAAAGCTTTCAATCTTCACTGATGTAAGATGATGGGACATGTCACTCTTTTTCCATAAATCAGCCTTTTAAGGTGCCCTTGATTAAAAGCAAATAGAATTCCTGCAGGCAGAAGTGGTACCTAGAATCTAAGAATGGGAACACTTAAATATAAAAGTTTAACAGTCATCAGCAGAGGCATTAAGAGCCATGAGCCATAGGCTTGTCCACTTGCATGTGTTGTACTTTACTAGTTATGACACTATTTTCCTATGATTTAACAAGTACAAATTCTTGCACTTTGTATGATCATGAAGCTATACCCATATCTTCACCTTCCATTATTCTACTACGATCTAAGTGAATAGTGTCTCTGGCTGTTAACCACAATTCATTCATTCAGAAATATGGAATTTGGAATTTTGTTTTTTGTTGCAGATATTTATACATGCAGTACCTAAATACTTGCCATTACATGTCATTGTATTAATATGAAATTGTTTTTTAAAGGAGCTGTTCATTTTTTTGATGCCTGCTGTTTAAGAGGGCATGATACTTCAGCTATGAGTGGCATGAATGCATTCCAATGCAAGGTCAAAACGCTATCAGATCATATAATCCTACCTGAAAAAATGCTAGCCTAAGTAACTATAAGAAGGAAGCCTATATGCAGAAATACTTTATTAAGTAAAATGATTTTTGGGTCATTTTGATTTTTTTCCATTTTAATTGAATCAATAAAGGTATACCTTGAGGGACATAATCTTCCTGAAATCTAAGATGTACAAGAAACATCAACAGTGCAAATATTAAAGTGAACATGAAAAAATTGTATGTTTTCTAAAAGAATACAAGGACATTTGCATTCATTTACCACTGAAGAAGGCTACACTCTGCTGTTTTTTTCTTTTTTCCTGGATATTATTTGTGTCCAAGTACTTTGTTTGCATGCATTTTGTTGTCTTTAGCACTGAATTCTGCATTCAGTCCACAATCAGACCTCAAAACAAAGATGTAAATTGCAAAGATAAGTTTAACACAGTGTTGGAATTGGGTATAAACATGACATTAGTTTTGATCCTTTGATGATGGCCAAGTTGGTGTTAATAAGTGGGTCATCTGGAGACATTTTTAGACAAGAATGTCTTACCTGTCACCTGCCATACAATCCTAACACGCCATGAAGACTGACCGAGCCTCAAACCTTCCACTTTGGACTTGGTTATTTTGAGATGGTGCACGACATGCACTGGTCAATTTTAATTCTGCCGGTTTGTCAGAGAACAGTGTGAAGCTGAGTTTGGGCACGTAAACAGGAATCATGAACATAAAACATGTTTAGGCATGCCAAACAAGACTGCTGGTCATTGCAGCCTTTTTTATTTTATACTTCAGTCACTTTTTCATGGGAAATACTACTGCTAAGAAATATATAATTGTACCCTTTAGGAACCTGGTTCCTGGTTAATTACCATGTTAATAATACGTCCCTAAGATTTGACACATTGGTCACGGATCTGGGTACACATATAGACAGTACGAAGAAATAACCAACCTCTCTCTCAAAGTTAACCAGCAGCCAGAATCCAACAAGTAGTACAATAAAAGAGCAGGTTAACACCACGATGAGTAAAAACGAACCTTTATTGACCAAAAATGAGCGCTTTCGCGTGCCCACAAACTGCACGCTTCTTCAGATGAATATAACATCACAGTAAAGGCATTCTCTATATATGCAAAAAGATTAATTGCTAAATATATTAATTCATCCAATTAAACAATAATTAATCAATTATGCTGCTTATAAAGCTCATTTATTTAAAGCAGTAAAATCAAATATAACTATATGTGAAACAAAAATGAAAATGAACATAGTTTTTATGTCATAATATCATTCGTTATGTTTCATTATAATTATTTCATCAGATGATGAGCAAAGATCATAAAGATATATTAAACAACTGTGAATCTATCTATAATTATTCAAACATAACAGACTTTCCATTGTTAATGAAAAC
The DNA here is from genome assembly GCF_019279795.1 of Protopterus annectens. NCBI lineage: Eukaryota > Metazoa > Chordata > Ceratodontiformes > Protopteridae > Protopterus > Protopterus annectens. The sequence continues at coordinate 1,549,127,352 of NC_056743.1, forward strand.
CAGCAAAAATGCAACATGTCCAGCTTTTTAAAATGTGTAAATATATATAAGCCATTAGGTAACAATATAATGTGCATAAATTAAGAACAATAGTAACATTAAAAATTAACAACAATAAGAAAATTAGCAGCAATAAAGAAAAAATAGCAGCAATGAGAAAAAATAGCAGCAATAAGGAAGAAATAGCAGCAATAAGAAGTAGCAGCAATCAAAAATTGGCATGAATTTATTTTAATATTATTGAAACAAATATATGTATATGTGTAAATGTCATTTACACAGATAAATAAATAACTAAATACCAGTAAATGTCCAGAACAACTAAATACAATATGTAATTAAGATGTAAAATTTAAAAAGAAAATATATGTGTATATATGTAGTAAATATTAAACCAGTGACAAAAAAACATATAGACAGTAGCCTTACCTTTGACCAACACATGGCCACAGTGGTGAGGAAATCCTTTTATGCTGTGCAGCTTACAAGTAAGGGCATGGTATCTAGCTCTAAACAGGTCATTATTCCACTGTACTCCACCTTTATCAGATCAGTCATAGAGTACAATGCTCCCTTTGGTATGTACCTGACTAGACATATGCAGCAACTAGAGCAACCTCAGAGGTTCTTTACAAAAATAATACAATGCGTAACAAACCTGCCTTATGCAGAGTGCCTTAAAGTCCTTTCCCTCTACTCAGTCTCCTACAGATTGCTGAGGAGTGATCTATGCCTGGCTTGCAAATCATCTCCAAACTCCACACTAATGAATCTCCTACTTATTAATAAGTCAAAAAGCATCAGAAATACAAGGTCTAGGGACTTGAATTTTGTATGTGACATAAACAGAACATACTGGAGAGATAGATATGCGTCTCAGAGACTGCCTTTCTTATGGAACAGGCTTGCCATCCATGCAAATCTGAGTTAATTTATTACCCCAGTTTAACAGCAACCTAGACCAGTGGATGGGGAATAGGAAATTTACACCAGGCCTGGCACCCATGTCCCCTATGAACAGAGGTGGCTTATAAACTCCTGGTCCTCAATGTCCTATTTGGATAAAGGACATCATTATTCTTTCAGGAAAACTTGGCTAGGCTTAGTAAGGACCCCCTCTGGGTGGTTAGTCTAGTGACAATCTGTGAATCTATGAATCAAAATTGAGTTTGTTGCAGTTACTGTCCTTTGTTGTTTTGGTCACAGAAATCAGAGAAGAAAGTGTGTTTTGTTTTTCTAATGCCCCTCCCCCATTTTTTTAGTTTGTGTGGTATTGGAGTTAATCTATATCAACAGAAGGGGTGTGGTGGGTAAAGCTCCCACATTAGGATGCATCTTTTTTGCTTCAAAATAGAGCTGAGCTATAAATTGCTTGTGACTGTCTCCTTCATTTTAACAAGGGTGACCTCCTGCTTTATTTGTTATGACTTAAGAATCTGAAACAAGATTTACCAGTATGCTTTATCTTTAGAGCACGAGGTTAAGGATTAAGACATCTTTTCTAAAGTAATATTCTTTAAATGTGAGATATATTTCGATAGTTTGAAAAGCTTAAGTTTCATTTCATAGTTATTTTTGTTGTTGTTGTTAGATTATTAAATGAGTTGCTGGAACCTCTTTGGACCACTTGCTTATAGGTTAGTATAGATTAGTACTAGGCTAACTGTCCTTTTGGGTCATTTGAAGCCTCGCCAGTTACCCCTTGTGAGAATCAAACCCTGCACCTTGTGTCTTTAAGGTACGCACCTTAATCATTATGTCATCCTCCCATCTCTTATCACGCTATATACAAGGCTTATCCCTATGATCACTTAGGATTCTATTAAGAAAACACTGCCAATTATTTTAAATGGGGTCTACTATGAATAGTCATGTCTCATTGAACTGGAGTCAGTTATTTAATCCCAAGACATCCAAAGCCTTTGGAGGTTGCTACCCAAATATACAATGCTCATAAGGACAAGGCTCAAAGGTCCAGATCTGTTTGGTCAACATGTTTTGGTCAACAGAAACAGATGGTCAAAAGGTGTGCAAGATCAACAATCCCTGGGTAGAGGCATATACCTTTTCCCAGGGGATTGAGTGATCTCGGAGTTAGTATATATAATTATCAGTGGGTATGAAGAGTGCAGGGGGGCTTTCTCCTCTGCAAAACCTTTTGCTTTTTATTTTGCATACTCTGAGGTTAGTCCTTAGGGAATGTACAGTAGCCTGTTGACATTGTACATTTGATATAGAAACTATATATCTATCTCTTATTAGGTGACCTTAATATAGAATGGCATTTAGTTCACAAGAAACCTTCCCACCACACACCCAGCTATTTGGCTCACACTTACTATACATACAAGAATAGACAAAACATCAGGTAGGCAGAGTATCCTAGACCAGATACGTTTAGCCAGTCCTGCAAACTTCTCGTCAATGGGAATCATATCCAAATGCCTGAGTCACCACTCTCCAGTCTTTGCGTGATGAAAAAAATGATCCATCTTGAAGTCCTTATCCATTATAAGAGGACTGAAATACTTGTCACTTTAATGATTCCACTTTTATATTACTTATATCTAAATTAAAGTCATTTAACTAGTAGACACCATGATCTCTAACCTTAGATCTTATAGTACAATGTTACAGCACCACCTTCCTTAATATTCTGAGCTCAGCAGCTCCCACAAACATAAAAAAAGCTGTCAACAATCTCTAACCAAGACTAACTTTTAAGATAATACAAACAAAGTGAGTGCCCCATCCTCAGCACTAAATACACAATACTATACAGCACTATCCAATATCGTATTAGTAGTAGCAGAAATAGGTGCTTTACATCTTACAACTAACATTAATCATCAGATTTCTAAGTAGTTCATACCTAAAAATGGTTACCACCCATCTCCATTCCTATGGAAAAGTTCCATTTTCAGATTTATAGTTCTGACTTCAACACCCCACAGTTCTCAAAAACATCACAACATCTCTTCAAAATTCAACAACTGCTATAAATTAAACAAAAATCATTCTGTATGCTGAAAACTACCCACTCATTCCAGTACTTCCCAAATAAATGCCACTCCAATCAGTTATTCAATGGTGCTAGCCACTCCAATCAGTTATTCAATGGTACTAGTAACCCATCCTTTTAACAACAAGTAGCAAACTCCTCAATGCACCACTGCAGTGTCATAATAAGTGTGGTGATTCACAATTATATCAAATACCTAGCAGGCCATTTTAAGTCTAGCTAATTTCCCCTTTCAAAGGTGAGAATCAAACACTGTACCTCATGTCTGTAAGGTAAACACCTTAGCCATTATGTCAACTCATGACCTCTAAAAGCTGTGGTCCTTTTGGGGTTCACACAGCTGTGAATGTGCTGCACCACCATTGACTGGATAAGCCACTTCTGCCTGATAGACATATATTACCAGATTTGACCCCTACCTGTCTAGCTCCATACTCTAGAGAGCTGTATGTTACCTGCTTCTGCCACACATGACTTTTGATAAGGAAATATGGGTAGAATGGGACTAGAGCTGGGGTAGGAAGGAAGCACTCCTATGACAGGGCAGTGTGTGCAATCTAAGCTAAAGGTGAAATTAGATTACAACCCAAGGGATATCTTTCCACTAACTGGAAATGGAAATATAGATCATACTAATCTTTCTTCTGAGTTGTGACTAATCAATCAGAGTGATTTTGTTACCTGATTGCTATTATTTACTATAGGGGAAAGTGATACGTTTCTTCCTATATTATAATCTGTGTCATTGTTTGATGATTGCATGATCCTATAAACTTAATTTGTGATGCATATAATTTTCTAAAACTACTCTATTACTATGTGGAGTTTTGGGTTTTACCTAGCCGCAGTTTCCTGGTAAACAAAAATGTCAATAAAACAACTTGAAGATTAAGAACCAAACAATTGTACAAATGAAGCACAAGGAGGCACTGTCATGGCAACCCAAAATTTATTGCAGGATTAATCACTTTCTTCAAGTTTATACCAAGACTTCCTCAGAATCCATTTCAAAGTTCACAAGCATACTTTAAATACCCCTCCTTTAAAATATGGGAATTGTTGGAACAATGCATACAGGGGAAGAATGAGGTTTAAAAAAAGGCAGGACTTAAAATGAGCTATTTAATGTTTGAGTGAAAATGACTGGGTAGATTATAAGTGATGTAAAATGCTTGCAACTAGGATTGTGTCGATGTGGTTTGTTTTAATTTATATAAATGCATGATTACTTATGTCATAAGTGATGGTTTAATAAAGATGTTTCTTATTTAAAACAATGGGTAGGAATTGAATATTTTTTGTAATGTTGCTTAGTTATATGATATATAGCAATATATGTGAAGTATAATGTTTGTTAATATTAATTTATTACAGTTTGATTACTTTTGTATAAATATAAATGTGTCTGTGTCACAAGTGATAATTCAATAAAGGTGTTTAAAAAACATATCTATTTTGATGTGTCTAAGCACTGCTTTATTTAGCAAAAGTTAGCATCAGAATCTAAGCACTTGAGTTTTTTTTTTAATTACCAGATTTTCTTTTCTCTTATACTGATTGCTGACTGGGGCCTTGGACTTTGCCAAAGAGTGCAGTATGCATTTATTTCAGAGATCGGAGCAGGTAAATGAAATGCACAGCAACACCACAAACTATGTTCAGCAATGTCTTCTTGGAAGCTTCATTTACATTCAGAGTGCAATCTCCCGTGATAATATGTTTCAATCATTCTGGGTCTAATCATCACTTTTACCCACTCTTTCTAGTCCTGGAGATAGTCAGGGTCCTGCAGATGATGGCTACCAACAATATGTCTAGTCTTTACCTCCAGTCTGATGAGTAGGAATCTATCAGTACATTGCCCCTCCTAAGCAAGCTCCATGCTCTCTCTTCCTAACATTTTATCTTCTCCCTCCACCATGCCATTTTTCATCCTATTCATTACATAGACTGACACCTCTCCTCAGTCTCCTGTGCCCTTTCACCTCATATCCTTTTAAATATCTCTTGTTATTGTCTGTCTAGGTTTATGTGAAGTCTGCTAAAATTTACTGCTGACTTAAGCATTTGCAGATCAGATATTTCCTCCAGTATCCTAGCATGCCTTAACAGAACGGTGCCTTGGCCGCATACATTGCCTTCAGGATTTTGACATCACTTCACAGAACACTGCCTCGACCCCCAAAATTGCCTCCTAGATCATAGCATCACTTAATAGAGTCCTGTCTCCAGTCCCCTTTTTTACTTTGCCACAAAACCCCTATATTCTGTTACTAATTCCTTCTATAGTACTTTTATCAATCTTTTACTACAGACATCTCCAAAAGAATGAAATAAGGCCATTATGCAGTTCACTTTTCCATTGAAAGTTTTGAGTTTTACAAATTATTTTATTTTTTCATTACATAAGCAAATATGAGCAAAGTATGTAGTCTCTGTAGTTGTAAGAAATTAATTTCATTATATATCAGAGCTTAAGGTTACTAAAGCTACTTTGTGTCTGCTACTTTGTGTGTGTGTGTGTGTGTGTGTGATTGATTGCTTGGGTTCAGAATAATTCAAATAAGAGTTGTCTGTATTTCTAATCTGATCACTTCCAGCCAGAAGGCTGAAATGCAGGTGGAGAGACTTAAAGCTGATGGAAATTTGTAAGATTTGCTATTGTTGTTTCATGATAATGTCATGCTTTATCTTAAATGTCAGCTGTTTTCACCCTGGCTGTGTTGCACTTGTATCAGGTTCCAGGTTATGTCTTTAGTGTTCATTTATTTATTGATTTATATATATATATATATATATATATATATATATATATATATATATATACACACACACACACACACACACACACACACACACACACACACACACACACATATTGCTTGTCTCAATAGCTAGAACCTTTAGCATGTTATGCGACCTTTGTCAAATGTATTTTTAGATGTTTTTAATCAGATACTAATTGGAAAAAAACTTTAAGATATATCAAGTAAGGACCGACACAGACTCTGAAAACAAGACTGGGGATATACAATGTAAAGGCTATCACAGACATAGTAATGAAGGTGAAATTAACTTAATATGTACAGTGGCTGAGTCACTGGAATAAGCAGGCAGTGAAAGTCCTAGGTACTTTCGGCAATATGTTATTTTCAAACAATACAAGGGAGAAGTGAATCTAACATGATGGTGCAGTGGATATCTGATGGAGATGCTGTGGGTTTATGTTTGAGACAGAAGTGCTTCTGGTGTTAACATGCAGGAAGTGACTGTTCTTCTTCATACTAATTATCAGAAAGCAGATATGGGTCAATAGTGGTATGGCATAAAAACATGTTTATTTTTAAATTGCATTACAGAAAAATATGCCTGGATTTGTACATTTTGCTGCAACTATGGAGTAAAATGTATGACTGCATCCCCTCTTGGATTGCAGCAGCACTAAATGTTTCACTGTTCTTGTAGAAGGACCAAAGCAGAGTAGGTGTGTGTGTGTGTGTGTGTGTGTGTGTGTGTGTGTGTGTGTGTGTGTGTGTGTGTGTGTGTGTGTGTGTGTGTGTGTGTGCGCGCGCGTGTATCTGTGTGTCTGTGTCTGTGTGTCTGTGTCTGTGTGAGTAAGTATATCTCTGAGTACTACATTATACACTTTGTGTGTGTGGGGGGTGGGTAATTGGGACACTGTTATTGCGTTAAAATAAATGAAAATTAAATGCATTTTGTTTCCCTTAAGTAATCATAACATAAACACTGTATTGTCCAATGCTAGGAAATTGTGTAATCATTACGTTCATGGATAAGAGAGAAAAATTCTTCAACCATTTAAAAAAAATACGCCAGATGAATTGCTTCTCACAGAATTTTTACCTGTGGTTATTCAAATAGATGCCTTCTGGAATGCTGATTGTAATCATGTGCTACAAAGTACAGAAAACACTGCTGGATGAATAGGTCACCCTTTTCCCTGGACAATTCATTATGCCAAAAGTACTCAGATTTGAACATAATGAACTGCAGCACAAGTCCATCAGTTCTGAGAATTAAATGCTAGACATCCCCATTGAGGAAACAGTACTAGCATATTACTTAAATTAATTAGACCTACTACAATACCCATATGCATCTACTACAAAAGCACATATATGCATCTTTTTGCATACAATTTGTTACACGTGAGTTAAATTTAGTGCTCAGACACATCTGCTGTTACATATAACTAAAAATTGCATATCTTTAGTTGCCATTAACTTGGAACTTGAGGACTGGGCTATAGACATAAAATAGCATACTTATGGATAGCCAATCTACCTCCAGGCAAACCTATTACTTTATAAACAAACATATGTGCATTCTACATGTTTACTCCTAGATGAAGAACTTTTTCTGTATTGCTAAAAATCTGTGCTAATTTTTCCATAGATTATGATGGTGTTCACTTGAGGTGCATTATATTACAACTGTCTGATGGCAGAATTAGGCAGTAAGATTACCTAATCTGTCATTCAACTGAATTCTAAACCTAAAACCTGAGCTGCCATTGCCTCCATCTTTATCTCACCAGATACCCTTTCTTCACCTGTCCACTGCCCTCTTAAATGCTTCCATTTGATTAGTATTCCAGTTATGTAATTGGTCTTGATAGTTTGTTGAAATTTGTACCCTAAGAGCTGTTTTCTACACTGTATGGGAAATACAGCTTCCATGATGACAGTATATTTATGAGTTAATTATGATTTTCTGCAGCCAACATAACCATAACAAAGATTAAATGGAGTCACTGTCTCAGACAACTGTTACATGTGGTGAATAAAATCTTTTTCATACTGTTCTATCAATTTTTTATTAAAAGGAATAACAGTAGTACAGTAAGTCATACAAAGAACATCACTTTATGTATCATACATATTTCTAATATTTGATGTATTCTTATTGTTTTACTGGTGCTTAAATCTGACTGGCCCATTGGATTTTAAAGAAATGTATTTAACCTAGTTTTAGCAGATTCTATGCAACCTGAAAAAGGATGTGAATTCTAAGAGCTTATTATTATTATTTTGCATAATAAAATAGTTCAACAGAGCAATTGCATGTACATCCATTTCTGTTATTTATTATTCTTTTTAACTTAAACAAGAAGAAAATGTATGACTGTGTAGTCTCCAAAAATGTAAAAACACAAAACAATACCAGCATTTCTAACTGAACATTGAAAGTTCACCTGCAAAGAAATACAGCTAACAAAGTGATTAATAAATTAGTGTTTTCTAATGGTAGAAAGAATACATAAATCTACAAAGAGATTCAAGCTCAATTAAAATTTTAAAATTCTTCTAAAGTGAAGGCAATTGTCATGAACTTCCCAGTTAAAATTCTTATCAACAGAAAGTAATTTCATGACACTTCCAAAAGTACTGAGTATAACAGTTTCTATGCTGATCTCTAGTATGAGACTCTGTACTTTTATATTTACTTGAAAGCTTGTAAGCATTTAGATATTGTAACACATAGCTTGAAAATGTAGGTACCAAAGTCTCATGTGAGGAAGACCACTGAGTTGTTATACAGAATTTGATAAGAGCAGCCAAAGAAATAATTAACATCTGCTTCTTGTTATAAAAGTTATACATTCATAGGTTCATAGTTAAATATATTCTAGCTGCCCTAGTGGGCCATTTTAAGACTAGCCAGTTTCCTTTTTTGTACTTGAAATAACCTATTCCATTTGGTAATAGATTAGCCTTAACCACTCCATGGCCAATAATTATATATCACCCCTAATAAGAATAACTGGGATCATACCATTGATAATTTGAGGGGACCCACACACGGGATAAAGCATTTAGGAGCAGCATCTGTCCATTAGTAGTACAGGGGGCAGTTTTGGGGTAAATGTTCTGTTTTCCATCCATATATCTAAGTTGTGCTTGAAAATGGGCATGGATGAACTATGTTTTATGTTGATCGTAGCAGTGGTATCCTCCGTAAAATATATCTGTTCCTCCAAGACATTCTTTTGATGTTGCAGAAGAGGTTTAGATCCTTACACCAAGCATTTCTGATGCCATTTGACTTGTTGATATGCATGCCTTGCATACAAGACACAGGTCACCTTTAGCAGTCTGTAGGATACCGAGTATAGTGACAGGACTTTGAGTCACTCCATGTAGGAAATATTGTTTAGGCCTTGTATCCTTTTAGTAAGATATCTCTGTGGGCACTGTAGCTCCAGTAGTTATCTAAAAAGATATTTAAAACTGCTTGTTGCTATGACAGGTTGAGTAATTATGTCAACAGGTTAAAGTTTCTGAATAATATAGCTTCAAAATGATTTGTGCAATTGAACAAACCCAGAAGGTAAGAAGAATATTAGCAATGTGATGTCCACATGGATAACGATGATTTGAGAGAATGAGCAAAACCAAAAGGTATAAAGATTATTAACAATGCGATGTTCACATGTATAAGAGGCTGAATGATACTTGGGATCAATGAATGCCTTCACAGTTTGTATAAGATAAATACTATATATAATTATCAATTGTGCATAATACAATTTAAAAGAGAAATTGCAGGGCATGGTTGCAAATGTTAGATCATATTAGAGTTTCACCTATAACTGAATTATTAGAGGCATTAACATGGTTTTGGCATGTTGTCTATAGTGACAGTGGACAAAGATAGTGCAACTAAAAAAAATGTCAATCAAGAGCTGTTGCCTTCCAGTATGCATTTGTGGATGTGGGTAAATACTTCATAATGCCTCAGAATTAGGAAAAAGATTTCGGATGGTAGTCAAAGTTGGTTACAAAAGTTGCAGACACTATGAAACACAATATGATTCATAGAGCTTTGCTGCTCATATGTGCAAGGCTCCAAAATTTGCAGAGCAAGTCGTATGTAAAAGAGTGCATAATGACATTTTGATGAGGAAGTGCATGTAGTGATATGGTAATAGTGCACCTTTCCTGCCTTTTGTAATTGAGTCACAGAATATTACACAAGAGTGTGTTGAGCACATAGGTTATAAAAAGGCAAGCATCACCATTTCTAGCTACCTTGCATTCAGCTAATATGCTTGATGTTGCTGTGAATTTCATGATTTTTTTAGTCTGAAATACACGTGGCCACTTCACCAAAATCTACTAGTTTGAAACTGGGGGATTGCATGGCCTTCTTGTGGAGAACAAGCATATAGTCCAGAAGTATGAGCTTTGATGACAACTATATAACAGGATAAAGTCTCAAAGATAAAACTTGGGGCTTCCAGTGTTACCTGTGGGCTATGCCTTGTAATGCATTGTTGATTCACAATGTGCAAGAGACATTTCTCTAGAGACCATACACAGATGTACAGTTAATATAGCCACAGCCATTATTATTTCCACAGTATTCCCGGAAAAGAGACACGAGTTCTAGGCACACGAGTGGGACAGCAAGTGGGGTTGCAAAACAGGGCATGCTTGACAACACAGTCATATTTTGTGCATATACTGGCATAATAAAAAAAACATAGATGCTCTGATTTATTTTAATGGATCCCACCCCTTAATGTGGAGGAGATGGCCAGAGAAAGTTTTGAGCATGTAAAATATGGGGTGTACAGCCCACATCTGGACTGTGTCATATGCAATGTCCCCTAATGAAAGGACTGGTGACAGTCTAAGGAAATGGGAACAGACGCTGCTATTACAGATTGCCACTGAGTTTCTTTTATGCTATAAACATGAAACTATCTCATTTTATAACAGCATCTTTCTGCAGTGTAGTTCCATTATGCTTATTATGCAATTTTTCTGTCTGTTGCTACTAGAGATGAGTAAAACTTTCATATTTAGTTTGACAAAGCTTTCAAATCCCCTAATGTTTATGTATATGCTAAACTCATGGGATGTTGGGGGTGGTAACTATACCAGGATGATGACCACAGATATCATGCAGTTGCAAGCTTTCAGTGTTCGCATGTGTGTAACTTACAGAAGTCTGTCTAGTAAGACTGCTGAAATGGTACAAGGTTAAGGATGTATGCAGGTGAAAATCTGTACACATACACAGGCCATGCACACATGGTAAACTGAGCTGAACTTCACTTGCTTGCGTGTTCTTGTTTTGAGTGCTTCTGGGTGAAAGAGTTACAGCCACATTAGCAATGTAGTTAAGAAGATGGTCTTATGGGAAAATATTTATGATAACAATATTGTGACAATATTAGTGTGATATGACATTAGGTAGTCTGGCAGTTGGCGCAGAGGGTAAAGACTATGAGCTCCAGTTCCTGCTGCACAGGGTTTGATACCCTCAGCTCTCATTAGCCTATTATATGATCTTGGGCAAGTTACTTAACCAGACATTGCTGTATGTACCCACTCTGATTTCATCCTAAAGGCATGCAGTTGGTGAAGTATGTTCATAGGTTCATAGGTTCATAGGTTTATACTAGGCTATCTGCCCTAAGGCATTTATAAGCCTAGCCCAAATTTTTGTGGCTTACGCCACCCCTTATATGAAAAAATACTGTGCCCATTAGTTTGTTGTGCCTCTGTCCAGCAGTGACACAGAGATGATTCCTGGGGTAAACCTACGATCTCCCATCCACAGGTCAAGATTTCTCTTGAACAGAGCCAGCGAGGTGCTCTGCCTCACATGGACCAGGATTTTATTCCACAGCATAGGGAGTCTCTGAGTGATAAATCTATCCCTCCAGCATGTCCTATTTATGTCCGTGCTAAGGTTTAAGTTGCTTGCTCTAGTGGTTTTGGTGGATTTGGATTTTTTGAGGTGGAGCATGTCCATTAATTCCGGGTTGGACATGGCCTTGTATGTCAGGCACATGTCACCTCTAAGCAGACGGTATGCGACTGAATAGAGCTGGAGTTTCTTCAATCTGGCAACATATGACAGGTTTTGGAGTCCCTTTATCCTTTTGGTGAGGAACTTTTGGGGTCTCTCCAATTGCTGCAGATGTCGGGTGAGATACATCCCGAATGGGGCATTGGTCTGATAAGTGAAGAGTACAGGGGAACAATGACCTCACTAGATCTGGATGTGAATCCCTTCATGATCAGGTGGGCAATGTAGAAGGTCTTTCTAACCACTTTAGCAACGTGAGTGTCAAAAGAAAGGCCACTGTCAACCTGGGTCCCCAGGTCCCTGATAACCTCTTCTGTGCTTAGTGGATTGCCACCTATATGGTAGCTTGGGGTTACCTTGTTTTTCCCGAAGGGTATGACTATACATTTTTTGGTGTTTAACTTCAGGCCATGGCTCTGGCACCAGCTATCTGTTTCCGTGAGTCCCTTCTGAAGGATATCCGTGTCCGATGCACTTTCCACTATGGCACCCAGTTTGCAGTCGTCTGCAAACTTTGTCAGCCAAAGTCCTCCCATGTTGGCCTGTACTTCTGAGAAGTAGATGCCGAACAATAGGGGCCAAGGACCGAGCCCTGTGGGACACCACTTGTGACCGGCTTGGAGTCTGACATAGCGCCAGCAACTCTAACCCTGTGGGTTCTGTCCTTAAGCCAGTTTGCAACCCATCTTGTGACATATGGGTTTACATTTAAGCTGGTAAGTTTTTCTACAATACCCGAGTGGGGTATTGTGTCGAAAGCCTTTGCAAGGTCAAGGTAGGCTGTATGGACTGCCTTTCCCTCATCAATGGCCTTGGTGACTGTTTCGAAGAAGTCGACCAAGTTCAAAAGGCATGATCTTCCCTTGACGAAGCCAAACTGGGTCGGGTCCAATGTCTGCAAGTCCCTATATCTTTGTTTATGAGCTCCATTATGATCCTCTCCATAGCTTTGCAGACTAGACTTGTTAAGCTTATGGGGCGGTAATTACCAGGGTCCATAGAGGCACCGCCTTTGTGGAGTGGGACCACAGTTGCCGTACGCCACTCCTTGGGCACGTATCCTGTGGTAAGGCTGAGATTAAACAGCTGCCTTATGTGCGGGTTTAATTCCTCATTTAGCTCGTGTAGCACACAGCCGGGGACACCATCCGGTCCCATTGATGCTGTGTTTTTAGCTTTAGAGAGGGCAGCTTTCACCTGCGCATTTGAGATGTCTGGGAGGCTACACTCCGCTGGGATAGTTATCTCTCCTTTAGGGGTGAAGTTTGCACTGAACCTGTCTGCCAGTATGTTGGCAATGTCTGTGGGTTCAGTGATTTTTGTATCATTTTGGACTAATTCTGAGCATATCTGGGAGTTTCCACCCAGGTTCCTAATCAGTCTTTCATTGTATGTGTGTGTATGCTTTCTACAACAGACTGGCATCACGTGTGGAATTTGTTTCTCTGATGTGTACCTCTGAAATATTAGTAAAGGCTCTGACTTTTCCAACACTCAAGCCGGCTAAGGCATGTAATCGGAAAATGTATAAATGAACATTGTATGCAATATAGTTTATGCAGGGGCCTGTATTTTGATAAAATCAACATCCCATGTGGACAAATGATGAATTAAACACTTGATGCTATGATGGCTTAATTTCACACTACTTGGTGATTGCTTAAGTTGATGATACTGAATGTGAGTTACATTGGTTAATGCATAAAAGGTCACACCATCGCAAGATATACATGATATATGTTATTCCTGTCACACTATAATAATAGCACAATAGTGGTAACACCATCATATACTTAGTTACATGCTATACTGCTAACCTATTATGTCTGCACAAAAGTGTTTTGGTAGACGCCTAACCTATTGGACATTGACATGCAGAGTTTTAGTTAGTTTAATCTGCATCCCTGGGCAGTCCCTCCAACAACTAAACTCGAGGAGCAAACAAAAAAAGCTCTTCTGCAAACTTTAAGAACAGAAAAATAAAACTTATGTGTGAGTGTTTAAATCTCTTGAATTAATGAATACCAGTATCGCATTAATGCCAAATTCCACTTTGACATTTCAGCATTAACAGCTTCTGCCTGAGGTGGCCTCCTCTTTCACCCTCTCCTAGCTACAGTTCTGTTGACATGTACCGATCCAACTCATGTAACAATCCTCTTCATACAGTATGTTCCTTTGTCAAAAACGGTTTTGACATGATTGTAACCTGTTTTGAATCTATGGATATGCATTCATTGCATTTATTTGTTAACATTTATTTAACAGAATTCAACTGAATCAACAAATTAACCCTTTTCAGCAAAGGCGTGGGGAGAAAAGCTCCATATATCAATATGAAAAATAGACAAGGTATGAAAAAAAAGGTTGCAATACTTTTTCCAGCAGGATAACATAATAATAATATAAAATAAGCTTATGAGCCAAGACTAGCAAAGGAGTAGTTAATCTTACAGGTTTACAATAAATTGTATTGGTAATTAGTCACAATTACACATACAAAGAAGATTCATGATGGATCAATTTCAAAAATCAGTCACATTCATAAACAGTTCCATAGTAGTATCAGAGCATGATAGGGATAGTAGTTGCAATGCAGTGCAGTGCAGTGCATAAAATAAGGGTGTTAGTAGAGACGAGTGCTCAGGTAATAGCCAGATAGACTGGAGTTGAGAATAGAGGAGTATAAGCCTAGAGGACTTACAGTAAGTGGATTTGGAGAATAGGAGAAAAGTAGAACTGAAACAATTAATGAAAGAACAGACAGCAATATAGTAGAGCTGAAGAGGAGGGGAAAACAGGTGCAAAATAAATAAATCTGTCTTGAAGCTTCTTTTATCAGGGCTTCCCAGAGAATATGCTGTATCCAATGGGCCATACTAGGTTATCAAAATTAAGCAAATAAATCAACTCTAACCATTATTTAAATGCACACAATATAATATCTACATGTAAGGGCTATCCACACCTGTTGTGTGGTTATTTATGCTCACAGCACATTACTTATTTCTAGGTTTGGTCCAGGGCTGGATTAACGGAGGGCTGATGGAGCTACAGCTCCAAGTCCTGATGTCAGAAAAAAGCCCTGCTACTGCTACACCCATTTTACACTAAAATGCTAGCTGCTGACATGCTAAACAAACAGACCACGAATAACTTTCAGTTCTAGGCCCATGGGACTCATAATTCAGCAGTGCATGTCTTACTATCTGTCTGCCTATCATGCTCAGGTCTAATGCTAATTTCTTTACTTTCTTTAGTCTTTACTTCTGTTTTTGCCAAACAAAGTCCACTAAACTAAAGTTCCTCTAGTCTAAGATGATTTCTGAGCTCCTAAAAATGGAGAACATCGATATCTATGCAGTAAGTGAGACTTGGTTCAAGGCTCCAGAGAGCACCCTTGCAATACCAGGCTACAACTCTTACCACACTTTTCGGCCACCAAACCAGGATCAAAACACTAAAGGTGGAGGAGTGTCCATATTCACCAAGGATATTCACACTACCAGGTTAGTTGCCAAACACAATGCATCTGAAATTCTTCAGGTGCAACTAACACTAGCAAAGACAGCAATCCAAATTGTAGCTTGCTACAGATCCCCCACCATGCTCCAAGATTCTCACTACACCTTTTTAAACATACTGGAAAATATTACGATACAACCAAACACCCTAATACTGGGTGATTTTAACTACCCTGTTATTAACTGGGAAAACTACTCGTGTACCAACGCCATTGCCCATTGGTTCTTGGAATTCATAAATTCCAACGCCTTGGATCAACTAATCCTTAGTCCAACCAGGGGCTCCAATATCCTAGACCTGGTCATTACCAACATGGGAAATCGATGCTCCACACCTATGGTCACCCCCCCCCCCCATTGGTCAGGTCTGACCATAAGCTAATCACTCTTAACATCCACATCTCACCCCCACCCCCCAGTAAGGAAACCTCCATAAAAAACTTCTCCAAAGCCAACTTCATGCTACTCAAGTCAGAAGTTACAAACTTCTTGACACCCATGTAGATGGGAACTGAAAGTTCGACTGCTGAGTTCTACACTAAGGCACTGTACGAGCACATCCACTCATACATGAATCGTGCCATCCCAAATAGAACCAAGATGTTCTCCTCCAAAAAAAGGAAGCCAATCTGGTGGTCCTCTGCCATAAACAAACTTTACAACAAAAGGAAGAAACTGTTGCAGAAAAGAGGAAAATCCCAGGATGCAAAAAACTCCCTTACCAGTCTCAGTAAGAAGCTGAGATCCCTCATAAAATCCTCCAAAGCTAGGTACGAAAATACAATTGCCAAAAATACCAAAGACAACCACTTTGTATTCTATAACTATGTCAAGAATCTAAATGGAAATGCTCAGATCTGCTCTGAGCTACAACAGGATGGCATTAAATATACTGATCCCAAGGATATTGCCAATATCCTAGCAGATTGATTCAGTGCCAACTTCACCCCCCTCTCACCCCCTAAATGGCCCATCCTAATACCAGATGATTGCCAAATTCCAGTAATAATGGCCACACAGGTAAAAAAACACACTCTCCAAAGCTAAGAATACAGCATCCATGGGACCAGATGACATCCCGGGCTGTGTACTACATGAACTACAGAATGAACTGGCACCTCACCTAAGTGTCATGTTTAATCATACCCTCACCTAAGGCTTCATGCCCACTGAGTGGTGCACAGCTACAGTTATCCCACTCCACAAGGGGGGATCCACCTTGGATCCCGGGAACTACTGCCCAATCAGTCTGACAAGCCTGATCTGCAAAGCCATGGAACATATTATCATGGAACTTATAAACAAAAACATTGGCAACCTTAAAACACTGGACCCCACCAAGTTTGGATTCTTGAAGGGCCGATCTTGTCTCCTGAACCTGATTGACTTCTTCGAATCAGTCTCCAGAGCCATGGAATAGAGTAAGGCAGTCCACACAGCCTATCTGGACCTCATCAAGGCCTTTAACACCATCCCTCACTCTGGAATCATAGATAACCTTACTAAGCTGGGCATTAATCCCTACATCACTCGATGGGTTGCCAACTGGCTTACTGACAGAACCCACACTGTAAAAGTAGCTGACTCCAAATCCAGCTCCAGACAAGTGACAAGTGCAGTACTTCAGGGTTCAGTCCTGGGACCACTCTTGTTTGGCATCTACTTCTCTGAAGTACAGGCCAACACTAAAGGACTCAGGCTAACAAAATTCACAGATGACTGCCAACTGGGAGCCATTATTGAATCCCCAAATGATGTCGATACTCTACAAAAGGGCCTTACAGAAACAGATGCTTGGTGCCAGAGCCATGGGCTCAAGCTCAATGCCATGAAATGTATAGTTATCCCCTTTGGGAAAAAACACATAACCGTGAATTACCACATAGGTGGCAGTACACTAAACACCAAAAGTGTGATAAGAGACTTAGGGACACAGGTGGACAGTGGTCTCACCTTCAATAACCGCATTGCCACAACAGTCAGGAAATCCTTCTATATGGCACACCTCATCACTAAGGGCTTTTCATCCAGATAAAAGGAGGTTATTGTCCCACTGTACTCATCCCTCATTAGACCCATTATAGAATACAACGCCCCATTTGGTATGTACCTCTCAAGATATCTGCAACAACTGGAAAGGCCGCAGAAATACCTCACTAAAAGAATCACAGGCCTAAAGCAGATGCCCTATGCTAACCGCCTTAAAAAACTCCAGCTATACTCTGTCACATATCATCTACTCCGAGGCGAACTCTGCTTAACATACAAGGCCATGTCAAACCCAGAGCTGTTGGACATGCTACACTTAAAGAAATCCCAATCCCTCAGAGCCACATGCTCCAGGGATCTAAACCTTGTCATCACAATAAACAAATCATGCTGGAGGGATAGGTTCCTGACCCAGAGACTCCCCAGACTCTGGAATAGACTGCCCATACATGTCAAGCAGAGCACCTCTTTGGCCCTCTTCAAAAGGAACGTTGATGACTGCATGGGAAAAAGGAAATTCACCCCAGGGATCACGTCAGTTGCCCTGCTAGACAGCGGTCCAGGCAAGTAAATAGTGTGGGAAGAAATAGCCAGGGAATTGTTATGGCTAGGCTTGTATAGGCCCTAGGGCCAATAGCCTAGTACCAACCTATGAACCTATGACTTACGTAGATTCACACAATATGCAAGTGTTAAATGAATTAATCGACCCCAGGCCTGCTCGTGGTTATCAGCCTCTCACAGCCTGTGTGCTGTACTGCTAGTAAGATATGATCATTAGCGTTATATGTGAACACATGGAGTACCTTCCTTTATACTCTTATGTCCTAGTGACACACAAGTTAAAGAGCTGCAACTATCTCAATCTATACTTCTTCTGTGCAGTTTTAATGTTCATTGTGTGACTACCCTTTACATCCTTTGCTCTTTTTTTCTAGGACTTCACATGGTCATGGAATAGTGTACTTGCTGTGTGTATAGTAGCTTTAACTTCATTATGCAACTGAAATAACAATAATTTATTGCGCCTCTGAATCACAGTAGTTTCCCTATGTTCTGCCCTCATGTATGTGACCTGTGCACTTTTGCATGCTTGGCCCACGCAGTAGAATGTCTGCGTGTAGGAAAATAGAATGCAGAGTGAATCAGATACAGGGCACTTAAAATAACCTACCATAAAAATGGAAGGCACCAAAGTGCAACTTACGATGCAAGTTTTTTTTTCAAATCATGCTCTAGATGCACAAAAAGGCCAAATAATGGATGATAAATGTAACTATTATAATTCTGAACAGTATGCATACAGTAAATGTACATTCTGATTTTCAAGGGAATGAGTACCTCAGGAAAATAAATATTTAGGAAACATTCCATGGTTGTTCTCATGACATACGTCTCAGCTATTCAAATTTTTGTAGAATGACCAGAATTTGCCTCACATTTTTTTGTTTTATTTTTTCACCCTAAAATGTGTGGTTTTCTGGCAAATCAAGTCACTAAGCAATGATGTACATATAAGTTTTAGACTTCAGAAAATACATCCTAACGCAAAACCTATTATTTTATCAACTTTTTAAGATTAAAAGAACAATATTTAAAATTTGTCCCTGATTTTGGGCCTTTGCTCCCCCATGATTTGGGGCTTTGACCAGATTTATTGCAGTTAGTGGTCTAGAGGTATACCTTGTTACATACTCATTTTCTGGTGATGGTTCTTTGTTAATCTGATTTCAGGCTAATGCAAAATTACAACATATATTACATTTTGCTAATTTATATTTTATTTTCAAAATTATCCTTAAAGGAAACGGACCGGAGTTCCACTGTGGCGACCCCTAACCAGGAAAAGCCGAAAGACACAACATCCTTAAAGGAAACTGTAAAAGTGTAGGCTGTAAAATATTTAAATGTTACTGAAAGTGGCGCAGCCAAGTCTGAATCCACAGCAAATGAATCATAGGCCATGTTACATGGCATAGGCATTTCTTTTCTTATAAACAGTCATAACAATACAAATGGCAGGAAAAGACTTGTCTTACGGCCAAAATAGGATAGGAATTCAAGAATCTCATTTTAAGTTGAATGTCTCTTAGTCACTTTAAAAACTCTTAGTAAATCAGATGTCATTATTCATGGTAGTCAGCTGGGATTGCCATGGCAAAATACAGTACTGTTTACTCACAGCTGCAAACATGTACATCTCTTTCAATCTATATAACTCAGCACTCATTGCTCTCTGCAAAAGATAGACATATAGTGCATTGGTTTAAAAGTAGATACTTATGACAAGCTTTATCCTGTAGTTATGGGTTTGAGTTCTTCATTCTTCACTTGTAAGTTGTGCAACTCTGAACTGTCATCTAACTAGATCATCGTTGCAGGGTCACTTGTAAAAGAACATTTATGCCTCATCAGCTTGCCTGGTTAACAGATTAATAAAATAAAATAAAATAACTACCACTATTAAGTTGCACAACACACCAGTCTTATCTGCTTGCATTAATCTATGGATGAGGCAGGAAAGTAGGCAGGGTCAGAACCTGGTTCCCTGGCAGTTAAGCTGGATGAATTGGTGGGCTGTTGGACTAACACAGAGTGTAATTTGCCAGACATAACTGAGCAGGAAGATGAGAATAAAGGAATGGGGTAGAAAGAAGAAGTTATAATCATGGGAGATTTGAATCTGCCAGGAAACGACTGTGTGATTTCAAGCTCCAGGATAGGAAGGAGTGGAAAGTGATTGAACTTTTTGACCACAAAGGGTTCAGTCTATTAGTGCAAGACTGTATCACAAAGGGTACAGTTCTAGATATGTTCTACTCAAAGCAGAAGACATGTGGATGTCCAATAAAAGACACCATTAATGATTGTATAGGGGAGGGGACAGTAAGAATACAAAGATAAAGATAGTGATGTGAGATTTTTAAGGAAGCGGGTTAAGCGGGTTAAGGTGAACTGGGTAAAAGGGCTAAGGATGAGTAAGGAGGCTAGCAGTACATCACCAGACTAAACAAATGATGGGATTGGGCCACAAGAGTACTTATGTCTATGAAGAAGTGTGCAAAAAATAGGCAGAAAGACAAGGCCAGTGCATCTACATGCAAATGTGAAGTCAGCAAAGACGTAAGTTGAGAATAAGTTAGAATAAATTATCAGGAAAGTGAATGTAGGCTTTTAATAGTAGAAAAAAAGGAATGCGGTATCAGACTCAGAAAGGCTGAGCAAAGATATAAGGGAGATCACAGAAGACTGGAGAAAAATGAGAAACTGAATGAATGCTTTGCTTAAGTCTTCACAAAGGAAATAAAATGAAGTGTGCCAGGCTGGGAATTAGGAAACCCAGGTTGGGAAGCAGTGACGAGACACCAGAAAACAGGAGAAGTAGATGATGAGCGGACTGGTGGCTCTTAGCAATTATACAATGACTGGCAATTAATATTCCAAAACGAGCACGCTGATTGGTCAGCCGAATCAGAGGTACTCATTGTAATTCCTAGCATATACCAATGAAAAAAGGCCCGGTTGCCCGGACTTTTTTCCATTGGTATATACTTCAACGTTTATTTATTTATTATTTATTTTAACAAAAATAAAAAAAATCTGAAATCTGGACTCCAGACATATGAGAGACAGGATCGAGAAAATACTATGAAAATCAGATACGTTATTCAAAACTAAAAATGCGTACCTGCTTTTTCTTGTATTTCTTCCATTCTACCTCTCTTCTGCCCCTAAACTGTCCGAAACTTTTTTTTTTTTAATTAAAAAAAAAGAAGAAGAAAAAAAAGAAAAAAGGAGCAACAGAGACCTTCCTTTCTCCTTTGCTTCCTTTGCACAGCACTGATGTACTGCATAAGCATGGAGCACAAGCTCATACGCATGCGCAGTACATCAGACAAAGCCCTGGGATACCAGAAAAAGGTGGAAGGGCACCATGTAAGCATTATACAAAGACATTATTTAAGAAATGTACATATTTTTTCCTTAAATAATGTCATTGTATAATAACAATAACCGTTTCTGTGGTGTGGTATATTGAAGATTTATCCACGGTTGGCTTTATTTAATTACTCAGGCTTCGAACTCATGATTAAACTGGGAGCGCTACAAAATCCTGAAAGCTCAAAATCCTAAATCCCAAAATCCTGAAACCAAAATCTTGAAATTTCAAAATAATGAAAACTCAAAATACTGAATCTCATAATACTGAAAACATACAGGATACCAGCACTTACTATAGTCCAGCACAAGTACATACAGAAACAAATAAAAAACAAACTATATTACTCTTCTCCAAATATAAGCAGGGGGGCAATCCCCCCGGCACCCCCACACTCCTTGCTACTTAAATGTATCAACTCCGAGATTGCAGTTAGTGTAGTGAAGGGTAACATGTTTCTGTATGTACTTGTGCTAGAATATAGTAAGTGTTGGTATCCTGTGTGTTTTCAGTATTATGAGATTCAGTATTCTGAGTTTTTAGTATTTTGAACTTTCAAGATTTTGGTCTCTGGATTTTGGGTTTCAGGATTTTGGGCTTTCAGGATTTTGTAGCGCTCCAGATTAAACCACATCAACCATGGGTAAATCTTCAATATACCACACCAACGTTGTTGATTATTGCTTAAGTATAAAGTACTAGGATTGGCTTGGCTACATTCCAGAATCCTAGTCCTCTATGATCTGACTAGTGTGGCAGTTAATACTCTGACTGAAATCTGCAACAGATTACATGACTGTAAAAAAGTACCAGAGTAGTGAGGGGCAGCAAATGTGATACAAATGGGAGCACAGAAAATCTGGGGTACAACAGGCCTGTTAACTTAATAACATTGTCTGAGAAAGTCTTGGAAAGAGCATGATGGTTGTAACATTTCTACAGAACAACGAGCTTTAGGACAACATGCAGCATGGGATTGTTACCAAAAGGATCTATCCTTCAAACATTATCCAGTTTTTATAAGAAGGTTACAGGTGTATTTCAGAGGGCAACAGTGGCAGTACATCAGAAGTGGTCCACTTGTTTTCAGAAAGGGCTCAAACAGGTGGCTCAAAGGAAAACTTGGGGGGGGGTGGAGTAGAACCATGACTATAGAAGGAGACTGCTTCCTAATAAAATTGTAGGACAACTGTGAAGGGCAATGTCAGAAATAAGGAAACTAACTACTGGAGTGTGGGAGAACTCATTCCTTTGTCCAAACATTTTTAGTGCATTTGTGTCAGACATACCTGGAGCAATACAGGACCAGATTATCCTCTTTGCTGATGACCGAAAGGTAGGCATAGCAATAGAAGACGGGGAGAAGAAACTCAGAAAGGGTTTGGAAATGCTAACCTAAAGCCCACAAGTATAGCAGTTTTAAATATTTAAACATCTGATGATGGGTTAGGTAACCTGGACTGTTGTTAGCCATGACTCAGACCAAAAGCTGCTAAGTGAAGAAACCGGTAAACCTGCTAATTATAAACAGAGTAAACAATGTAAGCATTAAAAAAAAAGTAAACAGACACATTTACAAAGCATTACAATATAAGCATGTCTAATCTTTTTCACCATTGCAGTACTTGTAACAGACAGACAAAATTACAACAAAGTACGGTCCTACTATTGCTGTTACTGAAGCCAGGATATGCTGAACAACATAACAGTAATGAGAGGCTAAATATGGTACAAAAATAAGGAGCGAATGGGAGATAATCTCAAGAATAGAAGAGATATTTTAGTTATATTGCTATTGAAACAAATGTATTCTGTTAGGCTTAGAGCCATCCATCCACAACCCTTTTTCCCCATTTTTGCACATCAGATAGGGATGTAATTTCAACAGTGACAATCATCTAGAGCCAAGGTTTACACTGCCAGGTGGCTAGATATGAATGCAAAAAATTTTGAGAAGGGGCAGGTTCAGTAAGTTTTATGATGTTTAGTGGGATATTTTCCAGATGGCAGGAAAAGTGCTAAAAAAGAAATTTCTACAGTGCATAGGGGTCTTTTGAGTTATAGCACATACAGTTTATAATTTGAAGATGAGGGTTTGTTGGAAATGGATGGAAAAATGTTGTATATGGGTTTAAATAAAGCTAATGAAAAGAGAACAGCAGCTATTTCTGTGAGGTAGTATATCAGGTGCAAAGACAATACCCAGATCACTCCAACCACACACACTAAACTGTTAGGTGTAGAAATAGGCAACAACCTGAGGTTTGACATCCACATAGCACAAACCATCAAGAAAGTTTACAAAAACTAGGACTCCTCTACCGGAACAAGCAATTTCTCTCATCTACCTTCCTCTACGCATCCCCAATTCTGACTAATCTCCACAAGGCTGATTTAAACAAGCTAGAATCTTGTTATAACAAGAATGCTAGGTTTGCTACAGAAGCCTTATATAAGACCCATCACTGTTTATCACTTAAGCAGCTTAACTGGCTTGAGCTGCCTCAGCTACTGCAGTTTAATCAATTATCACTAGCACACAAGTTATACTACTTTCCTGATAAAACCCCAGCACTCCAGAATCTACTTCAATCCTATACTACTACTAGAACCTTAAGATCTAGTAACCAGAACCATCTGAATGACATCAAATATGCTGGGAAATCTTTCTTTGCTTGCACTATTGCTAAAGCCTGGAATACACTATCTAGCCACCTAACATCTAATAGTTCTGCTACACAATTAAAAAAAAACTCTTGAAAACTCACTATGCAAACAACTGGTTATGCTCTTGTTACTCCCCAGGGTAAATATATACTAATCACCTCTTATAATGATCCAATGAATCAATACTTTAATTTGTACCTACAGGTTTTCCTGCTTCACTTCCAATTTATTTCTTCTTTAATACTCATATTAACTATACTTCATAATGATGTTTCAACTTCTCAGTCAGTAACCACTCACCTATCTATCACATCTGACAAAGTTGCATACACTGCTGGAAACTCCTGGATTCTGGCTGGTGTGATTCTCAAATAATCTGGAAATATATTGCTGATTGATAAGTATATTTCTTGGCATTTTAACCTTTCAGAGTTCTGCATTGTCTTAATTTTGCCTAACTGAATTATTGTTTGCCTGACTTAATTATTTTATATATTTTCTGGCACTGTTTTATGTTTCTCATCTGTCCTGAAACTGCTCACCCCCTATCTCTGAGGTGGAGTTTATAAAACTGGTCTAACAGATTTTGTGTTATCTGATTGCTTCAAGGCTTCCTGATTTAAAAATAGTTTCTGTCTGTAAATTCTTGCATACACTGTTGGAAACTGTTGGGTTCTTGCTGGTGTGATTCTCAAATAATCTGGAAATATATCGCTGATTGATTATTTCTTGCCATTTTAACCTTTCAGAGTTATGCATTGTCTTAATTTTGCCTGAGTGAATCATTGTTTGCCTGCCTGAATAATTTTATATATTTTCTGGCATTGTTTTATGTTTCTCATATGTCCTGAAACTGCTTACCCCCTGTCTCTAAGGTGGAGTTTATAAAACTGGTCTAACAGCTTTTGTGTTATCTGGTTGCTTCAGGGCTTGCTCATTTAAAAATGGTTTCTGTTTGTAAATTCTTGCATACACTGTTGGAAACTCCTGGGTTCTGGCTGGTGTGATACTCAAATAATCTGGAAATACATCGCTGATTGATAAGTGTATTTCTTGGCATTTTAACCTTTCAGAGTTCTGCATTGTCTTAATTTTGCCTGACTGAATTATTGTATGCCTGACTGAATTATTTTATATATTTTCTGGCATTATTTTATGTTTCTCATCTGTCCTGAAACTGTTCCCCCCCCCACCCTATTCTTGTGGAGTTGTTATAGTTGGTGGCTTTGCAGTGGCCTGTCCTTACTGTAAATTTGATCAGGGACACCCCTCCCAGTCTGGTGTTCACTCTACTTAATATAGAAAAAACATTTGAGAAGGCCAACCCACTTAGGTTCTTAACCTCTGCTCCTCCTTCCTCCCTCAATGCACTTTACTATAAAAAAATAAATAAATAAATAAAATTGCACTTTATTTTGCTTTTGCCACTTCTTAGAAGTACTCAATTGTATTTATTCTGCTGCATTTATTACTGCTTGTTAGTAGCCTGATTAAATTGTAACTGTTATTCTTAGCCTTTCGGTTTAAGCACTTGGGCTTCAGACCAGTTGTTTTACATTAAGAAGGTTTGTGGTCTGCACTATTGTGGCAGGACAGGTAGCTCACATCCCTCTAAATTGGGAATTGCTGATTGAAGGCTCAGTGTCTGTTATTCTAAAAGAATATTAGTTCTGGTTTAAGCACTTGGGCTTCAGGCCAGTTATTTTACATTAAGAAGCTTTGTGGTCTGCACTCTTGTGGGAGGAGAGGTTTGATTCTGCCCTTCTGAGCTGGTAATTACTGGTTAAAGGACTATTGTGCCTGCTTATTTGAACTGTTTTTTTTCTGAAATTGGTGCACCTTGTTTGCTGTAGCATAGACTAGATTCAGGCATGCTGAATTTAGCTTTATTTGTATAACTTGAGCAGTAATCCAGGCCATCTTTTTTGGAGAACTTTCCCCTGCACCCTAGTGGCATGAGTGTGCAGTTAGAATTTGTCTGATTGAAGACTGCTGGAACAGGGCTCAGTTTTGACCTTTTTTACTGGTTAACTGGGTAATTTGTTTAAATCAGTTTGCTTGTTTTCTATTGTTATATAAAAAGTTGCACTTTATTCATCTGCTTTTACTGTATTTGTGTTTTTTCCTACTTTATTGCATTTATTCTGCTGCATTTATTACTGCTTGTTAGTAGCCTGATTAAACTGTAACTGTTATTCTACGCCTTTGGTTGAAGCACCTGGGCTTCAGACCAGTTGTTTTACATTAAGAAGGTTTGTGGTCTGCACTGTTGTGGCAGGACAGGTAGCTCACATCCTTCTAAGTTGGGAGTTGCTGCTTGAAGGCTTAGTGTCTGTTATTCTAAGAGTGTATTAGTTCTGGTTTAAGCACTTGGGCTTCGGGCCAGTTATTTTACATTAAGAAGGTGTGGACTGCATTCTTGTGGGAGGAGAGGGTAGATTCTGCCGGTCTGAGCCTGGAGTTTCTGGTTAATGGTTTATTGTGCCTGCTTATTTGAACTGTTTCTTTCTGAAATTGGTATGCCTTTTTTTCTGTAGCAAAGACTAAATTCAGACCTGCTGAATCTACCTTTGTTTGTATAACTTGAGCACTAATCCAGACCATCTTTTTTGGAGAAGCTTCCCCTGCACCCTAGTGGCAGGAGTGTGCAGTTAGAACTTGTCTGATCGAAGACTGCTGGAATGGGGCTCAGTTTTTAGCTTTTTATTGGTTAATTTGTTTAAATTAGTTTGCTCATTTGCAATTGTTATGCATCACCACTTAGCTAAGGTTAAACTATTCCTTGCACCATAAAGTTTGCTCTTCAAATTTTCCCTTAGAACTAGCCAATTTTTTAGTTTTAGCACTCAAACCTGTAACTTTGAGCACAGCACTTGTTCAGAACTCATTGTAAGCATTAAATAAGCTACAAATTACTACAGCACTCAACTTTCCTCACTTGTCTAGAGGAAAACAGTTTTTAGTACTTAATAAATAAGCACCTATCCAAGCATGTCTATGGGTCAGCTCCCTGTGTTTCTCCTGTCTACCTGATGAATCTGGGCATCTTGGGGCAATGCAGCAATTGCCTTATGTACACAGGCAGCCCTCTCCTCCTACCACCCAACACTACAACCTGTGAGGGATGCACTTATATAGCTAAACTGGAAGCAAAGCTCTCTTCACCCATGACTGGACTAGACAGTCAAGAGGAGAAGGTAAGCACTTGCACCACGCCACACTCATCACATAGTCCCTCAAAACCTACTCCACCAAAACACACACATAGCAACACAAAACCCACACCTACATTCGTGGAAGCTCTCAATAAAAATCTGCACAAGCAACAGAGATCTCCAAAGCAGAAATGCATGCAACCCCCACCCCCCAACACAACCCAAATGACACACAGCCCACAAACTCAGTGTGCAACTCAAACACAGCCCATAAGGCATAACAACGTACCCAACACTCTAGTCATAGGTGACTCTATAGTCAGGCACACTGATGTTCCACTCACCAGGCTAAACAAGGAGAAAGTTACTGTCAGCTGCCTGTTGGGTGCCAGGATCTGCCATATAATTCACATACTCGGGTCACTCCACAACAAGTACAAATATGTCTCTGTCATTGTCCATGTTGGTGTGAATGACATGAGATGTACCTCCCTGGACTACATGAAAAGAGACATGGAGGAGCTCTCCGATCTTGTAGTCTAGGCAGGTATGACCCTAGCCCTTAGTAGCATCCTGCCATCACCCAGAATAATACCACAGTACAAGGACAAAATTATTGACTTCAACAATTGGCTAAGCTTCTGGTGTCATTCTAAGGAGATCCAGTATCTGTCTGCCTGAAATGACATGATCGACAGACCACGATGCTTTGCCAGAGATGGCCTGCATCTGACGCCCTTGCGATTCTGGATACTGGCTAAGGCTCTTGACACCCCTATAGTGCCTTTTTTAGGCAAGGTTCAAATGACAAATTCACCACTGTAACAGGTACAAGTAAGCAAAATCTGAGGGTAATGCTACTCAATGCTAGAAGTCTAAACCTCAAAATGCATTCACTCGAGACACTCCTTAAAATGGAGAACATCGACATCTGTACAGTGACAGAGACCTGGTTCAAGGCTCCGGAGAGCACCCATGCATTACCAGGCTATAATTCATACCACACCTTTTCGGCCACCTAATCTGGACCGAAACACTAAAGGTGGAGGCATGTCCATATTCATTAAGGATATCCACACCTCCAGGCTAGTTGCTCAATGTAATGCATCTGAGATTATCCAAGTGCAACTAACTCTGGGCAAGACTGCAATTCAAATTGTAACTTGCTTCAGATCCTCCACCATGCCCCAGGATTCCCACTCCTCATTTCTTGATACACTGGAAAATATTAGGGTACAACCCAACACCCTAATAATGGGGCAATTTCAACTACCCCACCATTAACTGGGAAAACTACTCATGTACCAACTCTTTTGCTCAACATTTTCTGGAATTCATAAATTCCAATACCTTGGATCAACTTATCCACACCCTCATCAGGGGCAGCAATATCCTAGACCTGGTCATTACCAACATGGGCGCCCGATGTTCCACACCAGAGGTCAATTCCTCGTTGGTCAGATCCGACCACAAGCTAATCAGCCTAGACATCCACATCCCACCCCCACCACCCCCCCATTAGGGAAACCACCATAAAAAATTTCTCCAAAACCAACTTCACGCTTCTTAAGACAGAAATGGCAAACTTCATGACACCCATGCAGACAGACAATACAGGTATGACTGCTGAATCCTACACAAATGCACTTTTTAAACACTTACACGAGTGCATGGCTCATGCTATCCCTAACAGAACCAAGTTCATATCCCCCCAAAAAAAGGAAGCCAATCTGGTGGTCCCCTGCCATAAACAAACTCTACAACAGAAGAAAGAAACTGTTGCAAAAAAGAGTAAAATCCCATGACTGGAAGAACTTCCTGGTCAGCCTCAGTAAGAAGCTGACATCCCTCATAAAATCCTCCAAAGCTAATTATGAAAACAAAATTGCCACTGATTCTAAAGACAACCACAAAGCATTCTATAGCTATGTCAAGAATCTCAATGGCAACACTCAGATCTGCTCTGAGTTACAGCACAATGGCACTAAATATACAGAACCAACTGATATTGCCAACATCCTGAGAGATAGGTTTAGTGCTAACTTTGCTTCCTCCCTCACCCCCTAAATGGCCCATCTCTATACTGGAAGAATGCAAAGTTCCTTTAATCACAGCTGAACAGGTAAAAAACACACTCTCCAAAGCCAAGAACACAACATCCATGGGACCTGACAACATCCCAGGCTGCATTCTACATGAACTGCAGAATGAACTGGCATCCCACTTAAGCACCACGTTCAATCATAGTCTCACCTCAGGCTTTGTGCCCACAGTGACAGTTATCCCACTCCACAAAGGGGGGAGCCACACGGACCCTGGAAACTACTGTGCCATTAGCCTAACGAGCCTGGTCTGCAAGGCTATGGAACGTATCATCATGGAACTTAAAAACAAAGACATTGGTAATCTCCAAACTCTGGACCCTACCCAGTTTGGGTTTGTAAAAGGCAGATCATGTCTCATAAACCTGATTGACTTCTTTGAAGCAGTCACCAAAGCAGTAGATGAGGGTAAGGTGGTTCACACAGCCTATCTAGATCTCGTCAAGGCTTTTGACACCATCCCCCACTCTGGAATTATAGATAAACTCACTAAACTAGGTATAAATCCCTATGTCAGAAGATGGGCTGCCAACTGGCTCACTGACAGAGCCCACACTGTGAAAGTAGCAGACTCCAAATCTGACTTCAGACCAGTGACAAGTGGAGTACCACAGGGTTCAGTCCTGGGTCCTCTCCTGTTTGGTATCTGCTTTTCTGAAGTACAGGCTAACACAGAAGGTCTTTGGCTAACAAAATTCACAGATAACTGCAAACTGGGAGCCATAACTGAAACTCCTAATGATGTGGACATCCTACAAAAGGGCCTCACTGAGACAGATGGCTAGTGTCAAAGCCATTGCCTCAAGCTCAATGCCAAAAAGTGCATTGTCATCCCCTTTGGTAAAATCTCTGTACCCATGAGATACCACATAAGTGGTAGTCTACTTACCACCGAAAGTGTGATAAGAGACCTTGGGATACAGGTGGACAGTAGTCTCTCCTTTGATAATCACATCGCCACAGTAGTCAGGAAATCTAAGTGGCACACCTCATCACAAAAGGTTTCTCATCCAGGAAAAAAGAGGTCATTGTTCCCCTCTACTCATCATTCATTAGACCCATTATAGAGTACAACGCCCCTTTTGGTATGTACCTCACAAGATATCTGCAACTACTGGAAAGGCAGCAGAAATACCTCACAAAGAGGATTACTGGCCTCAAGCAGATGCCCTACGCAGTCCGTCTCAAAAAACTCCAATTTTACTCCGTTGCATATCGCCTACTCAGAGATGATCTCTGCTTAACATACAAAGCTATATCAAACCCAGAGCTGTTGGACATGCTCCACTTAAAGAAATCCCAATCCCTCCGAGCTACAAGCTCTAGGGACCTAAACCTTGTCACCACAATCAACAGAACATGCTGGAGGGATAGATTCCTGTCCCAGAAACTTCCCATACTCTAGAACAAACTACCTATGTATATCAAACAAAGCTCCTCATTAGCACTCTTCAAGAAAAATCTTCATGATTGGATGGGAAATAGGAAATTCACCCCAGGATCACCTCTGTGGCTCTGCTCGACAGGGGCACAGGAAAATAATTTTCTTGGGTGGCGAAAGCCAGGGTACCTTTCTGGCTAGGCTTATATAGGCCCTAGGGCCGACAGCCTAGTACCTACCTATGAACCTATGAGGAATCCACCCAACTTCCTTGAAAGTACTGTTACTTGGCACGGGTTCCTTATTAATGCTGTTGTATAGCAACTCTCTGATAATACTTCAATGAATGTTACTATTCTCACTATTTACAGCATAGTACTAAGAATTGAATGTTTATTAGCAATCAGTACCTGTTGCCTGAAACTATTTCCAGATGGTGATAGTTGTTTTCATTACACTATATGTGTTTTTTCCTTAAAACTATGTATTATGTTTTTGGATTTTTTTTTTATATATTGTATTATTCTGGAGATTTTCTCCCAGGGCCTCTGCTGAAAATGGATCTGTGTCCAGTCAGACTTTCCTGGTAAACAAATGTAAAATAAATAAATAAAATAAATTAGGAGAGTTAAGTAAGTCACTGTAATAAATACAGAAGTCAGCAAGATTAATAAGCCAGCAGTGCCCAGCACATTTTGTTAAGTGTTATTTAAAGTTTTTTTAAACTGTTGTAATGCTTTGTGTTGGTAGGGGTATATTTTACCCTAAGTAAGAGAAGTTTTTTTTTTTTTTTTTTTTGCAGTGGGTATATGTGACTAAGGAATTAACATACTAGCCGATCTGTGAATGATTTTAAATCTGGAACTTGGTTAGCAGTCATTTTGCATTATGTAATGAGAAGGAAGGATCAGGATGGAAGGCAAGATATTTGCAAGCATCTGTAGGAGTAATACTATGCCCATAAGGGTTGGTATTGTGTAGTGGGCAAGAGGTGATTAGTCCCTGGCCAGTACTGAAATCAGAATTGTTCTTGCTGAATTTACCAGCAGTCTGTGTTCAAAAAACTGCAGATAACATTTTGTATGCCAGACTATACTGACTTTCCATGTTCTGAGGTAAGCCAGAATGTACCGACTTTCCAGATTCTGAGGTGTTTTTATTTTTCTCATTGGTAATAAGAGATCATTTGTATATGAAATAATTTTGAGTTTATTTAATTCATATGGAAGCTGATTATTAATAACAGAAAAGAAGATAGAGCCCAAATTTGAGCCATGCTGTATCAAAATAAGGAATTTATGAAGTGGGTTGTGATAGGCACTATGAGAGGTAGTTTGAGAACCAAAGATATACCTCACTGGAAAGGTAATGGAAAAGGACAGATTTGCTAACAAAGTCAAATGCACACTTTCGGTCACCAGAACTGCACCAGAATATAACCTTTAGCCATATTATTAGAGCTGTTGATACTAAATAAAACTATATCAAATAAGTAAATTTTTTTTACTATGTAGGACCCTGGTAAGAGCACACCTTTGATACTTCCAAGGAAAGTGATTGCAGGCTGCTGGAAGATTTCAAGAAGAAAGTCTCCAGAAAGATGCATAAGATACAGGGGAAAGGCTTTGACCTGAAACTGAAAGACCTGATGTGCTTTTCACTGGAAATTGTAATAGGTAAGGTGGATGTGAAATCTGTGCACAGAGCAATGTCAAGGAAATATGGGGCCATCTCCAGGAAGAAGGACAGAGGGAAATCAAGAAGAAGGGCAGCAAGTTGTAGAAACTAAATATTGCCTGGGTCTTTAGAAGTACAAATACAAAGCATTTAGACGTATCTCTTTTTCCATCACAAGACAGCATGTTAAGCAATTATCTGTACAGAGACATTTCCCATTTGAAAAGTGTATAAACACAGTGAATGAACAATATGATTAACAACAGGCTACAACATCACAACTGCTCTTTGGACAGTTACTGATGTAATTCTTAAAAATATAGGAAATATAACTCTAGAGAAGCTATTGTAATGGTTCAAAGAGATCTTTCATTGGGTGAAATACTGTCTGTTTACACAGCAATTACATCACAGTACTTTCTCTACCAAAGTATTTGACTGTTTTAAAAATAATGTAAAGAAGAAGTTTTCCTTACGCTCAACTCATTTGTATGGGGTTCAGTCCTAACATGCAGTCACAATCTTTGGGGAGTTTTGCATGTTATCTATGGTTTCTTGTGATACTCCAGTTTCTAACCACCTCCTGGTTGTACAGTTACATTAACTTGTCCATGTGTATGCATCATTCATCTTTGCCATTGCTCATAGATTCATAAGTGAAAATCAGGCTAACTGCCCTTGCATGCCATTTTAAGCCTAGCCAATTACTCTATTAGATCAAATTAGTTTACCCAGTTCCAAAGTCTATAATTATATACTTCCCACAGGACAGTAGTTAGTTCTGGGTAAAACATTGTTTATTTCAAATGCAATACCCCTTGAGTATTTATAAGGGCCATATTGCTAGAAAGAGCATTTTGTTGCTGTCTCTGTTCATAAGCAGTACAGGGGCAGACCTGGGGTAAGTTTCTTCATTCCCATCCATAGCTCTAGGTTACTCCTGAAAAAGGACAAGATGAGCTTTGCTTTAAGTGGATAGGGAGTCTTTTCCGGAGTATTGATACCCTCTGAGAGATGTACCTGTCTCTCCACACCATTCTAAGTTGCGGAAGAGTTTTAAATCCATGGAATTAGTATTTCTGATAAAATCTGACTTGCAGATCTGCAGTAGGTCCAGCAGTATTGTATCAGAGGATGCCTTATAAGCCAGACATACTGTAGGTCCCCTCTCGGCAATCTGTGGATATAAAATACACTGATAGTGCTTTGAAGCAGTCCATGTAGGACATATAGCCATAAGGACCATGTAGGACATATAACCCCACCTAAACACGCTGTTCAACCTCAGCCTCTCCACAGGCTACGTGCCCATAGAATGGCGCACAGCAACGGTTATTCCTCTCCACAAAGGAGGGGCCACAACTGACCCTGGTAACTATCGCCCCATAAGTCTGACTAGCCTGGTCTGCAAGACTATGGAGTGCATCATCATAGAACTCATTAACAAAGACATTGGGAACCTCCAAACACTTGACCTGACCCAGTTTGGCTTTGTTAAGGGCAGATCATGCCTACTAAACCTGGTTGACTTCTTCAAGACAGTCAACAAGGCCATAGACGAGGGAAAGGTGGTTCACACAGCCTACCTTAACCTCGCCAAGGCTTTCAACACCATTCCCCACTCGGGTATTACAGAAAAACTCACCAGCCTGAACATAAACCCCTACATCATGAGATGGGTTGCCAACTGGCTTACAGACAGAACTCACACGGTAAGAATAGCAGGCTCCAGGTCGAACTCTAGACCAGTTACAAGAGGTTTCCCGCAAGGCTCGGTCCTGGGACCCCTACTGCTTGGCATATACTTCTCAGAAGTACAGGCAAACACAGGAGGACTATGGCTAACCAAGTTCGCCGATGACTGCAAACTGGGAGCCATAACTGACATGGACATCCTCCAAAAGGGCCTTAATGAGACAGACACCTGGTTTCAAAGTCATGGCCTCAAGCTAAATGCCAAAAAATGCATAGTCATCCTGTTTGGGAAAAACAAAACATCCACGATTTACCACATATGTGGCAGCCCCCTTAATACAGAAGAGGTAATAAGAGATTTGGGGACCTAGGTAGATAGTAATCTCTCCTTTGACAATCATATTTCCAAAGTAGTTAGGAAATCCTTCTATGTGGCCCATCTAATTACTAAAGGGTTTGCATCTAGAAATAAAGAGGTTATAGTGCCCCTCTACTCATCACTCATTAGACCCATCATAGAGTACAAAGCCCCATTTGGGATGTACCTCACAAGACACTTCCAACAGCTGGAAAGGCCACAAAAGTACCTCACCAAGAGGATTACTGGTCTCAAACATATGTCAAACATATGTCCTATGCAGCCCGACTGAAAAAACTCTGGCTGTACTCAGTAACATATCGCTTACTCAGAGGTGATCTCTGCCTGACTTACAAAGCCATGTCCAACTCAGAATTGATAGACATTCTCCACCTAAAGAAATCCAAGTCACTGCGAGCCACGCACTGTAGTGAGCTAAACCTCGCCACAACAATAAATAGAACATGCTGGAGGAATAGAGTCCTGTCACAGAGACTCCTCATGCTTTGGAACAAAATTCCAAATTACATCAGGCAGAGCCCCTCACTAACACTCTTCAACAGAAACCTTGATGAGTGGATGGGTAACAGAAAATACACCCCTGGGATCACTTCATTGGCTCTGCTTGACAGAGGATCAGTTAATTAATCCATGGGCCAGCGAAAGCCGACACACTCTGGCTAGGCTTATAAATGCTCTCGGGCATATTGCCTAGTACCTACCTATGAACCTATGAACCTATATGATTTAAGCCCTGTATTCTGTTTGTGAGGAACCTCAATGGTGTTTGAGTTGTTGCATATGCCTGGTAAGATACATGCCAAAGGGGGCATTATACTCAATAACTAACCTGATGATAGCAGAGTAAAAGGGGATAATGACATCCCTGGATCTGGAGGCTAACACTTTGTTTATAAACTGAGCAATTTAGAAGACCTGTTGTATTACTGTGGACATATGTTTGTCAAATACAATGTCACAGTCTACATATATTTCTATAACTTGAACTACAGGGTTGAATCTTAGGGGGTGTGTTTTTAATGTGTTAAATTACCAGGGTAGTAGATTTTCTGAAGGGTACAATAATGCACTTTTTGGCATTTAGTTTTAGTCCATGGCTCTGGCACCAGATATTTGTTTGGGACAGGCCTTTCTGCAGAATGGCTGAGTCATTTGGGGATACAATGACTGTACCAAGCTTGTAGTCATCCACAGAATTTGTCAGCCAAAGATCCTTGGTGTTTTCCTTTACTTCAGAGACGTAGATGCCAAACAGAAGAGGTCCCAGCACTGAGCCCTGTGGGACTCCATTGGTGACTGGTCTTTTTGTGGATGTAACTTCTCCTACCTTGACTTCCTAAGTTCTATGTGTGAACAGTTAGGGTTATTCTTAATTGGGTAAGCTTCTCCACTATACTTGAGTGAGGTATTGTGTCAAAAGATTTGGCCAGGTCTACATAGATGGTGTGCACTATCTTGCCTTTGTCCATTGATTTCATGGCCTTTTCAAAGAGGTCTACTTGGTTGGTTAAACAAGACCTACCATCGATGAATCCAAACTGGCATGGGTCCAGTGTTTGGAGGTTCCCTATGTCCTTATTGAGCAAATCCATGATTAGACTTTCCTTGGCCTTACAAGTAAGGCTGGTCAGACTTATGGGTAGCTAATTGCCCAGGTCAGTGGATCGCCCTTCCTTGTGCAGAGGTATGACCCCTTCTGTCTTCGTTTCACTTGGTACAAACCTTGTGTTGAGACTGAAGTTGAACAGCTTTGTTGGAGGCAAAGATAAACTGCTCTTTGTGCTATTTAAGCTACATCCTGGGATATTGTCAGGATCCACTGATGCAGTATTCCTGGTCTTTAAAGAACATTCAGGACTTCGTCCTTTGTGAAAGCTGGGCGGTATCTTTCACTGGAATTTCTTGTGAGATAAGTGGGGATGAAAGAGGGGTAAAGTTGGAACTGAATTTATCAGCTAAAAGATTTGCTATGTCTTCAGGTTTGGTGTAGGTGATGTGGTCCTTTCCTATGTTGAAATGGGCCCTAGAAGGACCAGCTCAGTTACTCATTCATTCATTCATTCATTCATTCATTCATTCATTCATTCATTCATTCTCCAAGTACTTTATTAAATTCTGTGATTTGTGTAAGCCAGTGCCAATACCGTCACCGAAGGGGTGTAAGGCAAAAAAGTAATCCAGGACAGAATGGCAGTTTATTGGAAAATGAACACACACACTGTTGGAGCAAAAATAAAAGTAAATCTAAATTAGTATCTGTCAGGATTTCTTCCCTATTTATTAAGATGATGAGACTGTATTTGAATTTAACAGCATACTATCCTAAATTACATTAGTGCATGCCAAGTGGATGACTATACGTGTAGAAAACAGAACATTACTGTTTTTTCAAGGCCATACATTTTGGTAAAAACAAACATCTAATTTTAAATATTCAAGAATACAATACAGAGCAGTCCTCTAATTTCCAGGCATGGCTAGACTGCTAAATATGTAACCAGAATTTATTACAAAAGATAGACTTTGCAGCCACAAATTTTCATACACAACTCATTTGAAAGGGAAGGCCTATATATAATGTTACATGCTTCAGAGCTGACAAAGCAAATTAAGATTTCAAAGACAAGCTAGATGCGAGAAAATTATATTCTCAACAGTAATCTGGCTCAAGATCCTTTGCGTATGTATTGGTAATTAGATATTTAAAAGAAGAAACCTGAACAATGGACAGAAGCAAAAGGGATAGTGCTTCAATTCAGACTGCAAGGAACGGTTTAGAAGTAGAGAAAAAAAGAAAATAACCTCACTTGTTTGCCTTAGGCAATTCTACATTTTTTAAGATATGAATGTAATACTTTTATTAATATTTATTTTCTCCAGTTATGCTTCATTATTTCAAGTCTGTTTCAGGTTTGTTTTGCAAAGTACCATTTGTGTGACTTTAAAATGAATTGTAACTCAGGAAATGGAACCATCAAGAAGAAATGATTAAGTTTGCATGTAGAATTATACACAGAATATATCACAGCTCTGTTGACTAGAATTAATAGCTCCGTAATTAGATGTTGCAATTTCCTTTGTGGCAGAGAGATTATTACTACATATATTCCTTTTCACAGTACTTTGCAAAAACATGGCAGGAAGATTATTATTGCATATATTCCTTTTCAAAATACCTTGCAAAAATACTATCTAGGACTAAGGGGACTATATTTTATCTGAGCTTGTGTTTCTTTTCCTATCAGCTTCAGAAAAGACTGAATGCAGACAAGCTGATGTTTAATTACTAATTTAACCTTCATTTACTGAGCATCCTAATTAAGACAAAGCCCAGTGTCAAGAAGAGACCAGTGTACAACAGCAGAGGTGTAACTAGCTATTCTTTCACCTCACTCACAAATTTAAACTGAGAAAAAAAAGCTCTCCTTGGCACCTCACTCACAATTTTAAACTGAGAAAAAAACAAAAGCTCTCCTTTTAAACCATAGCAAACTGCTTGATATATTTGTAGCAAGCAGCTGCTACAGCTTATATCACACACTAAGCGCTACAGTAAATGTAATAAGCGCATTTGTAAATGAATGCTGGTAATGCACTGAAAACACTGAGCATTACAGTGCCTTAGTTCTGACTGCAAGTGATGCACTGAAGACAAATGGGATCTGCCATTTGTGTCTCCTAACACTTTGCTTCAAAGGCCAGTGTTCCTTTTGCCAACCTGGCTATGCCTTTGGAGAACAATTCAATAGATATAACAGATAAGATGCAAAAAAAAAAAATCAATACTTCAAGAGGTTACAAAATGTAGCATAATGGAGTAACATATTCCCAGTAAAGTACCCAGAGTGGCACCTACTTTATCTCGAATAGTATCAGCCATTCAAACACTGAGGATATGGTTAACATCCTTGGAGAAAAATTCAGCTCCATCAATTCCCCTTTCACCTCTGAACTTTCCCAGTACAAAGTACCCAGTTCATGTCTTCCAAGAATTACCTCTGAAGAGATACTATAGGCATTCGGCTAGATCAAAAACACCAGATCTGCGAATCTTGATAACATACCAGGCTATTTCCTGGTCAGTATAAACTACCTCCTATAAGATCTACTCTTTGAACTATTTAAGCACAGCACCTCCACTAGATACATACCAGAAGCATGGAAAACAACTGTAGTGATTTCCCTAAACAAGGGAGGCTCCACCAAAGACCTTGGTGATGTTAGACATTTCAACATGATTTGCAAGGTGATGAAAAGCATGATCATATACTTCATAAACAAATACAAGAGGGATTTACAACCCCTATATGCAAACTATTTTGGATTTGCAAACGTAGACCTTGTCTGTTAAACTTAATTAATATCTTTGAAGGAATCACAGAAAGCAATAGATGAGGATAATGCCAACTACACAGCTTGCCTCAATTTAGTTAAGGCATTTGACACTATGCTCCCTTCTGGAATCAGTGACAGATCATTCAAACTCAATATTAATCCCTATGCAGCCTGATGGAATGCCAACTGGCTTACTAATAGATACCAATTTATTAGAGTTAATTGCAGGTTTTCCACTAAAGAATTGTGACTATTTGGTGTACCACAATGGTCTTGGATGTTAATTCTAACACTAAAGAGCTCTGAATGACCAAGTTTCAGATGAGTGCAAGTTTGAAGTAATAAGCAAATCTCCTGAAGAATCTCATATCCACCAACAGAGCCCAATGCACAGAAACTCATGGTGTCAGATGCTCTGGGTCTAACACTGAATGCCAATCTATTAAGTTTAATTTAGTTTGGGAGTCAGGCCTCACACAGCTACCATATAAATTATATCCCCTTAAAAGAAGCATTGTCATTAGAGACGTAGGTGCCTTTGTGGATAATGAACTCTCCTTTGACCAGAAAGCATTCTGTATGATTAAGAAAGTGTTTTAAGCTCACAAGTTAACATATGGCATTGAAACATTACTGAAACCATGAACAAAATGCCATTCAAAAAGCCAGCAGGAGAACCACTGAAGTAAACAACTAGCCTGTAATTCAATCAAACTAACTGATTACTAAGGAAACTCTGTCTTAATCAAAATATGTCATCATTCCCCTCTACTCTTTCCTCACTAGGCCAATACTACAATATAATGTAACCATTCACTATGCAAGCAATTACCCAATTATCTAACTAAAAAAAAAAAACAGTTGTTTTGCATTAAACAAAATTGTGGGTATGAACTCCCTACGTTGCACAGAGCATCCAAAAGTCTGCTTCTCTTCTCTGTCTCCTATAGACTCCTTCAGAGTGATTTAAGTCTAGACTACAAAACTGTATATGACCCTGTTGTCCAATCCTCTATAAATCTAAATAATCTATAAAGCCATATTTATATATGCAACAGGAATTAAAAAAGTGATTCTAGATGAGGGGAGTGCAAAATGTATACTAAATATAAAAAGGTACATTGGCATAGTTAATTAATTTGATTTAAATAATTATTTAGTAAATCAACTCAAATATTTTTAACCATCCCTCTTTTATGAGTCTCTTGGAGTTACTTTTTCAGGTAGAAAATTGTATGCCTTTAGCTGTTTAATTGCCATGTCCTGGAATTATTTCCATGCAACTGATTGAATGCTCAGCCGTTTTCTTGTGAATAAAGTTTTAGCAAAATAAAAAAACATTGATATGATTTTTAATGTTGGCAAGTCCAGTGCAGTTGATGGGGTATGTCAAATAGTAAATTTCCATATTAAAATGCTTTCTTTATATCCCACTTTGATCATTTTTTTTTTGGTTTTACACAGGACCAGAGTTTGCTAACAGTTGGGCAGTACCATAAAATGTGATGGAAATCCATTTCATCTGCCATACAAATGAATATTGAGGTGAAGCATTCTTGTAGACCTGAACTTTTTTGCTGGAGTGAGATAGGCACTAAGTATTATCATAAACTGTGTATAAAATAGTTTTTTAGAGGAATACATTTATAATTAAATAACCATGACTTTTCTAATATTTTTATATCAGCTGCAAAATTTTGATCATGTTTGAGTCACATATATAAAAAATAGGCTCTTTTAGCATTTTCTTTTATTATCATTGTATTATATATTAGCTATATGTTTATTTCCTTGTAAATTATCAATTAAGCTATTAATTTATTTATCTTATCTAAGTCACAAAGCTGTGTCTTATATTTTAAGGCATAGTTTAAAAAATGATTTAAAATTAATGGATTACCTTTAGGCAAGCCTAATTTTACTTTCAGTTGTTCAATTGAAGTTAAGTTTTCAGAGACTATCTCATATATTGCATTTTTATTAATGGGAAATTTGATAGATCTAGCAATTATTTAAAAATGTTGGGATGAAAATATAAAGCCTAAAAGAGTAATGTTCAACATAAACGTCTGTGGTGTTACACAGTTTTTGAAACAATGTGATTACATTTATGATTGGTTTATGTATTTTAAACTTTTTCAACATTTGATTACTTAAATAATAAAGAGCTTGTATGTTGAAATTTAATTTATATTTACATTAACTTGACTATCTTTTAAGCCGAAGTGGAGACTAAGTCTTATC
The DNA here is from genome assembly GCF_019279795.1 of Protopterus annectens. Taxonomy (NCBI): domain Eukaryota; kingdom Metazoa; phylum Chordata; order Ceratodontiformes; family Protopteridae; genus Protopterus; species Protopterus annectens. Next base: position 1,549,168,306 of record NC_056743.1, read on the forward strand.
CTTATGAGTGCAGTTTGTAATTTTTAAATGTCTATAAGAATTGATGATTTAATAGTATATCAGGGATGGCAACACCATCATGTGATTTGGGTGTTACAAATGTATTATAATTGATTCTTAGAGATTTTGAGGAACAAATGAATTTATTTAATGATGTAGAACTACTACTAAAGAGTTTTTGTAGGAAAAAAGAGGGTATCAAGCAAAAAAACAGCTTGAAAAATACATTCTTATAGCCACTTTAGTAAGGAGTGGGAACTTTACATTGTTCCTTCTTTCTAAATGTGTTTTAGGAGAGTTTCATGCTTTCAAGATATTTTTTGTAGGCATGGTTTTAATATTTTGGTTAAAATGTACTCCTGAATATATTAAGGATGGACTAATTGGTATACCATTGTGGATGGAGAGTAGGATAGACTTATAGTTTTGATTTAAAGGAAATATTATTGTTAAGGTTAAGTCTGTAGTTAGAAAATTTAGAAAACTGATTTATATTACTGATTATTTTATCTAAGTCATAACTCAGGTCGGAAAAGTAGATGTTTAAGTCATCTGTGTATGCAGTTAGTAATATTTTGGTTTTATTCATTTGTGGAGTGTTTAAATAAGAGTTTTGAACAACTAATAATAAAAGGGTTTCAATATATAGATTAAGGTGAGAGAGACAGCATCCCTGCCTTACACCATTGAAGTGTAGTTATTTAATATTAATTGTGTAGAAGAGCTTTTATACACTTATTTTACAGACTGTATAAAGGAGTTAGGGAAACCAAATTTAGAAAGGACCTTAAATAAGAAATCAATATTAACCCTATTGAAAGCTTAATACACATCAATTGCTAAGGTGAAGGCTTCATTTGTTTTTGAACATTTTACTGTTGTAAAGTTTCTAATGTTATGGTTTGCTCACAAATCTTATTTATACAGTGAAATAAAGGCAGGATGAAATTTACTCTGTTTTTAATGCATCTTCTTCTTCTTCTTCTTCTTTCGGGTTCTCCCGTTAGGGTTCACCACCGCAGATCATCTGTTTCCATTTCTTCCTGTCCTCTGCATCTTGCTCTGTCACACCAACCACCTGCATGTCCTTTCTCACCACATCCATAAACCTTTTCTTAGGCCTTCCTCTTTTCCTGTTCCCTGGCAGCTTCGTCTTTAGCATCTTTTTCCCAATATACTCTGCATCCCTCCACAGCACATGTCCAAACCAATGTAATCTTGCCTCTCTGGCTTTGTCTCCAAACCTTCCAACCTGGGCTGATCCTCTAATATACTTATTCCTAATCCTGTCCACCCTCGTCACACCTAGTGCAAATCTTAACATCTTTAACTCTGCCACATCCAGCTCTGACTCCTGCCTTTTTGTCAATGCCACTGTCTCCAACCCATATAACATAGCTGGCATCACTACCCTCTTGTAGACCTTCCCTTTCACTCTTACTGGTACTCATCTGTCACAAATCACTCCTGACACTCTTCTCCACCCACTCCATCCTGCCTGTACTCTCTTCTTCACCTCTCTTCCACACTCACCATTACTCTGAACTGTTGATCCCAAGTATTTAAACTCACACCCACCTTCACCACCTCTACTCCCTGCATCCTCACCATTCCTCTATCCTCCCTCTCATTCACACACATATATTCTGTCTTAGTCCTGCTGACCTTCATTCCTCTTTTCTCTAGAGCATATCTCCACCTCTCCAGGGTCTCCTCCACCTGTTCTCACTACAGATCACAATGTCATCTGCAAACATCATAGTCCACAGGGACTCCTGTCTGATCTCGTCTGTCAACCTGTCCATCACCATTGCAAATAAGAAAGGGTTCAGAGCTGATCCTTGATGTAATCCCACCTCCATCTTAAACGCATCCATCACTCCCACCGCAGATCTCACCGCTGTCACACTACCCTCGTACATATCCTGTACCACTCTTACATACTTCTCTGACACTCCTGACTTCCTCATACAATACCACAACTCCTCTCTAGGCACCCTGTCATATGCTTTCTCTAAGTCCACAAAGACACAATGCAACTCCTTTTGACCTTCTCTGTACTTCTCCATCAACACTCTCAGAGCAAACATCACATCTGTAGTGCTCTTTCCAGGCATGAAACCATACTGCTGATCACTAATCATCACCTCCCTTCTTAACCTAGCTTCCACTACTCTTTCCCATAACTTCATGCTGTGACTGATCAGTTTAATCCCAATGTAGTTACTACAGCCCTGCACATCACCCTTATTCTTAAAAATCGGTACCAAAACACTTTTTCTCCATTCCTCAGGCATCCTCTCACTTTCCAAAATTTCATTAAACAATCTGGTTAAAAACTCCACTGCAATTTCACCTAAACACCTCCATGCTTCCACAGTTATGTCATCTGGACCAACAGCCTTTCAATTCTTCATTCTCTTCATAGCTATCCTTACTTTCTCCTTGCTAATCCATTGCACTTCATGATTCACTATCCCCACATCATCCAACCTTCTCTCCCTCTCATTCTCTTCATTCATCAACTCCTCAAAGTACTCTTTCCATCTGCTCAGCACACTCTCCTTGCTTGTAAGTATGTTTCCCTCACTATCCTTTATCACCTTTACCTGCTTACACATCTTTCCTAGCTTGGTCCCTCTGTCTAGCCAGTCTGTACAGGTCCTTTTCTCCCTCCTTAGTGTCCAACCTTTCATACAACTCTTCATACGCCTTAACGTTAGCCTTTGCCACCTCTCTCTTTGCCATGCACCTCATCTCCTTATACTCCTGTCTACTTTATTCATCTCTCTGACAACCCCACTTTTTCTTCGCCAACCTCTTTCTCTGTATACTCTCCTGTACTTCCTCATTCCACCACCAGGTCTCTTTGTCCTCTGTTATGATTTTTACATCAATGTTTATAAGGGCTATCAGCCTATAGTCTGATGGGTTAGCTGAGTCTAGGTAACAGAATAATATTTAATTTATTTAAATGCATGTTTGAAAATCCATTTAAACAACTACTCTTAAAAACTATTAAACACTTTTTACAAATTTTTGTGCAAAATATTTATAAAATTTCAATGAGAATCCATCAGGGTCTGGTGCTTTAATTAACTTTAGGTTAGAAATAACATTTCAAATTTCTAAAAAACTTGCTACACAGGTTAAAAAGTCTTGTTGTAAAGGTGATAATTGTAAGAAATATATATGATCTTGCTAAGATTCCAACTCATTGTCAGGGTAATTGTTTGTTGCACTATTACACAGGTTAAAGAATATATTATTCATAGGTTCATATGAGGTTACTAGGCTAATGGCCATAGGGCTTTTACAAGTCTTGTCATGTAAAAAACCTGTGTATCGTAACTGAACTTAGATGGTCATTGTTAGCACAGTGATTCTATAATCAACAGCAACTACCCCTGTCCATGAGGGACATAAGTGCCACCCCCAGGGTGAAATTATGGTAACCCATCTAGTTGTTAAAGTTGCACATAGATAGGGTCATCGAGGAACTCTGCTTCATGTGAAGCAGGAGCTTATTCCAGAGGAGTGGTAATCTCTGGGAGATATACCTCTCTCCAACATGTTTTGTTAATATCACAGGCTAGGTTGAGATCCCTGGAGTGACTGATTCTTGTCCCATTTAATTTGTAGATGTGTAACATTTCCATTAGGGCAAAGTCAGAGACTCATCTGTAGGCCAGGCATAGGTTGCCTCTCAGCAGCCTGCATGATACAGTGTATAGTGACAGGACTTTCGGTCTTTTCATGTAAGTCACTTTTTGGAGGCCCTAGATTATCTTGGTTAAAAACCTCTGTGGTGTCTCCAGCTGCTGTAGGTGTCTAGTGAGATACATACAGAAGGGAGCATTGTACTCAATTAGTGGTCTAATAAGGGTCGAGTACAGCAGAGTTATAACCTCTGTAGGCTTGGGTATGATGCCATTATTTATGAGATACACAATGCAGAAGACATATGATGATAGAAGTTTAGATTGCTATCAACCTGTGTTCTCAACTCTCAAACCACTGGGTTTGAGCTTAGAGGGGTGCTATCTATATCACAATTAGCAGGGCTACTTCTTTGCCAAAGGGGATAATGAGGCATTTTTGTGTTTAGGTTTTAGCCCTTGACTTTGGCACCAATCATTTGTCTGTGCCAGCCCCTTCTGTAATATGTTTAGTAGAGGGCCCAGCACAGATCATTGTGGTACCACCATTGGTAACTGGTCTACTGGTGGAGGGAGACCCCCCAACTTTGACAGTGTGCATTCTGTCAGTGAGACATTTGGCTACCCAGCTAGTGATATATGGGTTAATCCCCAGCTGGGAGAGTTCCTCAAAGATCCCTGAGTGTGGGACTGTGTCAAAAGCCTTGGCTAAATCAAGATAGGTGGTATGTACTGCTTTGCCCTTATCCAGGGCTTTGGCGGCATTCTCAAGTCCACCAGGTTTAATAAGCAAGATCTAATCTTGATGATACCAAACTGGGTCGGGTCAAGAGTTTGAAGGTCACCTGTGTCATTGTTGATAAGGTCCATGATGATTCTTTCCATGGCCTTGAAGATAAGGCTGGTTAGGCTTATGGGTCAATATTTTCCTGGGTTGGTTGTTGGATCCCCTATGTGCAAGGGGATTACTGTTGCTGTTCTTCACTCTGCCGGAACAAAGCCAGTGCTCAGGCTATGGTTAAAGAGAGTGCTAAGTGGTTCTGCTAGGTCTTGTTTTAGATTGTTTAGTAAGCAACCTGATATGTTATCTGTTCCCATAAAGGCCATGTTTTTGGCCTTAGAGAGGATTTGTGTGACTTGTTCTTTGGAGATACTCGGTAGAAGACTGGTGTCAGGAATGCTTTGGGGTAGTTTTGGTGGGGACAGGGGGATGAAGTTATTGCCAAATTTGTCAGCTGGCAAGTTGGCAATTTCCTCAGGTTCAGTGAGAGTGGTACTGTCTACCACAAGTTCGGCACACAGCTGGGCATTCCTAAAGGCTTTGGACATAGCTAAAAATGCCTTTTGGTTGTCTTTAGCTAGGGACATTAATTTAGTCTCATAACTAGCCTAAGAGGACTTTACAAGATATCTGATTTGCTTGTTCAAGTTGTGGAGGATATTGTTCTTCTGTTGAATAAGTTCTCTCTGTTTTTTATATATCAGTTTCTTTCTTTTGTTATATAACTTATTTATTCTTACAGTCCACTGGGATAGCTTGTTTTTTGGGAGGACCTGGTTTTAGTCCTGTCAGGTACAAATGAGTCAATATATTTGTTTAAGTCGCTATACAGGGCACTTGTGTACTCTTCTGCATAAGCGTCATTGTTGGCTGTGTTAGCAGGGGCTTTGAAACTTTTTATACCATCACTCAGTAGACCATACTTTGCTTTGGAGAAATGTTTCATTTTTTTTTTACTCCTGTTGGGGTATCATACCTGATCTTTACTTCAAATGAGGCTGATTTATGTCTGACATTACCAAGGAGGGCAACACACAGAGGGTAGTGCAGTGACCCCCATCTTGGTCAGCACTAGGTCTAGGACATTTGAGCCCCCTTTGGGGGACTAGACCAAATGTTCTAGGGTATTTGAATTAACAAAATCCAGGAACCTCAGAGCAATCATGTTTGTGCTCGTGTAAGTTGCTCAATCAATGGAAGGATCGTTGAAATCTCTATTGACCAAGGTGTTTGGCTGTATATTGAGCGACTCTGGTGGGGGAACTGTAGCTAGTGATGGCATGGTAGGGTATTTAAAATTGGAAAAAGAGGCCCCAATCCATTTTAAAGAAAAAAAAAAACATGGTCAAGAACTGGTTCTTCTATGAATGATTCATCTTCGGCTACAGAGACTGATGTGGAAGTTTCTAGCGAGTTGCCAGCAGCTAAGAAGAAGCACCCTTTGATATTAGAAGGGCATAACGGAAACATTCCAGTAGGGCCCACATTAGAGGCATTAATTCACTTAATGGCACCCAAGTAGATGATTCCTCTATTATATATAATGTTTATTCTACTGTGTTGACTGTATTTGAAAGGAAAGTGCTGAACAAGGGACTGGGGTTTGCTCCAACACATATGGTGACTGAAAATGTTTTTGTTAATGATCTTTTATTCTTTTGTAGAAAATGGAATTTAATGTTATATTTTCAGAATAAAAATGCTCAGAATGAAACACAGTTTACATTTAGACCATCTACCTTTCATCCTCCTATGAATAAATATGTGTCTATTTTTCAACAGAAGTTTATGAAAGATTTACATTTTAATTTTGATTACAAGTTGGCTTCGAAGAGAAATATGAGCCCTGAACAATATCAGGCATTAGTGTCTTTAAAAAATGTGTTATATAGACATGTTTTGCAACATCTTACTGCTAATTTCAGATTTACTGCTATTGATTGTATTAGTGTTAAAGAAAGTAATAAATTAGGTTGTTATAATATACTGAATAAAAAATAAAAGTTTTGCATAATTAAGCTAGGGGCTTTGTTCCCTCCAGGCTTAAATAAAGGTAGGGGTGTGTGTTTTGTTCTGTGTATTTAGGTGTAACTGTGGATGGGATTTTGATTTATATTTGTATCTACACTGATGAAGGCTTTTGCAGAAACCGGCCTGTAGCAATTTGTCTATTTATTGTGTATACAGTAAATAGTTATTGGTGGTTCACCTATTTCATGCTGGGCATTTTTGTTTTGTGTCTTTTGGTACTTTTTGGCTGTGCACTCTTGCCGTACTTGCATACTGGTGTTGTGTGTTTGCCTGGTAGGGTACTTTGCCTATAATTATTTGGACCTGGAGTAGATTAAGAGAGTCATACTGTTTTACCAGTCTCGAGGTGTATTTGGATTTAATGAAGATGGATACACCTCCGCCTTTGGTTCTTTCATGCTCATTTTGAGGTCTGAATGTGTGAAAGGCATTGTAGTCTTGTACAGCTGGGGTGCTTTTTGTGGCCTTGTACCAAGTCTCAATGACTACACAGACATCAGCATCTCCTAAGGTGAGGAGTGCTTCCAGAGAGTGCAGTTTACTGTTTAGCGTCCTAGCATTAAGCGGCATGACCTTGAGTTTGTCTCTAGTGGATTTCTTTATGCCAGAAGTTTTGTGTTTTGACTTTGTTTACAAAGGCTCTACTGGGGAGGTAAGCATCTTTGTCAGTATCCAAAAACTTTGAGGAGACAGGCGAAGGCCATCTTTGGCAAAGAAGCATGGTCTGTCAACCATATCTTCCCAGGCTGTCAGATACTAGATTCCCCCTAGAGTGATACCAGAAGCTAAGCCAATTATTGAAATCAATAATTTTTTGTCTGCATTTTGGCATTATCCTAGGTCAAGGTAGAATGCTGCTTAGGGCTAGGGATATACCTACCTGGGAAACATAATCTGAGAGTTCAGTCATGCCTCTCTTCAAACAGTCTAGAGACATATGTGTCAAATCATTCACTCTAACATGTACTATGATAGAGTCATAATGGTAATTGTTGCTAAGAGACTTCAGCGCATGCATGATTTGATGGATCCTGACACCTGACAGGCAGCTGACCGTGACCTTCTCCTTGTCCACCTGGTAAGGGGCACATCTGTGTGCCTCACTACTGTCATCTATGACTAGGACATTAGGTTTTGAGGTGTTTTGTCTTATGGGCTTAATTGTTGTGACATTATGTGTGTTATGTGTAGTGGTGGATTCTGTTTGCATACCAGTATGTGCAGGTTATTTACACTTGGGAGGTCTCTGGTCATTTGGTAGGCTCTTACTGAGTACCTCCACTTATGTGGGTTTATGTATGTTGACCTTATCTTGTGTGAAACGAGAGGTGTATGTGCTGACAACTTGTTTGATTAGATATCTTGTTTATTGTTAAGTGAGAGGACTGATTCTAGTTTCATGGTATAGTTACATCTCTCACATACGGTATTTGTTTGCTTTAGGAGCAAGTGGCTGTCAGTATACATGAGCCAATTGCAACATTGGCTAAGGATACCATGTCAATCAGGCTGGCTGGAGAAATGTTGAGAAACTGACTGTCCATAATAGCAGGTAATGCTTAGGAATTAATTTGTGAGAGGGCAAATTAGAGCACCTATTGCTCTTGGATTAACAAGGGGACTTATTAAATACAAGATCAGGCATGAAAAGAGGGGTGATGCTGCTCAGTGCTCAGCTGAGTTGCCGGCAGTGCAGAAGTGCACAGATGCATTGACACAGAGCAGCAGGGAACCAGGGAGGGTTTCGCTGTCTATGGAAAAAATAGTTTCTAGGTATTTGCATGTATACAAGGCAACGCTAACCCCTGCTGAGCATTGCACAGCCACGCACAAACACCAGGCTAATATACAGACAAAACTAGACAGTTTTAAACTAGTCTGCCAATAGAAAATCACACAATGATCCTTTATAGGTTCATAGGAGTGTACTAGGCTAATGGCCCTGGAGCCTTTACAAGCCTAGCCCATAGGATTACCCTGGCATCATGCCACCCAACCTTAGTTCCCAGTGCCTCTGTTGAGTAGAGCCACTGGAGTTATCCCTGGGGTGAATTTTTTATTTCCCATCCACTCGTCAAGATTTCTCTTGAAGAGGGCCAGTGAGGTGCTCGGTTTGACATGTATGTGAAGTCTATTCTATAGCATGGGCAGTCCCTGGGTTATGAACCTGTCCCTCCAGCTTGTTCTGTTGATTGTGGTAATGAGGCTGAGGTCTCTGGAGCGTGTGGTGTGGAGGGATTGGGATTTCTTTAGATGTAGCATTTCTAACAGAGCTGGGTCAGACATGAATTTGTAAGTCAAGCAGAGATAGCCTCTAAGTAGGTGATATGAGACAGAGAATAGTTGGAATTTTTTGAGTCTGTTCATACAGGACAAGTGTTTAAGGCCTAGGATCCTCTTTGTGAGGTACTTTTGTGGCCTCTCCAGTTGTTGCAGGTATCTAGTGAGGTACATGCCAAATGGGGCACTGTACTCAATGACTGGCCTAATGAGGGAAGAGTAGAGGGAGCAATTACCTCTTTCTTCCTGGATGCAAAACCTTTAGTAATGAGATGAGCCACATAGAAGGACTTTCTGACCACAGTGGCAATATGATGGTCAAAAGAGAGGTTTCTTTCAACCTGTGTTCCCAGATCTCTTAGAACTCCTTCTGTGTTCAGTGGACCACCATCGATGTAGTAATTTATAGGAACCAGGTTTTTCCCAAAAGGGATGACGACACATTTTTTGACATTGAGCTTAAAGCCATGGTTCTGACATCAGTCGTTGGTCTCAGTGAGGCCTTTATGTAGGATGTCAACATCACTTGGAGAGTTAATAATAGCTCCCAACTTCCAATCATCTGCGAACTTTGTCAGGCAGAGTCCCTTCGTGTTGGCCTGGACTTCAGAGAAGTAGACACCAAACAGGAGAGGACCCAGGACCGAACCCTGTGGGAATCCACTCATGACAGGTCAGCAGTCTAACTTGGAGTCAGCTACTTTCACACTGTGGATTCTATCTGTGAGCCAGTTTGCAACCCACCTAGTGATATAGGGGTTGTTGCCTATCTTAGTGAGTTTTTCTATGATTCCTGAGTGGGGAATGGTATCAAAGGCCTGGCCAGATGAAGGTAGGCTGTATGAACCCCCTTGACTTCATCCACAGCTCTGGTGACTGACTCAAAGAAGTCAATAGGCTGTATGAACCACCTTGCCTTCATCCACAGCTCTAATGACTAACTCAAAGAAGTCAATCAGGTTGAGCAGGCATGATCTACCCTTCATAAAACCAAACTGTGTGGGATCCAGAGTTTGGAGATTCCCTATATCCTTGTTTATTAGGTCCATGATGATGCATTCCATAGTTTTGCATATCAGACTCATCAGGCTAATGGGGCGATAGTTCCCAGGGTCTGTAGTCACTCCTTTGTGGAGAGGGATGACTGTAGCAGTGTGCCATTCGGTAGGGACAAAACCTGAGATGAGGCTGTGATTCAACAGGGCACAAAGGTGAAGTGTCAGTTCACTCTGTAGTTCATGTAGAACACAGCCAGGGATATTGTCAGGTCCCATAGGAGCTGTATTCTTGGCCTTGGACAGTGCTGTTTTAACCTGTGCTGTAGTAATACTGGGTGCCTGGCAATCTACTAGTATTGTGATTGGTCTTTTGGTGGGGGAGAGAGGGGTAAAGTTGGCACTGAATCTGTCAGCCAGTATATTGGCAATATCTGTTAGCTTAGTATAGGAGGTACCATTGTGCAGTAGCTCAGAGCAAATCTGGGTATTGCCGTTGAGATTCTTTACATAACTATAGAAGGCCTTGTGGTTGTTTTTACTATCTGCTGCAATTCTGTTTTCATAGCTAGCTTTAGAGGATTTGATGAGGGATCGTGTTCATACAATGCATTGGTGTATGATTCGGCAGTCATGCAACTATTCTCCATTTGCATGGGTGCTGTGAAGTTAGCCACCTGTGTTTTTAGGAGCCCAGTGTTAGCTTTGGAGAAGTTTTTCATGGTGGTTACCTTTGCAGGGGGTGGGAAGGATGTGGATTTCCAAGGTGATTAGTTTGTGGTTGGATCTAACCAGGGAGGAGTTGACTACTGGTGTAGAGCAACAGTCGCCCATATTAGTAATGACCAGGTCAAGGATGTTTCTACCTCTAGTGTGGATAAGAATGAGCTGGTCCAGGGCATTGGAATTAATGAACTCCAGGAAATGTTGGGCAATTGTATTGGCACATGAGTAGATTTCCAAGTTAATGGAGGGGTACTTGAAGTCACCCAGTATGAGAGTGTTAGGTTGGACCCTAATATTCTCCAGAGTGCTTAGGAACATGGAGTGTGAGTCCTGGGACATGGTTGGGGACCTATAGCAGGCAATGACCTGAATCACTGTCTTACCCAATGTTACTGCCCCTGAAGTATGTTGGGCTACAGTCTGGAGGTGTGCACATCTTTTATGAATATGGAAACACCATTGCCTTTGGAGCTTCGGTCCAAGTTCTGGGGCCGAAAGGTGTGGAATGAGTTATAACCTGGTAGTGCAGGGGTGCTTTCTGATGCCTTGAACTAGGTCTCTGTTACAGCACAAATGTCAATGGTCTCCATTTTAAAGAATGCTTTGAGCGAGTGCATTTTGAGATTTAGACTTCTAGTGTTGAGAAGCATGACTCTCAGATTGCATTTGCTTGTAGCTGTTACGGTGGTAACTTGGTCTTTGGAACACCACCTAAAAAAGGCACTGTAGGGGTGGCAAGAGCCTTGGCCAGTATCTGGAAGCCCAGGGGTGACAGGTACACGCCATCTCTGGCAAAGCATCGAGATCTGTCAATCATGTCATCCCAGGCAGACAGATACTGGATCCCCTTAGAATGACACCAGAAACTTAGTCAATTGTTGAAATCAATCATTTTCTACTTGTACTGTGGTATCATTCTAGGTGATGGTAGAAAGCTGTTCAGGGCTAGGGTCTTCATACCCACCTTGGCTATATAATCCAAGAGCTCATTCACATCTCTTTTGATGTAGTCCAGGGAGGTATGTCTCAGGTCATTCACACCCACATGTACAATGACAGAGTCATATTTGTACCTGTTGTTGAGGGATCTGAGTGTGTGCATTTTGTGGCAGATCCTGGCACCTGACAGGCAGCTGACTGTTTCTTTCTCCTTATTCAACCTAGTGAGTGGGACATCAGTGTGCCTCACTATCGAGTCACCTATGACTAGTGTGGGCTATGCATTCCTTATGGTGTGCTGTTTTGCCTTAGGGGCTTTGGTTGAGTGGCACACTGTTTAGAAGAGTTATGTGTCTCGTGATTAGTGTTGTGTTGTGGTGATCGAGTGCATTTCTGCCTTGGAGGTCTCTGCTGTTTGGGTAGATTTTTATTGAGAACCTCCACGAAGGTGGGTGTGTGGTTTGCGTTTTTATGTGAAGGCAGCACTGGTGTGTGTTCTAGAGGGCTATGTGTTCCTTATGGTGTGGTGCCTGTATTGACCTTCTCCTCTTGGCCAGCTATCCCGGTCTTGGCTGGAAAGCGAGTGGCTTCTAATTTGGATATATAAGAGCATCTCTCACAAGTCGTAATGTTGGGAGGTAAGAGGAGAGGGTTGTCAGTGTACATGAGGCAGTTGCTACATTACCTCAAGATGCCCAAGTTCACCAGACTAATAGCAGAAATCACAGGGAACTGACCTTTAGACATGCCTTGAGGGGGTGGGCATTAATAATAAGTACTGGAGCTGTTTCCTTGTAGAATGTTTAGTGCTGGTAGCACTTTTGTGTGCTACAATAATTGCTATAAGATGTCTGATAAAGTGCTAGACTAATAAAGTAGTAAAAGTGCAGAAGAGGAGAGAACTAGCATATCTAAGGGAAAAATTGAAGAGCAGACTTTTTGGCACCACCCAGAAGCTTACAAACAGTCCTGGATACAGCAAATCTGTATCTGGACTAGACTAGTTACAGGAAAGGTGGGAAACAAGCGCAAATGCAGGCTTTTAAACCTGAAAGTTGAAAGAGATAGAAAAAACTGCCCAAACGACCAATAAACTACAATTTATGGGCCAGAAACCACTCCTTTTGTGGTAGATAGGCTACCTAGTGCTTACCTCTCCCACTGATAAGCTAGAAGGCTTCCTTCCTACACAGAAAGGCTTGGGGTCTTTGAAGCTTACAAACAGTCTTGGATATAGCAAATCTGTATCTGGACTAGACTAGTTACAGGAAAGGCAGGAAACACATGCAAATGCGGGCTTTTAAACCAAAAAGTTGAAAGAGATGGAAAAACTCTCCAAACGGCCAATAAACTACAATTTCTAGGCCAGAAACCACTCCTCTTGTGGTAAGTAGGCTACCTAGTGCTTAGCACTCCCACTGATAAGCTAGAAGGCTTGGGGGATAAACCTCTCAACCGTACTGACTTCCTTGGTGAATTTCGGTTTTGAGGGCAAAATATTGGGGTGCCACGAATTAACGAGTGGTCCCTTCAATTTCTGAATTTCCCCGAGTTATTTTTTGAATTTTTTTTTTTGGATGAGTTTATTCTTGGTTGTCCGCGATGACGTCAGCTTCACAAATCAGAGCCATTCGTTAATTTAATTTAACTTGCTGCTGCAGAGTCGACCAGTGCAGGTATCTTTCTTCCTCCAGGTAAGAAAAACTGTAACTGGCTGCATATCTGCGAGAGAAACGAGAAACGGCAGAGTCTGACCAGTCTACGTATCTTTCTTTCTTTCTTCCAGGTAAGGTATAAATTGTAACTGGCTGCATAAGAATCCGCAGCTGTTTTATTTTGTACTTAACTTGTCTTGGGGAAATGAGATGGCAGTGGTACTTTGCTTTCACAGCATAGTTAACTTGTGTTATGGAAACGAGAAACTGCAGAGTCTGCAGCTTGCATACTTGTCTTACAGCATAGTTTATTATGGAAATGAGAAACAGCAGAGTCTGCAGCTGTTTTAACTTGTTGTCTTATAGCAGAGTTTGTACTAAGCTGAAACTTTTGCTTGCGGTCCACGTTATCTTTCTTTCTTGAGAAATGGCAGTACTTTGCTTTTAAAAACTGTAACTGGCTGCATAAGAGTCTATTTTTGGTTGCATAAGAGTTCCTGGCCGTCCGTGTGTGGTACTTTGCTTTTATCTTGAGAAACGGCATGGCAGTGTGGTACTTTGCTTTCATTTGTCGTACAGCATAGTGTGTTTTGTAACTGGCTGCATAAGTCTGACCAGTCCGCGTAGAAAGAAACGGCACTTTGCTTTACTTTTTAAGTAACTTGTGAGAAACTTGGTTAATGGCAAAGTCTGCAACTTGTATACGTGTCTTACAGCATAGTTTGTTATGGAAATAACAAGCGATCAGTGTGATCGTGAAAGCGCTTACTCTCTGTGTGATTGTATCATTAAAGTGGATTTCTACAAGCCGTGGTGACTTGTCTCAGCTTTGTTCTCTTCATTTTTGACTGTTTTTGCTGAGGGCCACTTCTTTATCAGGCAGCTGGTGTTGTTCTTTTTATACTTACATTTATTTCTTCCTTGGCCTCCTCTTTTTCTAGTACTTGTGAGCTAAGGGTCCAGTTAAGCATTGTGTTGCATTTGTTTATAAGAAAATCTCAATTAAGACTAACTGAAATTTTTGAATGGTCTGAAAAGAACATTGGTTCAGTAACTAAGTTGCTAAGTTACTAATTGTACCAGTGATTTGTTTTGAAATTAAGAAGAAATCTATTCTTGACCAAGGTTTGTGACATGGTGAGGAAAAAGGTGAATTCCTTATTAAGACAGTCATTGGTTAAGGTACAGTCTACAAAGTCATATTCTAAACAGTGTTTTGAAATCAGTCATGGAGGATTTGGGCACTCAGGTTGATAGCAACCTGACTTTTGACCACCATGTTGCTTCCGTTGTATGGAACACTTTCTATATGGCCCAATTCATAAGTAAGGGTATCTCATCCAGGGACAAGGAGGTCATAACATCCCTGTATTCTTCAGTCACTTTCGAAGTCACCCCCCCCCCCCCCCCCAGCTAGGGTCAAACAAAAAACTTCTCCAAAGCTGATTACAATTTCCTGAGGGAAGATATAAACAGATTTACAGACCCCTACTCCCTCCATAGGAACTGGCACATATGCCCAAACCTACACCAAAGTACTATATGAGCATTTATATAGCTGCATGGAATCAGGAATACCAGACAGGACGAAATCCTCCTCCTCAAGGAAGAGTAAACCTGTCTGGTGAAATCTACAATAAATAAACTGCATAATAAAAGGAAAAAATTGCTGTCCAGGTCCAAGAAGGCACAGGTGCCTAATTAGAAGCAATCCCTCCTTAGCCTGAACAAGCAAATAAGAGCACTAGTGAAATCCTCCAAAGCAAACTCCGAGTCCACACTGGCCACATCTACTAAAGACAGTCATAAAGTCTCCTTCACATATGTCCGCAATCTCAATGGAAGCACCCAGATCTGCTTAGAACTGGTGGTCAAGGACACCACATACACAGACACTGTAGCTATAGCCAACCTTCTGGAAGACAGGTTCAGTGAAAAATTCACACCTCTGTCACCCCATCACTAAAACAGGACATCTCCAGTACCTGCCCCCCTCCCCTTATCTCTAGGGAGCAAGTCATCACTGCCCTCTCTAAGGCAAAAACATACAGCCTCCATGGGACCCAATAACAGCCCAGGCTGCATCCTACATGAACTCAGACAGGAACTTGCAACACCATAAGGCACCCTATTCAACCAAAGCCAGAGTATCGACTTTGTCCCAGCCAAGTGGAGGACAGCTACTGTCATCCCTTTGCACAAAGATCGAGCATCCACTGATGCCGGAAATTATAGACCCATCAGCCTAACTAGCCTAATTAGCCTGATCTGCAAGGCCATGGAGCAGATTACCATGGACCTCATTAACAAGGACATTGGCAGCCTCCAGACACTTGATCCCACATAGTTTGTTTTTGTCAAGGGGAGATCATGCCTGTTAAATTTGGTTGACTTCTTTGAGACACTCAGCAAGGTCATAGATGATGGGAAGACTGTGCACACTGCCTACCATGACCTGGCCAAAGCCTTTGATACTATTCTCCACTCAGGTATAATAGATAAACTCTCTCAACCAGGCATCAATCCATATGTTACCATATGGGTCGCAAACTGGCTCACTGATAGAACCCACCTAGTTAAAAAAGGAGAAGCCACCTCAAGTAGTAGACCCGTAACAAGTGGTGTACCCCAGGCATCGGTCATGGGGCCTCTGCTGTTTGGGATCCACTTTTCAGAGGTTCAGGCCAAATCTAGTGGGCTATGGCTGACCAGGTTTGCAGATGACTGCAAGCTGGGTGCTGTCATCAATTCCCCTAGTGATTTGGACATCCTACAAGAGGGTCTCACCCAAACAAATGATGGGTGCCAGAAACATGGCCTCAAACTGAATACCAAAAAATGGAATTTTGGCATTGGGAAGGGTGATGTCCCCACAAATTATCACAATCAGTCATGAACGAATTGGGCACCCCAGTTGATAGCAAACTGACTTTTGACCACCATACTGGCTACATTGTACGGAAAGCCTTCTACATGGCCCACCTCAATTGTAAGGGTATCTCATCCAGGGACAAGGTGGTCATAACATCCCTGTATTCTTCCCTTATAAAACCTATTATTGAGTACAATGCCCCTTTCGGCATGCACCTCACAAAGCACATGCAGCAACTGGAGAGACCTCAGAGGTTCCTCACCTGGAGAATCCAGGGCCTCAAATATCTACCCTAGACAGATAGGCTAAAAGCCCTGTCCCTCTACTCAGTCTCCTACAAACTCCTCAGAGATGACCTCTGTCTGCTATACAAAGCAATCTCAGACCCTGCCCTGATGGCACTGCTGCATATCCGCAAGTCAATCGCTACTTGAGTAACCCACACGCATGACCTCAGCCTGGTCTGAAACATCAACAGGACTTGTTGGTGGGACAGATTTGTGTCCCAGATCCTCCCCCATTTGTGGATTAGACTCTCTCTCCAAGTCAGGCAGAGTATCTCATTAATCCTTTTTAAGAGCAACCTGGATAACAGGATGGGAAACAGAAAATGCACCCTGGAATTCCACCTGTGTCTCTGCTGGACAGTGGCATAGGGTGCTGACTTGTTGGAACATGGGCTAAATTCTTGGGTAGACTTGTATGAGCCTCAAGGCCAATAGCCTAGTAACTTCCTATGATCCTATATCAAAGTGAAGGAAGGCCTACTGTTTCCGTGGTAACCTTCTTCAAAAACATCCATTTAGTGTAAAAATGCAGAAAGAAAAATCAAACAAACTGAGATAAATGGGTCATCTAGTGTCT
Source organism: Protopterus annectens (assembly GCF_019279795.1). Taxonomy (NCBI): domain Eukaryota; kingdom Metazoa; phylum Chordata; order Ceratodontiformes; family Protopteridae; genus Protopterus; species Protopterus annectens. The sequence goes on from NC_056743.1 coordinate 1,549,185,108, forward strand.
CAAGCAGTTCAGGAGTTCCTGTAAGTCGCACTACACAATACAGGAACACAGAGCACTGTTTCAGTCTGGAGTAAAGTCAAACAGTTTGTAAAAAATGTCTTTAGCCTCATTAAGAGTCAAAATTTGAAATTTAGAGTTGTTATATGTGAAAGATAACTTAGCTGGATGAAGCATTTGAAATCTGATACCCTTTTATTAGAAAAGAGCAGTAAGGAGCCAGTTTTTGACTTGATAATTTAAGTGGCAACAGCAAGTAACAGCAAGGAGAGAAACTTATGTAGTGCAGTGATTATTCACCAATATTTGGAAAAAAGGCAAACCAGTTAATTCTCAGAGTGGCACGAGACTCAGCCTTAAAATTCAACTGATATTGACTATTTTTGTTTGATTCAACATTTATGTTGTCAAATCCAGCTGGATCTGACCTCAGCACTTTATACCTGAGTAATGGATCTGAGAACTCTGACTCTTCCCCTACCCACAATTCCCTCCTCCTAGCTGATTTACCTCAGATCTCATTTGCCACCTATTCGACTAGATGTATCCCCTTAGCACTCACAGCATTCACAATAAATGAAAGCATAATTCTTGTTTAAAATCTTCTACTCCTCTATTTACCTGTAGAATTTTAAATTAGAGTTAGGTCTACCCTAGTTTTAGATCTAGTACAGATAGTTTTATATATATATGCATGTTTATATATATATATTGTTGTCTTTTGGCTTTTCCCTGTTAGGGGGCACCACAGCGGAACTCAGGTCCGCTAATAATTGGCAGTAGATTTTCACGAACGCCGAGGTGCCAGCTCGACGTTCAACCTTCAACAAAGGCACACCCATTTACGCATGTCTTTCGAACGCCCACCCAACTGCAGGGAGGACATGCAGACCACACAGAAGGCACTCCCCTCACTCCAGCCGAGAATCGAACGGGAGAACCTCTTGCTGTGAGGCAACAATGCTACCAGTGCACCACCACGGAAGTCTATATATATATATATATATATATATATATATATATATATATATATATATATATAGACTTAGCTATATATTTATTTTATATAGTCTTAGCTGTTTGAATTACAGTATTTCATCTTACTGTAACGGCTGTTTTTTCACTAGTATTAGTGTGGAAGATCTTTTTCCTAAAATATTTTAAATAAAGTCTATATTGTTCAAGTGATATCAATAATAGTTGGTTAGTTGTTTTCCTGTGAGTGCTGTTATAATGGCTGATAAGCCTGTTGGATTCAAGAAGTGTTCAGCTTGTGGACACAAAATTCCTCCCCAAGATCCCCATTCCCTCAGTGTCTGCTATTTAGGTCCCTCTCATCTTTATGATAGCTGCAGTATCTGCACTGTCTTTGGAACTAGATCCCTCCAAGGCAGAAAAGAAAAGCTGATCCTCAAGTGTTTACTGCCATCTCAGACAGGGTCTACCATGTCCTCTGAATCTAGGCAACTGTCCACATCTCCCTCTCATGAGAACATGAAGGAGAAGGAGAAAGAGAAGTCTAACGACAAACACTAAAAAAAAAAAAAAAAACAGATGAGAAGAGACAGGAACAGAAAAAGGCAGAAAAATATAGAAAAAGATCCCCAGATCCATCTGTTCTCTGAATCCAGCACCTGATTCATAAGTGCAGTCAGATCCATCTGCAACATGGATCTGAGCTCCTTCTTCAAAGCCTACTTTTTATCCGGGACTGATTAGCTCCAGCTTGCATTTACCCAAACTCAAGCAAAAGCTACCATCAAAACCAGCATCTATAGCTACTTCACTGAGGTCTGGCCAATCCAGCAGAAGCCTTACCAAGATAAATGTCAACCAGATAATGAGAAAATTCCTGAGGACACAGATTGTGTTGGGGGTCCTCCTGGCACCATCTCCTAGAGGTGGGCTTCGAACAAGCCCTTCAGCCCCGCCCCATCTTTTTTTTACACCAACTCTGTTCCTGGAGCCACTGTTCATGGGTCTGAGCCCTTCTACTGCACTAACATTGGACCTAACAGCCCTAAAAACTTCGGCTTCGACATCTTCCCTTACTCTTTTGATGTTGATACTTTGAGGCTGAGAAGAGTCCCAGAACTGAAGCACTGGTGTCACAGCTCCAACAGTGGAGTTGTTTTAATAGCTGTTTCTCCTCCTTGGTGCTTTGGTTCTAGACAGCTCGACTCTAAGGTCCTACTCAGAACTGACATTTATTATAGTTGGGAAACCTACTGAGTCGGTTGACAGAGGCAGTTTCTCCTCAGTTCCATTACCTGAGTTGGCTTTCGAAGCTGTGGAAAGTGCATTGGCCAGACTAAGGAAACAGGTATGTGCATCAAGTTTAGATCCATCTCAACTCCAGATAGATCCTGTGCCTCATTCCTCTCATTCAAGTCAACAGGGGCAGACAGATCCAGCAAGGCAGCTCAACATTCAAGCTCTCTGTTTCTGATGTGTCTCCATCAAAAGAGGACATGTAAATGGAAACACATAGACTCCTCTCCTGAGTTCATCACTGACACATAGACTCATCTCCTGAGTCCATCACTGAAGACTTGGATTTAGATGATGGAGAAGGATCCCCAGGATCCCTTCTGAGGATGTCACCTTTGGAGACATACTAGAATTGATAAGGCAGAGGGTGGGGGTGGTCCACTGAAGCTCCTCTTTCTGATGAGTCCATGTTCCTTGAAACTTTTGGGTCTGGCCCCTAGATGTTCTGGGTGATCCCATCTCCTGATGCCTTAATAGACTTTCTTGCTCAGAAGGCTCAGAAGGAGCCTGACATGGCAGAGCACATTCTTAAAAATGGCTAGAATCCTGATGCCCCATAGGAAAGGAAATACTGAGGAAAATGCCTCTGTCCATCCCTCTAACAGGGAGTGAATGGCATTGGACAGACTAAGGAAACTGATTTATGGATCAGTAACCTTTGCACTGTGAGCACTGAACTACCTAGCACATTTAACATGTTTCCTAAGAAACTAAGAGCTTTCCAAGTCTCTTTCAGGTAGCTTACCTTTGGACATACAAAAACTTGTGGATGCCCAAATGTCTACCCTGCAATTTACATGAAATGTGGCTAAGCGACTGATATCAAATGCATCTGACGGCACATCAAGAACAGCCGGCACAGTTATCACCATATGTTGCCAATGCCTGCATGAGGCTATGCTACTTCACAGAAAGCTTCCAGGCATCCTTTACTAATGCCCACTATGACAGTTCTACCATGTCTGGACCAAAAGTAAAGGAAGCGTTTAGAGGTAGAGGTAATTTGAATGGATGCTACCAAGAGGCAGAAGCAGATCACAGATACAAGACCGGTGCTTATATTTATCTCATATTTGGCTTTGTTTGATTTGATCAGGGTCTGGAGGTCCTTGTTTATTTTGGAAGAGTGTTTCTGGCATCTTGAAAGTTAACTTTACTTTTGCATTCAGTTCATTTTTTCTTTTGTTATAGAGCCTTTTTTATAGTTGGGTTCCATCATAGGGGTTTATTTTTGAATTACTATTATAATTACAGGAAATTATTTTTGATTTAAATTAATTTATTTCTCAATTGATTTAATTCAAAATTTGATTTCAGTTGGTTTGAGCTGATTTACAGATTGCATCCACTTTGTGTTGCTGCTGCACAGAATTAGCTAGTATAGATATTTCGGAGCTCTGGTACTTATTGACCTCTTCTCAGTGATGATTTCCGTTTTCCCTACAATAATTGTTTTTCTCTCTCTCTCAGTTTATATTTGATTGCTGGTACTGGACAATGTTTTAGAACTTTGTGGTGTAGGTCTCCCATTGAATGTCTTCTGATTCACAGTTGACATTATCTGACAAATATTTAACACACAAGATTATTCTACTAGATCTGTTGTTAATTTAGTATTTGCCATTTCTCAGTCAATATTCTATCACTGGATTTTTTGCAATGCTACTGTTATGATTTTATTTGTTGTTGTTGCTTATTTTATTATTAGACAATGGAAAAACTATACATTAACACCCTGATTGGGGAACGAGCATTCTCCAACAGGGTGTTAATGTACAGGTAATGCCCGCTGAAAAATGAGTCTGCCACTGCTGAGCATATTAAGTTGCCATGGAGGTTGGATTGTAAGGAAGCTAATGGATGCCATTATTTTATATTCGCTAAACAGTGCTTTTGCTATTTAGAGAATGTAAAATTAAAATAAACAGAAAAAAATAGAAAAGTGTGCAAGTATGTGTTTATGCCTACGTGTGTGAGTATATGTGTGCATAAAAGTGACTCGCTAAATAGTGCTTTTGCTATTTAGAGAATGTAAAATTAAAATAAACAGAAAAAAAATAGAAAAGTATGCAAGTATATGTTTATGCCCAAATGTGTGAGTATATGTGTGCATGAAAGTGACAGTGACATCGAACGAACCATTATTTTATGCTCGCTAAGCAGCGCCTTTGCTGTTTAGTGAGGGTAAAATTGAAAGAAACATAAAAAAGAAAGAAAAGTATATGTGTATGTATGTACGTGTATGTGTTGTGTGAGTGTGTGCGTGTTTCTGTTTCTGTCTGCATGTATGTGCATGAAAGTGGAAGAATGTGTGTGCGTGTGTGAGAGGCAGAGAGAGAGAGAGAGAGAGAGAGAAATTGAGTAGTGTCAGCAGCAATTAAAATTAAGAGGTATGCATACTTCTAAACCACTTAACTCAAGAAATGTGGATAAAGCCAAAAATAAAGGAGGAAAAAAGATTTTAAACATTGCTGTTATAAAATTAGAAAGTTGATAGAATAAAAGGATTTGTTTTAGCATGCATTTTCTGAAGGAAAATCAGATGTGTGTCATTATTTAGTGACTTCAATATCCAATGATTTGCCAGCAAGCCACAAATGTTATGAGTAATGGACCAAAAATCTTATCTTTTTGATGCAAAATACTTCAGTCAATGCCATTTACATACACTACAGCAAGTTTGAAACATTAGGCAGAATAATTATTTTACATAAAAAATATGAAAAAAATAATAATATAGTAATAAAAATAAATAAGTAAGACAAAACAAACTTACAGACAACCCATTCTCTAAGCACAATACTGCACTCCAGAATGTGTGTTACTGTATAAATGATGCCCTTCTAAGGGTGTAGAGGCCTGACTCTGCACCCCTGGGCATGTGTTACTTACACAGTAACACACTCTGTTGGGTATTGTTGCTTGTTCAGCATCCTTCATCTGCTATTTGTGGCATACAGTTTAAAGTCAAAGTTTCCTTGAATCACTTTTCAAATCTGTAGAAGCAGTACTGGAGGTCTCTGGACTATAATAATATGGTCTTTGCATCAGTAAATACATATGCAAATTATGTGATTCTGAGTACTCCCAAATCTGAAGTGCATCTCTCTGAAATGCTGGAGGTCTAGGGAAGCTTTGGAAATCTGCCAAATTAAAAAAAGATATTTATTAAACACATATGATGTTCTTGAGTTTTATACCCACAATGAAGCTCGGAAGAATACCTGTATGTCCTTAGTACAGAGGCATCCTGAAATGTCTGGGTATCACTGTCTGTAGATCAAGGGAAAGAATGTTGACCTCTAAGCAGGAGGGGCACAGTAGTATAAAAGGTAATTGTACTGATCATATGTCTGGACAGTGTCATATTCAGGATCAAACAGTGGATATTCTAAAATTAAAATTGGTCCAGAGCATGTTCTGTTCTTCATTGTTGTCTTTATTTCATCCTTGTTTAGTTTGTTTCATAGATGGAGAAAATAAACTAACATGGATCTTCTGGACAGTTCTATCCTCTCAAGTGTGCTATAAAATTATATTTAAGATAAACTAGAGGAGGAATCTAGTTTCATACTGTGTTAATTATATCTTGGCCTTAGTTTGTTCATTATGGTGCAGTATACATGCCCAGTCTTTGAGAAGTTTTTGGACCAGGCTTATTTAGATATGGTGCAAGAAACTGCAACAGGACTACATTTAATCTTTCTTATGTGCCTTCTGAAGTGGTTGAAGCAAACTTCATCAAGGATGTGGAGGCCTTTTAGGCAGTATGGATTAATCAAGAACATAAACAGCACAGTAAAAGCTTTAGCTTATTCTTTTTGGCAATTCTTCATGCCCAAGGAGAAATACTCAGGATGATCCACAGCAGTAAACCAATGCTTTGGAATGAAAAAAGATTGAAATAGTGCAAGCAGTTAAATCAGAGTGGAGAACCACTGACCTGTCTTAAAGCATGGTTGCATTTTGATGTATAACAGGAGGCTTGGCAGAACTATGCTAGGCCGTGAGCTAAACTGAAATATTTCTCTGCTGAAATAAAGATAGAGCTTTAATGGGATATTTCATTGCTGCACAGGTTACTAAGACAAGGTTTTATGGTACTCAGGTTTAGCTATTCAGAAATGTTTGTTGTTTTTAATACATATGCATTTCTGTCAGGATATGACCTGTAATATCCATTTTCTGGAGCAAGGTGGAAAGCAAGGTAGAAGACCCCATAAATGAAGAACACCATCATTTGACATTAACTACCCCACAGCTATCTTTATCTTCTCAAGTTATGTACTTGCTTATATACAGAATTCCTCATAACTCTCTCCATATCCCACATAGGTAAGCTTGGACTGTTCTTGAATGTACAGAGTAAAGTCAACATGAGGACACAAGTTCAAATGCTTGTGGACTGCCTAGCTCTCTGGGTTCAAATGTTTGTGCATTGACCAACTCTCTGGGTTCAAATGCTTTTAGACTGCTCCTCTCTGGCTCCCTTTTAGTAAAAGATAAAAAGAAATGCTGGGGTACTGCAGTGTCTGACCAAGCTTCTTTGTCCCAGGCAAAACCATTCCTTCCTATTTTAAAATTAGCATACAATTCTATGTCTAAAAAAAAACGAAGTAGATAACTTCTCCTACATTATGACACAGAGGTAGCTGCTTTATAACTATTTCTTGATAGAGATTCGGATAGTTATGATAGAAAACGACTAGTTTAAAACATGTTGATTTATGGTCAAGGGATCACTTATATCTTAATAAATGTGATAATGAAATTACTTCTTCTTCAGAGCACACCCTAGGCAGAATGCAATATGTGTAATCTTTAAAGTGTGGAGTGTTCATTATTTTAGTTTGTATTATACAAAACATTGTTTGTATGGGCACCATAATGAATGGGGCTGAAGATATTGATGCAAAATAAATTATTTTACTGCTGTGTACTGCTCCACCCTGATTTTGTCATATGTTCCATTTCCATACGATAATCTGTGCCTGACTAGGTACCTACTTCCATCCTTTATTCCCTAAATTTCCTTCATTTGCCATTCCTATTATCATGATAGTTTTGAAAAGCTGCAGAAAACTGTTAAAAAAACATGAATTATATGAGACATGTCTGCTGACTGCATATATTACAAAAAAGTAACACTATTAGATCTTGTACAAAGAAATAAAACAAATGTGCTGTGCTGCACTTTGAATACATCTGAGAAGGACAATTACTATAATTTGTATGATGGCTTAGTAAACAAACAGAAGTGTCAGTTCAAGAAGAATATGAAGACAGGTTTTAAAAGAAGATCTAGAGTGACCTGTATAAAAATACCAAGCAGCCTGAAGGTGGATATGAAAACATTGTCTTACTAGGTATATATATATATATATATATATATATATATATATATATATATATATATATATAAATATATATATATATATATATATATATATATATATATATATATATGGGTCTACTGTATAACTTTGAAAATACACTTCTTCGAAATTACACAGTAGATCCTGGGTTACGTTAAAGTGCACTTAATCAAAAGTGCACTTTCGCGAAACCCGTTTCAGCGAATGGGCTACGTGCTGCAATTTAGTGCAGTAGTCACGGACCTTAGGGCACGGGTCATGGTAAGGGGATAGCTAGTAGGGCTATCCCCTTACCATGACCCATGCCCTAACCCTAAGGTCCGTGACTTCCGCACCACAGTGGAGGACATATTAGTTTCCTACTGTCCTCCACTGTGGTGCGATACATTCGCACTCAGGTATGAATGTTTAGAATACCTTATGTTTGTAGATAATGACTACCCAGTTTTTGACAACCACTTAAAGTTTTAAAATTTTAAAATTCATTGTAATTTTAGTGAGAGCTGCCACTAAAAAGGATTGTTCGAATTAAAGTATTAAATTGTATAATAATAATAAAGATACAAATAGATGCTGAAATGATGCACATGGGCATCTATTTAAACACTTTAAAATAGGACTTTATAGAATATATTATTTTTATATATACATACAATTTTTATACTAACTGTGGTTATGTGATTTGAATATATACTTCATATTTTAACATATGTATTTAAACATATAGAGTTTGATTCTCTTATGAAGCTTTTGTAGAATAAAATATTGTTCTTGTTAGATATGTAAATTATAATTACTATGTCAGTGTACCTATGTACATACAGAATGAGGTTCTAATAACTATGTGATATAAACATTCCCTCTGGTATGTTTAACCATATGTTTCAGTCACACAATGTATTTTGGTTACTATTTGAGGTATTCGTTTTATTAAATAATGTAATTGGAACTGTTACCCTTATGTCAGGCTCCGGCTCTGAAGGAAGTGACGAAATCATTAAACTGTGTCAGAGCGGAGCTATAAGGGTGCTGTTTCCCTTGTGCACTGTAAACCTCTGATGAAGCTACTTTTTTCAGTGGCGAAAACGCTGTCTGTTGTCATTCAATAAACCTGCGTTCAGGCTTTCAGTTGGTGTTGGTTCTTCTTGTGCCCGTTTATTTGGATAGTCAACTGGTGCTTTTTTGTTTACTTCAGAAGATCAATGAAAGAAACAGACTGCAGAAGGTCAATAAAACTCAAAAAGTCAGAAGTTTGATAAAACAAATGAACACAGTAATTAGGACTGTCCATAGAGATCCATGCGATATAACAGAAGTAAACAGGATATATTACTGTGCAGCTAAATTAATAACTGATAAAGTTCTACCACAAGAAGACAGGGTAGTGAGGGAAAGGAAGGGGAGAAATCAAATACCATTGTGGAAGTATTGAATAACAGGGGCAACCCGTGCTATTGGACTGTAGAACTGCAGCCTCCCCAGCTGTAAAAGAAAGAAGAAAATAAAAAAATAAAGATAGAAGAAAGAAAATAAAAAAATAAAAATTGCGGACCTTTGCGCATGCACACTCGAGGCATTTGCGACATCCAGACTACTGCTGAACCAGTCCAGAGCATACGCAGAGCTCCAGACTGATTCAGCAGCAGTCCAGATTAGAAATCCAGCAGTCAGGAGCATCCCAGAATTCTATGCAGTTAGTTACAACTGCATAGACTTGGAAAGGGATCGGACTGCAACGTTGGCAGGCTGGCCTGCTCTTGCGGGACGGAAGGACTTCACCACGGGATCGGTGACATCACAGGGAGCTTAGTGAGTGGAATATGGAGCTATACATTAACAGAAGGCCCTGGACCCAGTAAGGTAAGTTAGCAAGTGTGTGTGTGTGTGTGTGTGTGTGTGTGTGTGTGTGTGTGTGTGTGTGTGTGTGTGTGTGTGTGTGTGTGTGTCTTTGGCTTTGCTTTCCATTACTAGTGAATTAACTGCTGTTTCATCCATAACAGACTACTTCACTGCTGGTTTCAGTTGCATAAACAGAACTTGTCTTACCATTTAAGTTGTTCTTGATTTAGATGCTGCTGTGGTCTGTTAGTGGCTTCTTCTGCAGGGTTATTTTACATGCTTGTTGCATGTTATTTGGTTTCCTTGCACTGTACTGCTACATTTTGTGGTTCATAAAGCTGTTGAATCATTTAAAGTCTTTCAGCTCAGAGAAGGATGTTCTGTGATAATTTGTAGCAAGTTGTATCTGAGAAATCGCTTGTAATGAAAAACATTCCACATAGTGAATTAGCTTTGGTGGACAGTATATCATTTGTTTCTGGGTTAGTCTGTTCACCAGCCCATGGTTTTATGTCCATGGTGTCTTTTGCAATGTGCATACTTCATGTAACAATATGGGTCTCAATGTTGTTTTCTACATGGTTGCTATTAGTAGTTAACAGCTGTACTGTAAAACCTTGCAGTTCCAGAAACTGTTGAAAATTAAGAGCTCATCCATTGTTTAGCCATCATAATAATCTATAAACAATATGATGAAGTATTTATAAATACAAAGCCTCATCTTTAACAGGAAACAGGGTAGAGGGTGACAGCACACTGCAGTTAAGATGCAGACTGCATAAATAAAATGGCTGATGAATTAGCAAGGCTGATGAATTAGCAAAACTTAGTTGTCGAGGGAATAATTGTAAATAAATTGATGTGGCTGACTGGATCTGCTGCTGTGATGGGAAATTAATAATTTTTAACGTGTTAAATAGTTGTTTTACATTTTATTGTTTTAGCTTGAAGACTACTGAGCAGTCTTAGTGCATATATCTAGAACAGATAAGAAGCATTGCTTCCTCATCTGGAGCCCTGTGTAGACTCCAAACTGACAGCTGCTCAAGGCAAAGTTGAGGAACAATTAATAAAAAAGGTCTTCTAAAAATTTAAGACTTAAAAAAAAACCCCAACACTTCTGTAGCAAGCTGGGGCTCTATGGCAGTAACCTTAACCACTGAGCAACTGCTGCTCTTGGCGAGTTATCAGTCTGTACATACAGTTACTATACGTTCTTCTGTTAGATTAAAACACATTTTAAAGCCAAGAGTATATAATATGTTCATAGGTAAGTGCTGAGCTAGCTTCCCTTGTGGACCATTTTAAGCCTAACCAGTTTTCCTTTTGATACTCAACATAACCTATCCCATTTGATTAGAGACTGGCCCTACCCAAACCATGGTCAATAATTATATATTATCCATAGATAATACGAAGGGACTCATATATGGGATAAAGGATTTAGGAGGTGATTCTGTCCATTAGTAATACAGACAGCAGTCCTGGGGTACATTTTCTGTTTCCCATCCATATATCTAAGCTGTTGTTGAAAATGGACAGGGATGAACTTTGTTTTATGTGGATGGGGAGTCTGTTCCACAGCAGTGGTATCCTCTGCAAAATATACCTGTCCTTCCAAATGATTCTACTGATGTTGCAGAATAGGTTTAGATCCCTAACCCGAGTATTTCTGATGTCATTTGACTTGCTGATATGCAGTAAATTCATTAGTAATGGCTAAGAGGATGTTTTGCATGCCAGTCACAGGTCTGAAGGATATACAGTGACAGGGTTTTGAGCTGGTCCATGTAGGATACGTTGATTAGGCCTTGTATCCTTTTAATTAGGTATCTATGTGGGTGTTCCAGTTGGTGTATGTGTCTGGACAGATACTTGCAAAGGGGGCATTATATTCAATGACTAGCCTAATGACAGCTGCGTAAAGGGGGACAATGACATCCTTAGATCTGGACACAATTCCTTTGTTTACAAGCTGTGTAATATAGAAGGACTGTCTTACAACAATAGATACATGTAAGTCAAAAATGAGGTCACTGTCCATATAATATAAATTCCGAAATCCCAAACAACTAGGTTAACTCTTAGGGGCTTATTATCAATGTGGTAGTTCCTAGGGATAGATGACTTGCCAAAGGATACAGTAATACATTTTTTGGCAGTTAGTTTCAGACCATGATTTTGGCATCAGTTATTTATTTGAGACAAACCTTCCTGCAGGATGGCCAAGTCATCTGAGGATTCAATGACTGCTCCTAGCTTACAGTCATCTGCAAGCCTAGTCAGCCAGAGCACTGTAGCATTTATTGGCTTGTACTTCAGAAAAGTAGATGTCAAGCAGTAGAGACCCCAATACAGAGTCTTGGGGGAGTCTAGTGGTGTCTTTGTGAGGGTAACTGTTCCTGTTTTGATAGTATCTGAGCCATATCTGTGAGATAGCTGGCAATCCAGTGGAAGACATTGGGGTTCATTCTCAGTTTATTTAACTTTTCTGCTATGCCGAAGTGGGGAATTGTGGTGGGTAGAGAATACCTCAGGCTTGAACCCTGTACCCTGGGTGCATGTGGCAAGGGCCTGAATTCCCTACCCACCACCATTTGCAAATAATTTGCAAATTTTTGCCTCATATTTGTTCTGTTCTGTTCCTCATAAAATCTGTGGTTTCTGTAGTTTTGTTTCCTTACATAGTCAGTAGTACAGTGGTGCACTGGTAGCATTGTTGCCTGACAGCTACAGGTTCTCTGGTTTCATTCTTGGCTAGGGTGCCTTCTGTGTGGAATCTGCATGTTGGTTAATAAATGTTAAAGGAAAAGAAAATAACAGGCATTTGAATTTCAGACTTCATATTCTTCAGAAGGTACACGGTAACACAAAACCTTTTATTCTAGCAATTTTCTAAGTTTATAACATGGATATTTGAAATTTGTCCCTATTTTTGGGACTGTATTCCCCCATTATTGGCTTCATCCAGGTTTTTTGTGCTAAGGTTGAGAGCTATGGTGAGTACTGAATTCACTGAATATGTTTGGGGGCTGTATTCCCCCATTACTGGCTTTGTCCACTTGTTTTTTGCCTAGAGATTGAGAGCTATGGTGAGAACTGAATTCACTGAATATGTTTGGGGACTGTATTCCCCCATTACTGGCTTTGTTCAGGTGTTTTGTGCTAAGAGATTGACAGCTATGGTGAGAACTGAATTCACTAAATAGTAGCCATTTAAGTTTCAGTCTTCCTGTCTTTTACAAAATAGATGATTTGGCATAGTGGTATGTTGTTCTGACTGTTTTGTACAGGGTTCTGGGTTCAATACTTGGCAGTGAAATGTATGGTGGTAATACAGCATTTTATTCTAGCAACTTTCCAACATTTTACAAGCAATGTTTAAAATGTGTCCCTGGTTTTTGGGCTTTTGTCCCCCCCAATAAATTTTGGCTTTTTCCAGGTTTCTTGAGCTGCAAAGTTCAAAGATGCAGCTGAGTGTCGAGTAGATTTTACAAGGAGCTGAGAGCTGCAGGGGGACAATAGCACAACAAGTAGTATACTTGCTTTTGATGCAGAAGGCTGTGGGTTCTACTCCAGCAGTATGTAGATGCATTGCTGATACTGTACTGTGTTGTAAAGGGGGTGGATGCTGCAGTCCGTTTTGGCAAAGATACCTAGTAACTATTAACCTGTTATTAGTTTACCATCCATTCCCTATTGCAATATTACTAGATTATATCATTTTTAATGCAACATAGGCAATTTATTCCTCAAGGGCAACACGCACTTTATTTGTAGATGAAAGAATGACATATAAAGTTGTTTGCTAGCAGCAACCTCTTCATTAGTTACGTATTTCTTTAATGTGGAATTATTTAGATGACTTTTACTTCTTCAGAGATTGTGCACATTTACTGATACTGGTGGACTGTCGAAGTTTGAGTAGACTTTTATGATGGAAATTTTCTGAACTGGGCAGTTTTGTCATTATTGGTGCATGCATTTTGTTTCATTGTTTACTGGAAAAATGTTCAAAACAATAAATTTAAAATGCCCTCTAACAACTGTATTGTATTGTACAAGGAATATAATTTAATACAGTCAGGAAGGTGTATCAAGGAGCATGTGTATGTTTCATGTTCAAGGGGACTATGATTTGAAAACAGCCCAAAGTTAATCTTTATCTGCCACTGGCAAAATGTATTTTCTTTGAATGTGGGTTTCAATGCTGTTTCAATGAATGTGAGTTTCAAGGGCAGAGAAGTTTTAATGCTAAGTCTATTTTCATTGTGAGACTGCATTACTTTGTTTAGCAGATATTTATTAGGGTTTGTGCTGTAAAATGCAAAATAAAGCTTTCAAATGAAATCCAAATCATCGCAGAAGTAAAGCAGTATACACATTACAGTGTTTATGGTAAATGGAGAGAAATAACCAAGGACTGGGGCATTGGAATGGCTGCAGGGGAAGGCTCCATTTGACCATGTGTTTGTGAGGGCGAAGGGCAGCAAACAGACAGCCACTGTTGAACTATGCCTCTCAACTGCCCAGATTTTTGCAGAATTAATAGATTTTTGCTTCTTATTTTTGGTTTGTTCCTCATAAAATTTGTGGTTTTCTGTCGAATCATTTAGGAATGAAGTCACTAAATAATGACAGAAATTTTCAGACATCATAACCTTCAGAAAAATGCATGCTAAAGCAAACCCTGTTATTCTATCAACTGTCTTAAGTTTATACAAGAGCAATTTTTAGTACTGTTTGTATGTTCCCCCAATATATTTGGCCTTGTCCAGATTTCCTGCATTAAGAGGTTGAGAGGTAGGTGCAAATAAATTGTTTTATAGAACTAGGAATATCCAAACCTCTCAACTGTCCCCAGTTTTGGCTCAAAATGTTGCTCACCCCCGATAATCCCTCTGTAAAATGGCAGTTTTGGAAGAAAACATGGAGGGTTTACAATTATAAATAACTGTAATGATTAGAGTCATAGATTACTTTTATTTCAGAAATGCATGTAGATGCTCTTATTTTGTCAGCTGCTCAAGTTAACAGTACTAATATTAAAAAAGGTGTCCCTTCTTTGACAGGTTCCCAGCTGTATTGTGTGGCAATTTTATATTTTTGCATCACATTTTTGGTCTGTTTTTTATAAAATTGTGGTTTTCTGGCAAATTAGTGGCAAATCATTAAAGACTGGACTTAGAAAATAATGGCAGACATTTGAGTTTCAGATTTCATACCCTTCAGAAAATTCATAATAATGCAAGACCTACTACTATTCTATTATCTTTCTTATTTTACAAGAGCAATATTTAAAATTGTCCTTATTTTTGGGCCTGTGTTTCACTTCTATGTATGGCTTTGTCCAGATTTCTTGCTCTGAGGTTGAGAGGTATGAGTGTCTGAGCCATCACCGTCAGCCAGAGACATTTCAAATTGTGACATACTTTTTGCACCCCACTCCCCATTGTAGTGGCTCTGGATGTGTCCAAGCAAGGCAAAGAGCAGTTATGCAGTGTTAAGTGTGCAGAGTATTCCCCCATCCAAGGTAGACCACAAGTACGACCATGGCTTTTCATCTGTCTTTGATTTTGCAGAATGTTCTGGTTTTCTCTCATATTTTTATATTGTTGATTTATGCTTCTTATTATTCAGAAAATGCATGCTGTCGCAGTGCCCTGTTGCTCTGTGTTTAAGTAGCAATGCTTTAATGACCATCAGGTAAGCATGTCAGAGATTGTAAGATGCAAGTAAGCTTTAATAAGTATACTGTTAAAGAATTACCAACATTGAAAGCCTTTTCGCTGTTGCCATGCAGAGCATATTTACATAACTAGATACCGTATAAACCTTAGGTATTGAAATGCATATGACAGTATTTGTAATAAAGGACAGGACTGCAGTATTTTCAGAAGCTCATTACATTTGCTGGAGACTTGCAGTCATCTTTGCAGGCTTTACCCGTAATCTAAACAGAATGCCAATCTATCATGTATGGTCCATAACTTGTGCAGTAATCCTTTAAGCAATTTATCTTGAGCTTGTTTTTGTTTGCTGTTCATTTTTTACTTTGACCATGTCTTCCCCATGAAACAAGCAGATAGTTATTGTCAGGCAGCAGGTCTTTTTTGGATAAGAAACGTTTTTTACAAGTGGGGGTATCACAGAGATTGCTACTTTTAGCATGTTACTTGGTAATTTTATAAAGCTGAATATAAATTATAATTAGAACTGCAGTGCAAGGAGAAGTGGTCTGAGTTGAGTGCTGCTTGTTTTTTTTATACTTGATTTTGACTGGCATTCCAGTAATGTATTTAAAAAGTAATTTATTTTTTCATGCCTCACAACCTTTGTGTTTCCATCTATATTAAGTAAGTTGTCATGTAGCCAATGCATTGAAATATTTTTTTTCTTCTACTTTTCTTCTTGATTCGACTCATGTAATGAAGGTTTGGCATCCAGGGCAGCGTATTTAATTAAAGTTCCAGTTGTTATGGTTTTGAGCATAGCTCCACCCCCGTTTGTTGGCCACACCCCTTCCTATTGGCCCCACCCATTCATCTGTCTCCTGCAGTCCCCCTTTAATTTGAAGACACCAGCCGCCACTGCGAATAGAGAAAACTATAAAGCAATTAAGACAAGTGTCACTGTTAGAAGACTATAGAAGAGGGAAGAGATCAACAAAAATAAGAAAGCTAGATGTGATAAAAGCAATGCACAATATTAGAACACACCAGGATCATGCACTATCACAAATAACAAACTAAAATTTAAGCACAGTTGGTAAAAACTTAGAAGCTATGCAGACAATTAAAAAAGGAAAAGTACAAAATAAGCAATTTATTAATGACCCAAAAACGTTTTACAGAGAATTGGATAACAAGGTAAAAGAAATTGCAAGACCACCAAAAAAAGAAGAAATATATACATTTTGGAGAAGTATCTATGAAGATCCTGTGGAACACAAACACATCATACCTCTCAACCTGGTAACATCAAAAATCTGGACAAGGCCCATGAAAAATAGGTACAAATCTGTACGCTGATTAACATATAATTAGCATACATAATTATGTAACCCCGCCCACTCGAATGGAATCATGGGATACCAACTTTCAAACACAAACTGAAGAACAGACAACCAAAACATGGCACCAGAGTCCCCCTGCAGCCATACCAATGTCCCATTACCTGGCTATTTCGCCCCATTTGCCATAGACACTAATGTGTGCATACTGCTTTGCTTCTGCAATGATTTGGATTTTATTTTTACATTTTACTGTACAGCAATGCAGGCGCACTAACATCTGGTAAACAAAGCAATACTTACTGTCTCACAATGAAAATAGGCTTAGCATTAAAACTTCTCTGTTCTTGAAACTTTTGTCATTATTGGTGCATGCATTTTGTTTCATTGTTTACTGGAAAAATGTTCAAAACAATAAATTTAAAATGCCCTCTAACAACTGTACTGTATTGTACAAGGAATATAATTTAATACAGTCAGGAAGGTGTATCAAGGAGCATGTGTATGTTTCATGTTCAAGGGGACTATGATTTGAAAACAGCCCAAAGTTAATCTTTATCTGCCACTGGCAAAATGTATTTTCTTTGAATGTGGGTTTCAATGTTGTTTCAATGAATGTGAGTTTCAAGGGCAGAGAAGTTTTAATGCTAAGTCTATTTTCATTGTGAGACTGCATTACTTTGTTTAGCAGATATTTATTAGGGTTTGTGCTGTAAAATGCAAAATAAAGCTTTCAAATGAAATCCAAATCATCGCAGAAGTAAAGCAGTATACACATTACAGTGTTTATGGTAAATGGAGAGAAATAACCAAGGACTGGGGCATTGGAATGGCTGCAGGGGAAGGCTCCATTTGACCATGTGTTTGTGAGGGCGAAGGGCAGCAAACAGACAGCCACTGTTGAACTATGCCTCTCAACTGCCCAGATTTTTGCAGAATTAATAGATTTTTGCTTCTTATTTTTGGTTTGTTCCTCATAAAATTTGTGGTTTTCTGTCGAATCAGTTAGGAATGAAGTCACTAAATAATGACAGAAATTTTCAGACATCATAACCTTCAGAAAAATGCATGCTAAAGCAAACCCTGTTATTCTATCAACTGTCTTAAGTTTATACAAGAGCAATTTTTAGTACTGTTTGTATGTTCCCCCAATATATTTGGCCTTGTCCAGATTTCCTGCATTAAGAGGTTGAGAGGTAGGTGCAAATAAATTGTTTTATAGAACTAGGAATATCCAAACCTCTCAACTGTCCCCAGTTTTGGCTCAAAATGTTGCTCACCCCCAATAATCCCTCTGTAAAATGGCAGTTTTGGAAGAAAACATGGAGGGTTTACAATTATAAATAACTGTAATGATTAGAGTTATAGATTACTTTTATTTCAGAAATGCATGTAGATGCTCTTATTTTGTCAGCTGCTCAAGTTAACAGTACTAATATTAAAAAAGGTGTCCCTTCTTTGACAGGTTCCCAGCTGTATTGTGTGGCAATTTTATATTTTTGCATCACATTTTTGGTCTGTTTTTCATAAAATTGTGGTTTTCTGGCAAATTAGTGGCAAATCATTAAAGAATGGACTTAGAAAATAATGGCAGACATTTGAGTTTCAGATTTCATACCCTTCAGAAAATTCATAATAATGCAAGACCTACTACTATTCTATTATCTTTCTTATTTTACAAGAGCAATATTTAAAATTGTCCTTATTTTTGGGCCTGTGTTTCACTTCTATGTATGGCTTTGTCCAGATTTCTTGCTCTGAGGTTGAGAGGTATGAGTGTCTGAGCCATCACTGTCAGCCAGAGACATTTCAAATTGTGACATACTTGTTGCACGCCACTCCCCATTGTAGTGGCTCTGGATGTGTCCAAGCAAGGCAAAGAGCAGTTATGCAGTGTTAAGTGTGCAGAGTATTCCCCCATCCAAGGTAGACCACAAGTACGACCATGGCTTTTCATCTGTCTTTGATTTTGCAGAATGTTCTGGTTTTCTCTCATATTTTTATATTGTTGATTTATGCTTCTTATTATTCAGAAAATGCATGCTGTCGCAGTGCCCTGTTGCTCTGTGTTTAAGTAGCAATGCTTTAATGACCATCAGGTAAGCATGTCAGAGATTGTAAGATGCAAGTAAGCTTTAATAAGTATACTGTTAAAGAATTACCAACATTGAAAGGCTTTTCGCTGTTGCCATGCAGAGCATATTTACATAACTAGATACCGTATAAACCTTAGGTATTGAAATGCATATGACAGTATTTGTAATAAAGGACAGGACTGCAGTATTTTCAGAAGCTCATTACATTTGCTGGAGACTTGCAGTCATCTTTGCAGGCTTTACCCGTAATCTAAACAGAATGCCAATCTATCATGTATGGTCCATAACTTGTGCAGTAATCCTTTAAGCAATTTATCTTGAGCTTGTTTTTGTTTGCTGTTCATTTTTTTACTTTGACCATGTCTTCCCCATGAAACAAGCAGATAGTTATTGTCAGGCAGCAGGTCTTTTTTGGATAAGAAACGTTTTTTACAAGTGGGGGTATCACAGAGATTGCTACTTTTAGCATGTTACTTGGTAATTTTATAAAGCTGAATATAAATTATAATTAGAACTGCAGTGCAAGGAGAAGTGGTCTGAGTTGAGTGCTGCTTGTTTTTTTATACTTGATTTTGACTGGCATTCCAGTAATGTATTTAAAAAGTAATTTATTTTTTCATGCCTCACAACCTTTGTGTTTCCATCTATATTAAGTAAGTTGTCATGTAGCCAATGCATTGAAATATTTTTTTTCTTCTACACTTTTTTGTCTTGATTCGACTCATGTAATGAAGGTTTGGCATCCAGGGCAGCGTATTTAATTAAAGTTCCAGTTGTTATGGTTTTGAGCATAGCTCCACCCCAGTTTGTTGGCCACACCCCTTCCTATTGGCCCCACCCATTCATCTGTCTCCTGCAGTCCCCCTTTAATTTGAAGACACCAGCTGCCACTGCGAATAGAGAAAACTATAAAGCAATTAAGACAAGTGTCACTGTTAGAAGACTATAGAAGAGGGAAGAGATCAACAAAAATAAGAAAGCTAGATGTGATAAAAGCAATGCACAATATTAGAACACACCAGGATCATGCACTATCACAAATAACAAACTAAAATTTAAGCACAGTTGGTAAAAACTTAGAAAATATGCAGATAAATACAAAAGGAAAAGTACAAAATAAGCAATTTATTAATGACCCAAAAACGTTTTACAGAGAATTGGATAACAAGGTAAAAGAAATTGCAAGACCACCAAAAAAAGAAGAAATATATACATTTTGGAGAAGTATCTATGAAGATCCTGTGGAACACAAACACATGGATTCAAGAAGTAAAAGAAAGAATATGAAGTTTAAAGGTACTGGATATGAAATGGGATAAAGTAACAGCCAGAGAGATTGAAACAAAGCTACAAAAAGCCTCTAATTGGAAAACCCCAGGCCTGGATGCAGTACCTAACCTTTGGTTAAAAGTATTAGCATCTTTACATGAAGCTTTAGCCATGAGTAAGAACTATTTATATGTGCACCCTGAACAGACACCAACCTGGCTAACATCAGGAAAAACAATACTCCTACTTAAGAGTGAACCTGCAAGCTACCCTAAATATTATAGACCAATAACAATAATTTGCCTTCTGACGACATATAAACTATACACGGGAATTGATGCTGACAGAGTTTATAGTCATTTAGAAGAAAACTCAATTATGGCAGTAGAACAAAAGGGCAGTAAAAGAAAGTCATATGGAACAAAGGATCATTTGTTGTTAAAAGAAGTCATGGTGGAGAACTGTAAAAAGGGGTATGGCATGGATTGACTGCAAAAAAGCCTTTGATAGTATCAAACATTCATGGATAAAAGAGTGCTTAAAAATGTATAAGATACAACCTACACTGATCAACCACATTACAGTGACCATGAAACAGTGGCAGACCACTTTGAAATTAAGCCATAGTAATGGACAAATTATTATCCCAGGGATAAAAATCCAAAGGGTGATATTCCAGGGTGACTCTCTGTCACTGTTGCTATTCTTCCATGCCCTTAACCCATTAAGCTGTTTACTTAACAGCTTAGCCCATGGCTATAATTTGGCTCCTAGAAAACAACAACGTGTAAAGACTTCTCATCTTTTCTTTGTTGATGATTTAAAACCATATAGCTCATCAGATGAGGAACTGAAAGCACAACTGCAGGTTGTCAAAACTTTCTCAGATGATATAAGAATGTCATTTGGTCTTGATAAATGTGCAAAAGCAACCTTTAAAGCAGGAAAACTGCAGCACCAGAAAAACATCAGTTTGGGACAAGAATATGATATAAAAGAACTTGAGCAAGAGCACTAGATATTTGGGAATTGATGAAGGATCAGTAATAAAACACAAATAACTGTGAATAAAACTTAGTAAGGAATACTTTAGAAGACTTAAATTAATCCTGAAAATAGCACTGACATCTAGGAACAAAATCCAAGCTATAAACCAATTTGCTCTTCCTGTCCTAACTTATAGTTTTGGAGTGACTGACTGGCCCCAAAACGTGTTGGATAAATTAGATAGGAAAACAAGAAGGATGCTTCATGCTCACCAAATGGTTTATAAAAATCAATGTATACCAGTATTATATATTTCCTGTCCCAAAGGAGGGATGGTCCTCCTTGAAAATGATTACATGTATAGATCTGCAATTGTGAGACTCCACACATATCTGCTGACCTCACAAGACCCAAATGTAGTGAAAGTTTTGAAACATGAGAAGAATAGATCAAAGATGACTTCTCTGCTTAATCTAGCAGAAGCATATTGGTGTCAAGCAGGAATGGAAATCAAACCAGAAGTAGATAAAAATCAGGCAGCAACTGAATATGTCAAAAAACAAAAGAAATAATATAAGGTGAATGACCAGAAGAGGAGGCAAGCAATGTGGAAAATACATAAATATAGTTGCAAGTACAGAAAACATCTGGAAGAACCTCATGTTGATCAGGAACGGACAGAGAAATGGTTAAGGAGATGCAAGAGATGAAAGGTTAATCTTGGCGGGCCAAGATAGTGGGCTACAAAATCACTGTTTACAAAGTCCATTGAACATGTGGGATTAACAGACAAATACAGATTTAGTAAAACTGAATTGGAAACAATTGCACACCTCACTGCTGGTTGTGACATACTAATGGCAGAAACACTGTATACTGAAAGGCATAATAATGTGGCAAGACTGTTGCACTCGTGATTGTGCAAACATTATGGTATTGAAGTGGCTGAAAAACACTGGAAACATGAGCCACAAAGCATCATAGAAAATGATGATGTTTACATCATATAGGATCATGCATTACCAACAGTTCAACAGATAGATGCTAGAAAACCAGATATAGTGGTCCATGAAGAGAAGACAAAAGTAGCCTTGATCATTGAAATTGCCACAGCCAGTGACTACAGTGTGCTGCATACAGAGAGACACAAAGTCATAAAATATCAGGATCGGCAGGCAGAAATGAAAGCAATGTTGAAGAAATATACCCAGACAGTTCCAATAGTAGTAGGAGCAATGGGTCTTATATAAGTGTGGGAGGTTGGCTTAATAGTTAAAGTGTTTACCTTACAGACACAAAGTGCCGGGTTTGATTCTCACAGGGGTAATTGGCTAGACTTAAAATGGCCCACAAGGGCAGTTAGTCTAGTATAAATCTATAAAAGAACCTTCAATTGTATTTAGATATGTTACCAATCCATGTAACCCCGTATGAACTGCAGGAGTCATTAGCGAAGAGTCCTTTTGGCTGACATCATAGATTGACACAATACTAATTTCATGAACTTTAATCATGCTTTGACTTAAGAAAGGGATCCATTCCCATCATGGTATTAGAAACCCCAAAGATTTGGAGAAATTAAAAAGACAGGAACACTGTGTACTTTGCTGAAGTCTCATTATGATGTGCATTGCCCCATATTTGTATCCTTCTTTCTTAGACTTCTGCATTATTTCAACCACATCTTCCAAGGAAAACTGGTTTTGCCACTTTTGCTTTAAAACATTTCCATACATTACACCTGAAGTGTGTACTACGTGTCTTCAAATTCTAACCTTTACGGAAGATCTGTTTTTTTAAAAGATACTTTCACATTTGAGAGCAAGCTTGCTGAATTTTCTGAAAGTATGTGTCATATTTTACCATGGCTACTACTGCCACTAATGCATACTCCAATACTTTCTACCCTCATTACTCCCAACAAAAATCGTAATACCTTACGCTCTTCAAATAAACTACTTGTTTGCATAAGTAAATCCAATAACTTGGCCGGAGACTCTGTTCTCTAACACTGTTGGGAAAAACTGAAACCTATTTCCCAGAGAACTTGCATCACTGTCCTCAATATCACCTTTCAAATATAAACTGAAATTATACCTTACAACACACTGGCTACACCCCAGTACTAACCCTAACTCTCTCTGTCTATTACTAGCCACTGCTTACCCACTACTTGTCTGTACTAAGTCCAGTTTCCTTGATAACAAAGAGAATTTTATCTTGTAGATAATACCAATGTTTGTAGTGATTTCATTCTTATGGTTTGTTATATGTATGTGATAGGTTTGTGATATAGTTGTGGAATGAGCTGTTATCATTTGTTAAATTATGTATTGTACCAACATTTTTATTAGAATTGTTTTCTTGGAGCTTATCTCCCCGGGCCTCTACTGAAAATGGACATATATCCAGTTAGACAAGCCCGGTCAACAAATGTAAAATAAATAAATAAATACAACATTGCAGTTCATATGCCTTGATGCATGGAAGCTATACCATTTTAGTTGACAGCTCTCAACTACTTCAATCTTTCCTGTCATACCTCTCAACCATACAGATTTTTGCAAATTATCCAAATTTATGCCTCATATCTTTGGTCCATTTATCATAAAATCATGATTTTCTGGCAAGTCATCCAAGATTAAAGTCAGAAAATAATGACAGTCATTTGAGTTTCAGACTTCATACTATTCAAAAAATTAATGCTAATGCAAAACCTGCTATGCTATCAACTTTCTAAGTTTGCAAGAGCAATATTTAAAATGTGTCCCTTTTTTAGGCATTTGTCCCCCCATTATTTATGGCTCCAGATTTCTCACTCTAAGAGGTTGAGAGGTATGTTTCCTGAACTGTAAAGGAAGAGGACTTATTAAAATGGCATACATTCATTCAGACAAGATTGCATAATTTGTTTGGAAGGATATAACAGATTTGAAAATATATAATAGATTCTACCTTTCAAATGGTAAAGCCCCATCTTATGCATCATAACAGTGTTCAGACTTTCTTACTACTGACTCTTACTTCTTAGTTACTTTTTAGTCATCTGAAACTACCTTTTTAGACCAGCTACTGTGCAGGGGGGGGGGGGGGATGGGGAGGTGAATCAATCTACTTCCAGAAGAGACTTGACATCAAGACTGATAAAGCAGCTAAATGTACTAGAGCTTCTTCATGTCAAATAACCACCAGAAAGATTCCGTACCATATAAGAGCTAGATAAAAAACTCTCTCTGTGACTAAGGAAAGTGACAATGCCTATCCACAGGAGCTAGAATCAGTCAGTATTAAACCCAGTACCATTCTCCTAGGTGATGTAAATGATCCAGCTATAGACTGGGAAACCTACACTACCACTAGTGCATAGGTACAGAGATTCCTGGACTTTATCAATACAAATGCCCTGGAACAATTAGTCAGAGTCACTAGGGGGAATAACTAGGGGGAATAACATCTTGGATCTTGTTCTTACTAACATGGGAGCATCTTGCACCATCCCGTACATAGTTTTATCACTTGTTAGGTCTAACCATAAAGCAGTCTCCTTCAAAATAAAACAGAAATCAGAGATCCCGTCCATCCAAGGTACCTTCAGAACTTTTTAAGACAAACTGCCTACTCCTAAATGATACATTGACAAGCTTCATATCCCCACCAAAACCAGTTAACGCCACTGAATACACAGAAATGGGCACCACCACACTATATCAGCATGTAAATAGTTGTATAGATGCAGCTGTACCCAGTAGGAACAAGTACAAGGCCAAACACAGAAACAAACGCACATGGTAGCACTGTAATATCAACAAGCTTTATAATAAAAGGAGAAAAAAAATGACCAAAAGTAGGAATGGTAATTTCCAGAATGTTAGACCCCATTGTAACTGAAATAATCAAACAACTCGGGGCCTTAATAAAATACACCAAAGCCAAATTTGAGGCTAAAATAACTTCCCAAGCCAAAGACAATCACAAGGTATTTTTTAGTTATGTTCGTAATCTCAAAAACACAATGCAGCAATATTCTGAGCTGATTACGAATGATGTGACGTACATTCTAAGTTGGGAACTGCTGATTGAGGGCTCAGTGTCTGTTATTCTAAAAGTGTATTAGTTCTGGTTTAAGCACTTGGGCTTCAGGCCAGTTATTTTACATTAAGAAGGTTTGTGGTCTGCACTCTTGTGAGAGGAGAGGCTGGACTCTGCCCTTCTGAGCTGGGAATTTCTGGTTAAAGGGTTATAGTGCCTGCATATTTCAACTGTTTCTTACTGAAATTGGTACATCTTGTTTGCTGTATCATACACTAGATCCAGGCCTGCTGAATCTAGCTTTGTTTGTATGCTTGTTGTTTGTTTGCTTATTTCCCTGAAACGCTAATACCACCTAAAACGCAGCTTTTCAGCGCTTCTGTGGATCCCTACTGATATCTGCATTGCTTACTGTACTTATTTCCTTGTTTCACTTAAAGAAAGTTACTATTTGTCATATTTGTATTTAAGTTACCTGTAACACATTGCATTTAAGTTACCTGGCACTTGCTCACTAAAGCAATTATATAAGTCAGCACTAAAAAATTAAAAAGCACTACACCCTCACAAACTCCCCTTGAGTACCTTGTTCCCCATTGGCCCTTTTTTTTTCAATTATAAAGGAATTCCCAATACTATTCTAGCATGTCCAAAGGTCAGTTGTCAATCTCCTCTCCGGTCCAGCTGGTGAATCTGGGAATCTTGAGGCAATGTTACAACTGCCTCATGTACACAGGCAACCCTCTCCTCCTCCCAACAAATTCCAACACATTTGAGAGATGCATCCATATAGCCAAACTGGAGGCTAAGCTCTCTCAACTCAGTACTGGCGTAACCAGTCAGGAGGAGAAGGAAACCACACTCACTACATTTCCAGTCTCACATAAACCTACCACGACAGCAAACCAAACACATAAACACACAAAAACATACTTGGAGGCTCTAAATAAAAATCTGCCTAAGCAGCAGAGACCTCCAAAGCAGACACCCAAGCAACCGCTACCCCAAAACAAAACACGTGCAACACGTAGCTCACAAAGCCAGTGTGCCAAACAGTCACAGCCCTTAAGGCTAAACAACACACCTGATACACTTGTAATAGGTGACTCTATCATCAGGCACACTGATGTCCCACTCACCAGGCTGAACAAGGAGAAGGTCACGGTGAGCTGCCTGTTGGGCGCTAGGATCTGCCACATAACACAAGCACTCAGGTCACTCCAAGGCAAGTACAAATATGACTCAGTCATTGTCCATGCTGGTGTGAATGACCTGAGATGTACCTCCCTGGACTACATGAAAAGAGACATAGAGGAGCTCTCTGAGCATGTGGCCCTGGCCGGTATGACCCTGACCTTGAGTAGCATCTTACCCTCACCAAGAATGATGCCACAATATGAAGACAAGATGATCAATTTCAACAATTGGCTTAAGTATTGGTGTCATTCAAAGGGGATCCAATGCCTGTCAGCCTGGGATGACATGCTCAACAAGCCACGATACTTCACTAGGGATGGCTTGCACCTGTCACCCCTGGGCTTTCGGATATTGGCAAAGGCTCTTGCTACCCCCATAGTGCCTTTTTTAGGCAAGGCTCAAAAGACAAACCCACCTCCATAGGTATCACAAGGGATAAGAAACTAAGAGTAATGCTACTCAACGCCAGAAGTCTAAACCTCAAGATGCATGGCTTCGAAACTCTCCTTAGCATGGAAAACATCGATATCTGTGCAGTAACAGAAACCTGGTTCAAGGCTCCTGAGAGCACCCCAGCACTACCAGGTTATACCTCATACCATGCTTTTCGGCCCCAAAACTTGGACCGAACCACAAAAGGAGGGGGAGTATCAATATTCGTCAAAGATACCCACACCTCCAGGTTGGTGGCAAAGCATGAAGCATCAGAGACTATCCATGTGCAACTAACAGTGGGTAAAACTGCCTTCCAGTTTATAGCCTGCTACAGACCACTCTCCCAAACCCAGGAACCCCACTCGGCCTTCCTGAGAACACTGGAAAATATGAAGGTCTCTCCAAACACCATTATATTGGGCGACTTCAACTACCCAAACATAGACTGGGAGCATTACTCTAGCTCCAACACCCTAGCCCAAAGGTTCCTAGAATTTATAAACTCAAATGCTATGGAACAACTTGTTACCACTCCCACAAGAGGGGAAAACATACTGGACCTGATCATCACCAACATGGGGACTCTATGCTCCAGACCAGAAGTGTATCCCTCACTGGTAATATCAGACCATAAACTAATCTCACTGGATAGTCACATCCCGACCCCACCTCCTGCCCAGAAAACCACAGTGAAAAACTTCTCTAAAGCAAATTTCACACTCCTCAAAACCGAGGTGGAATCCTTCAAAGCCCCGGCCTGTGGAAAATACGGCCCAGACCGCAGAATCCTTTATAAATGCATTCTATGAACACCTTCAGGAATGCATGGATCATGCAATCCCAAATAAAACCAAGACCCAATCCTCCAAAGGCAGACATCCTGTCTGGTGGACCCCAGCCATAAACAAACTATACAATAGAAGGAGGAAGCTACTAAATGATAGAGCAAAATCCCAAAAGGGAAGGCATCTCTGATCAGTATTAGCAAAAACTATGGGCACTCATAAAATCGTCTAAGGCCAGCTTTGAGAGAAAAATTGCACAGGACACTAAGGATAATCACAAGGCTTTCTTTAGTTATGTTAGGTACCTGGGTGGGAATTCCCAGATATGCTCAGAATTAGTCCAAAATGACAAAAAATACACCGAACCCACAGTCATTGCCAACATCCTAGCTGACAGGTTCAGTGCAAACTTCTCCCCCCCCACCAAAAGGGCAAATATCTATCCCAGCAGAGTGCTGCCCCCCTGACATCTCAGATGCTCAGGTAAGAGCCGCCCTCTCCAAAGCAAAAAACACAGCATCAATGGGACCAGACGGTGTCCTGGGCTGCGTCCTACATGAACTTCAAGAAGAGCTAAACCCAAACATAAAACTACTGTTCAATCTCAGCCTTACTACAGGATATGTACCCAAAGAGTGGTGTACAGCAACAGTGGTCCCTCTCCATAAAGGTGGTGCCTCAATGGATTCTGGAAACTATCGCTCCATAAGCCTGACTAGCTTGGTCTGCAAAGCTATGGAAAGGATCATCATGGACCTCATACATAAAGATATTGGGGACCTACAGACACTGGATCCTGCCCAGTTCGGCTTTGTTAAGGGCAGATCCTGCCTCTTAAACCTGGTTGATTTCTTTGAAACAGTCACCAAGGCCATTGATGAGGGGAAGGTGGTCCACACAGCCTACCTGGACCTCGCAAAAGACTTTGATACAATACCCCACTCGGGCATTATAGATAAGCTTACCAGCTTAAATATAAACCCCTATGTCACTAGATGGGTTGCAAACTGGCTCAAGGACAGAACCCACATGGTTAGAATTGCTGGAGCCATGTCAGACTCCAAACCAGTTACAAGTGGCATCCCACAAGGCTCAGTCCTGGGACCTCTCTTGTTCGGTATATATTTCTCGGAGGTACAGGCCAACACGGAAGGACTGTGGCTGACCAAGTTCGCAGATGACTGCAAACTGGGCACCATAATCGACTCTCCAGCCGACACAAGCATCCTCCAAAAGGGCCTCATAGAAACAGACAACTGGTGCCAGAGCCATGGCCACAAGCTAAACGCCAAAAAGTGTATAGTCATCCCCTTCGGCAAAAGCAAAGTGCCCACAAATTACCACATAGGTGGTAATCCATTAAGTACAGAAGAAGTAATTAGGGACCTGGGGACCCAAGTTGATAGCAGTCTCTCATTTGACAACCACGTGGCCAAAGTGGGTAGAAAAACATTTTATATAGCCCACCTAATCATGAAGGGATTCACTTCTAGATCAGGGGAGGTAATTGTGCCTCTTTACTCATCCCTCATCAGGCCCATAATTGAGTACAATGCCCCTTTTGGGATGTACCTTACCAGACACCTGCAGCAACTGGAAAGACCCCAAAAGTACCTCACCAAGAGGATCAAAGGGCTCAAACAGATGCCATATGCTGCCCGGTTAAAGAAACTCCAGCTCTACTCAGTGGCATACCACCTGTTCAGGGGCGATCTGTGCCTGACGTATAAAGCCATGTCCAACCTGGAATTAATGGGCATGCTGCACCTCAGAAAATCCAAATCCCATCGAGCTATGCGCTCGAGAGACTTGAACCTCAGCACTGAAATAAATAGGACATGCTGGAGGGACAGATTCATAACCCAGAGGCTCCCTTCACTCTGGAATAAAATCCCAGTCCAGGTTAGGCAGAGTCCCTCATTGACTCTCTTCAAGAGGAATCTTGATGAGTGGATGGGAGATCGTAGGTTTAACCTGGGTATCACTTCTGTGTCACTGTTAGACAGAGGCACAGTATACTAACCTCGAAAAAGGGCATAGCAAAATTAATTTAAAATGGGTGGCGAAAGCCAAACACATTCTGGCTAGGCTTATAAATGTCCTAGGGCAGATAGCATAGTATGAACCTATGAACCTATGAACATTAAGGCTGAAAATATAGCAGACCAACTAGATGATAAATTTAGCTTTTACGCCTATCTTCCCTCCATCTGTCTCTGATATACCTGAAATTAGCTTACCTCCAGTTAGTACACAAGACCAAGTCCTAAAAGTGCTAACAAAAACTAAAAATACTACTTTGTTGAGTCCTGACAATATCCTTGATTGCATCTTAAATAGCAAGAAGCACAATTTAGTCACACCCCCATCACACTGCTGAATCTCAGCCTCCATACAGGTTTTCTACCAAGCAAATGGAGAACAAGTATAATCATTCCCCTGCATAAGGAAGGACCTTCCACAGACCCGACCAATTACAGACCCATATGTCTGATCAGCCTCATATGCAAATCCATGGAAAGACTTATCATGGAATTAATCATTAGGACACAGGGAGCCTACAAACAATGGACTCATCTCAGTTTGGATTCGTCAAGGGTAGGGCATGCTTACTCAACCTGGTGGATTTGTTTGAAAAGGTCACCAAAGCAATGGATGAAGGCAAAATGGTATAGACCGCATACTTCGACCTGGCCAAAGCTTTTGACACAATTCCCCAGTCAGCCATAATAGAAAAGCTAAATAAACTGGGAATAAACCCCAATGTCTACACTGCATACTTTGACCTGGCTAAAGCTTTTGACACAATTCCCCAATCAGGCATAGTAGAAAAGCTAACTGAACTGGGAATAAACCCCAGTGTCACCCGCTGGATTGCCAACTTGCTCACAGATAGGATGCAGATAATCAAAATAGAGGAAGTTACCTCTGGAAAGAGACCATTTAACAGTGGAGTTCCCAGGGTTCTGTGCTGGCACCTCTCCTGTTTTGCATCTACTTTTCTGAAGTAAAAGCCAATAACAAAGGGCTCTGGCCGACTAAGTTTAAATCCCCAAATTACTTAGCCATCCTTTTTTGAAACTTTGCCTCAAATAAATTACTGGTGAAAAATTATGGTCTGAAACCAAATGTCAAAAAATGCAGTATTGTATCCTTTGTGAAGTCATTTACTCCAGGGAACTACCACATTGACTCCCTTTTGAGCTGACTCTGTTGTCTGAGATTTGGGAACTTATGTTGACAGTGACCTAACGTTTGACCAACATGTGTCTATTTTTGTAAGAAAGTCCTTCTATAATGCACAGATTATGAACAAAGGAATTGTGTGAAGATCTAGGGATGTCATTGTCCCCCTTTATTCAGCACTCTTTAGGCCAATCATTGAATATAATGCCCCCTTTGGCATCTATCTGTGCAGACGCATACATCAACTGGAATGCCCACAGAGATACCTTACTAAAAGGATATAAGACCTACAAAGCATGTCCTACATGGGCCATCTTAAAGCCATGTCACTTACTCAGTATCCTATAGACTGCTAAGAGGTGACTTGTGTCTGACATACAAGGCATCCTCTGACCCATTACTGATGGATTTACTGTACATCAGTAAGTCAAATGGCATCGAAATACTTGGTCTGGGGATGTAAACCTCTTCTGCATCATCAACAGAATGGTTTTGAGAGACAGGTAAATTTCACAGAGGATACTGCTGCTGTGGAACAGACTTCCCATCTACATAAAACAAAGTTCATCCCTGTTCATTTTCAAGAACAACTTAGATCTATGGAAGAGAAACAGAAACTTTACCCCAGGACTGCCCTCTGTACTACTAATGGACAGAAACAGCTCCTAAATGCTTTATTCCATGCATGGGTCTCCTCACATTCTCTATGGTATGATCTCAGTTATTCTTATTAGGGGTAACATATAATTATCAACTATGGGATGGGTAAAGACAATCTATAACCAAATGGGATAGGTTATTTCAAGTACAAAAATGGAAATTAGCTAGGCCTAAAATGGCCCACAAGGACAGCTAGCATAGTACTTACCTATAGACCTATTAGGAGGCTGACAGACTCAAACCCTATAGCCTTAATCCTCTGTTCTGTCTGTCTCTCCTGTCTCTTTTAAGTGTGCCCAATACAGATTTTTTTAAGTAATCATTTATTTTGTTGCATTTGTAATATCCAGAACTGCTTTCTACATAATTATTTGAAGAGAACCCAATACAGATCTTATTTATTAATGAATAATTTGTTTTACTTCTTTTATAATTCCAAAACAGCTTTTTACAAAACATGAATACATGAATAAATACTCCAGATGTACTATCTAAACAGTTTCAGTCTGTTCAGAACACTAGTGACCACTGTTGTCTATCAGTGTCTAGAAGTAAGTAAGGAAGGTACAGAAGGAAATATATGAAACTTTTTGAAATTACATGGGAATCAAAAGATATTTTAGCCATATTTATGCAAATGTCATGGCCCAATTCAGTATAATTTGTGATTTTCTTACTAGAAAGATTGTGAAGAAGAATAGGTAAAAATATAGGGTGATATGGGCAGCTTGTAATGCCTAATGAAAACTCAAAATATATCTTATTACTAGATGGCACCTATTGCATTTGCTGATTGCACATATAGTGTGGCACAGCAAAAAGCAAATAAAAATTATCTGGAGTAAAATAAATGATTAAACAATTTAAAAAAATGTGCTATAAACCCTTCTGTATATTCTGCAAAATGATTTTGATTAGAACTGAAGTATAACTGTTTTAAACACTGTCTTTCCATTTAAAGAATGGAGAATATTACAACATATTCCATGGCTAAAATTGTATTACATTAAATGACAGTCTAGTTTTAATAAAAAGGGAAATTATTAACGTATGGATCCCTATAATATATTCAAATGAATGTAACCCACATTATTAAGCTGAAAAGCTTGGACAACAAAAATATAAAAACATTAAAAGAAACAAAACACCTGTTTTTTGTAGGGGCAAGCCCTCCTGTGCCACCTCACTCACTGATAATCATATATATATATATATATATATATATATATATATATATATATATATATATATATATATATATATAGCCAGCTTTAGGCACCAGCGAACCCTGCACATGCTGTGGGCTCTGTAGTTGTGGGTGGGGGCCTCCAACCACAGCAAGCCATCTTATTTTGATATTTTTATAACATATCTGTCAAGCCATCAAAAGTTAATACAGTAAACCTGTGTACTCCATAAACCAGGTGGGTAATAATAACTTTTATTTATATCTCCTTTAAAATTCAAAGATATCCATGGTTATAGTAAACTGTGTTTTGTCAAGTAACATGCTTCACAATTTCATTAAATATTTTTCCACTGACATAGTGCCCCTGGCTTAGTTAAATCCTGCTGGTGAACATTCTTTCCACTAAAACAACATAGCCAGCTTTAGGTACCTGCAATAACCATTGCTACAGCAGGGGGGGGTCCCTCCTTAATCATCCCTGACTGTGTGTGGGTCCCACAAAAGCTGCTGCTGGTTGGGGAAAAATGTGGAGAAAAAATGTATTCATTTTCTGATATGCTCTTTAATATGAAGACAGCTATAATATGACCCTGTTAGGATAAGGCTCATAATTTACATGAACAACGTAAGCACTAGATATTACCAGCCCAGAGTGATTGATCTCAGCGCATATCTTGGATTATAAGAGGAACTGATGCTTCGGATCTTCAGGAATTGTTTTCTCTTTTAGGCAGTTTTATAAATGTTGGCAGAACACCAGATACTATAACTCTATTTCTTTGCTCAAGAATTCTGGGCAAACCAAAAATAATATCAGAATAAAGGCTTAAAATCAGGAGTCTGTTTTAAATATTAATCTAATTCACTTAAAATTTAATAGAATAACACATTTTGAATCAACATGCATTTTCTGTACAAAAAAGTATGAAAGTCTGATGTCTGGATTCATTGACTGTCTGTAACCCTGAATGATTTACCAGCAAATCAGAATTGTTTTATGAGGGAAAGAGCAAAGTTATGAGGCAAAATTAGGGACAGTGCCAGGTATGCATTACTCTTCTATGAGGTAAATAAAAGTGACTTACAGCTACTGTTTGATGACTGCTAAACAAGTTACTGATATGGTATGGCAGTACCAGTGTTACACAACATATTGCTATTTGCTGAAATAAGTGCAAAACTAGTATTACTATGTCGTGTGTGTGTGTGTGTTTGTGTGTGTGTGTGTGTGTGTGTGTGTGTGTGTGTGTGTGTGTGTGTGTGTGTGTGTGTGTGTGTGTGCATCAATTTCATTTTATTGAAGAACCAGATTGTCACAACTCATATGGTTGATAAACTACATAAAGGCAAACAACATCCACAAATGACAAAAATGATGTTTTTTCAGAGAGAAGCCCCCCACCCCATACCACAAACCTCCTGCTAATTATTTATACCAACTCCAAGATCACACGCACAGTGGGGGAAAGGGCAAATTCCCTACTCCCCCACTGCCTACTGTACTGTGACCTCAGGAAACAATGGCTCATAGAACTAAATTGTTGACCATATGGGTTTCAACAATCTGTTTTTTTAATGAAATGCAACAGACCTGTGAGTGTCTGTGTTTGTATAAAATATCACAGATTTTCATCTGTGTACATGTCCAATAATGCTGGGACACATACATTACTCTTCTGGGTGGCAGTAAAAATGCAGTTAACAAGTAATTATATTTCAAAAGTAAGGCATTAATATATCACAGAACATTCAGACACTTCAATCTTGTAGGAGTCTGGTGGCCATCCTCCCACACTCCCCAGATTGTATAGTGTGTGTGTGTGTGTGTGTGTGTGTGTGTGTGTGTGTGTGTGTGTGTGTGTGTGTGTGTGTGTGTTTGTACAGAAGGTTGTTGTAGGTTATGTAGGGGGGCTGGAGACTGTGCAATCATTACTTCTTTAATTTTCATTACAGTCACTCCTCGGAGATGTGTACAGGAGGTCACTGTGTTTGTGTTGGGTTTTCTCACAAACCTCAGAGGTTTACAAAGAAGGTTGCTATAGTTCATATAGGAGCAGTGCACTGTCTATGAGCAACAAAGTGGAATACATTACTGTAATCATTTTTTTCACTTTCCTCATAATTTTAACAATCAGGCACACATACAGGTGGCTGCCTTTGGGGATTAGGGGTGAGGAGTAAGTAGGGATGGTATGTGCATGTATGACAGCAATCATCTGAAATACATGACTATAGCCATTTGAAAATCAACAGGTAGGAGCTGTCCTTTTGGAGGAAGTTAGAGAGGCAGGCAGCGTTCCTGTATAGGATCTGTGTATCCTCACAGCAAATGGCTTGTTAGTTTATTGTGAGCAACTATTTTGTCAGCTTTGAATATTAAGTCCTGGGCATAACTTATGTCTTCCTTGAAAGAAAAAAATAATACTGAAATCTTTTCTTACTCATGATTTTTGTTTAGTCTACCATTGGATTAAAAGGTTGGGAAAATTCTCTACAATGTATCCCAGAGTATCTATAACCCTATGGCTTCTCATTGATGTTTATAATTATCATATGTAATTTTGTACTCTCTACTAATTATCCCCCCTTTTAGTAGTACTAGCTGTTCTTGATTCCACCAAATATTCAATTGGGGTGGCTTTTCAACTATCACTCCTCTCTATCTTATTGTCTGTATTCTAAATTCCCTGATAGTGGAACATATCCCTTACATGTAATCTAAGCAGCTTAATTGAGTTATTTTCTAAATGGTTATTACTGTGCTGTCTTGGTCAGGAAAGGTGTGTTGGAAGGATACAAGGAAAACTACAGTTGAAGAGCAACAGTGAATTTCTTTCCTTAATCATGCCATTATTTGGACAAAAAGGTTGTGTACAAAGGAAAAAAAAACTTTAAAATGCACTTCAGAGCATATATAAAGTTATGCCTTCTTGAAAAAACTGAAGAGTAAAGCAAAATGTGAGAAAAGGAAGAAAAAGTTATATTCATTGTGTGGGAAGGGGACAGAGAGGAGCACTCGAGGACACGTGGGGGGGGGGTAAAATAATAGGCAGTGCCTAGGGTGCCATTTCAACCAAGTCCAGCCCTGTACATAGAGTTGGTGTAATGTATTATTGTTGCAACTAAATGCGAGTAACTACAAATGTCCCTTCATGAGATAGGTCAACATAGTGTGGTACACAGGCCTGTTGTAATGTAAGTGCATTATAGCTAAGCCTAAAACTTTACAGCATGAACTGAAAGGTTGCTTAGAAGGGGTGGCAGTGACAGGGTGATACTTAGACTGGAATTGTCCAGTGGAGTCTCAATTTGACATTTGCTAGGGGCCCCAAGAAAGCTAACACCAGCCCTGCATATATACTAACTCCAAGATCACACCACAGTGGGAAAAGTAGCAATACCCCCAATCCCTGCTGTGCTGTGATCACAGACAATATAAGTCCCCTCCTCTTCAGCCTTCAATATTGTGCTGTTTGACTCTTTTGGCTCAATAATATGGGTGAACATTTGATTATATGACAGGAAACCTAATGTCTATAGAGATGGAAGTGTAATTATTTATAATTTCACTACATCACAGCAATTGCTGCAATGAGATGCAGAGCCATAAACTTGGGGTTTAATACCATATCACTAGCAGTATGCTGTGACACTAAAGATTCAGGGAAATTGCTTAATTTTTCCCTACAAATACACTCTAAGAGAAGCTTTTGTTCAACAATTGATTTAAGCAATTTCAAATCTGCACAGAAAACCTTCAGATCTATACCCATACTATCACAATCTGAGTATATTCTGATTATTTGGAATAAGATTCCATTGCACATAAGAAACTCAGTTTCCATTTCTACCTTTAAAATTTCTGTGATTCAGTGTTTCTGACTGCCTTCAGGCCATAACTTTGTGATAAAACGCAAGAAACTTATTGTTACTTAATACCTTCTGGCCATTTGAAAATGTTTTTTGGCAAGACAGACTGGAAACTTTTTTATATTCTTTATAGTTTCATAGTGTCACAGGTATACACTAGGCTAACAACCACCAGAGTTTTTATAAGCCTAGCCGTGCAACCCAACCCAATTGTGCCCCTACGTGTCATGGACATTTATTGGGGGAGTATATCAATTACGAAGTTTCTAGAGGTTATGTGGAGGGGATATGCTAGTTTGGGTATTACCATCTGCCTCTGTCTATCAGAGACATGGGGGGCTAGACCCAGGGTGAATTTCCAATTTCCTGTCCATTGGTTAAGGTTACATTTAAATAGAGTTAGGGATGGACTCTGCTTCATATAGCTGGGGAGCCTGTCCCAAAGCATGGGGATCCTCTGAGACACATATCTGTCTCACCACCATGCCTTATTTATGTCACAAGCAAAATTTAAATCTTTTGATCTAGTGGTTCTGATGCTGTTCATTTTGTGGATGTACAAACATTCCATCAGAGCTGGCTCCGAGGATGCCTTGTATGTCAAGCATAGATTGCATCTCAATAACCTGTAAGAGACCGAGTATAGAGATAGGGCTTTAAGGCAATCTGTATATGAAAATGTATTTATACCCTGGATTCTCCTAGTAAGGAACCTTTGTGGGCTTCCCAGTTGTTGCATATATCTGGTCAGGTACATGCTGAATGGGGCATTAAACTCAATGATGGTCTGATAAGGGCTGAATAAAGTGGTACTATGGAAGGACCTGGATGCCATGCCCTTACTTATAAATTGGGTGACATAGAATTATTTTCTTACTATCTTGGCCACATGGTAATCAAAGTCCACCTTACTGTCTACATATGGTCCCAGATCCCTGACTACTGGGTCACCTCTTAGAGATATTCAATGGTAATGAAATGCAGAGACGGGGACTAATGACAGAGTATTATGATTAACTATTCTTTATATATAGGTTAATGTACCAGATTAACTGTTGGAAAATGCTAGCAATCTTCTTGTCTAGGCTTTGCAGTAAATAATCTACCTTGCAGTAGACATATAACAATAAAATGTTATCATCAGAGATTTAGGTGCACATACCTTTGTTACACAGTTTAGTACTTTATGAACTGATTGGGTCTTACCATGAGATCAGAGAATACAAAATAGATACTGCTCTACTTCTCAGGACCTAAACATGATTTCTTCATATTTTCTCAGACTCCACTGATTCACTGAATCTAGGCAGCATATGGGTGCAATGGCTAAGATAACTGCAGTACTCTCTCATCTCATAACACCAAAGACATGCATTTGGTAGTAAGCAGACTGATCAGGTCACACAGAAAGCTAGTAAGACATTTTACATGACTGTCTGGCAGCTATTGTCTTACAGACTGTGGGAACAGCAGTCCTCACTCAGCAGAGGGCATCACAGTAAGGGTCAGTTAGTACAGGGAAGTTTGTGAAAGATAGATAGATATGTATCATGAATTGGAGGACTCATAACTAATGAATATATTTCAGCCATAAGGAATTTGTCATATGTTCCCACCAAAATGTAATGATTTCCTCCCCCCTTACTATGCAAATTGCAATATCATAGCTAAATATGGGCTTCTGGACTTTGAGAAGATTTCTTTTTTTCTGACAGGGCTAATCAGATGTATGGCTATTTTGGTAGAACTTAATATAACCTGAATGAAACTAGAAGTTATGTACTTACCATAACGTTCCATCTGAGTAGGTGGATTCATTTGTCTGCAACCTGTGGGTATGGATCCGATATCGGATCCGAACCGGCATGGTTTACCCGGCTATGGATCCAAGCTCCTAGCTCCTCCCCTCACCCATAATGCCCTGCTCTCCCTACATGACCTCAGATCGAGTTTGCCCTGCACCAACTACCCTAACCAAAGGGTAACACACCCTATGCAGGAAACTGACAAGGCCAGGGAGATAGGAGGGCGGGATGGTTGCAGACAAATGAATCCACCTACTCAGATGGAACGTTATGGTAAGTATATAACTTCTAAATCTGAAGTAGCAGAATTCATTTGTCAGCAACCTGTGGGACGGAGTCCCCAGCTACCTGAATCTTGGGTGGCCATCATGGAAGGATATTCCGGAGCACCTCGGAGCCAAAGGATGCTCTACCTCTAGAAGTGACGTCCAGCTTGTAATGAGTAATAAAGGTATGAGATGAAGCCCAAGTGGCTGCTGAACAAATGTCATCCAGAGGAACCCTAGACTTAAAGGCCGCTGAAGTAGAGACAGACCGGGCCGAATGAGCAAGGACTCCCTCCGGTGCGGGCCTCCCAGAGGCTTGGTACGCCAACAGAATACACTGAGAAATCCAGCGTGGCAAAGAAACTTTGGAAATTGGTTTACCCAGATTGAATTTGGCAAAAGAAATGAACAACTGGTCTGATTGCCTATGACCAGCTGTCCTATGAAGGTAAAAACTAAGCTGCCTGTGAACATCCAAGGAATGCAGCTTGTATTCACCTTTGTTTTGATACTTAGGGAAGAAAACAGGGAGGTTGATGGTCTGATTAATGTTAGCTTCCGAAGATACTTTAGGAAGAAAGGAGGGATTGATCCTTAGGTACACCTGGTCCGGATGAAAAATCAAATAAGGCGGTTTCATGGACAGGGCCTGAAGCTCTGAAACTCTCTTAGCCGAAGTAATGGCTACCAAAAAAGCAGTCTTAAAGGACAAGTATTTAAGATCTACTGTGGCCGCAGGTTCGAAGGGGGGAGCGGTCAAGGCCTGAAGTACCAAGGAAAGATCCCACGGGGGAACCGTTTCTTTGACAGGGGGTCTGAGCAAAAAGGTGCCTTTTAGGAAGGTTTTGCATAACTTAGCCGACATAAGAGACCCTGAATCGTGTCCAACATGGTAATGACATATGGCCGCCAGCTGAACTTTGACTGTGGAACTACTGGCGCCATCATTAAAGAGAGTAGTAAGGAAATCTAGAACCAAAGGAAGGGGAACCATGAAAGGATCTAGGCCTTGCCGCTCTGCCCAAATGGAGAAACGCTTCCATTTACTGTGGTAAATTTTTCTGGTAGAGGGCTTGTGGGCCGCTACCAGAATGGCCTTAACTGGGGACGAGATACCTGGAGTCCTGATTAGGAGTTGAACTGGAGCAGCCAAGCAGTCAACTTCAGGTTGTCCAGGTTTGGAGTTGGCAGGTTCGACGGGTGTGATATCAGATCCGGAATGGGATCTAGAATCCAAGGTGGATTCACTGAATGAGACCTTAGGTAAGGGAACCAGATCTGTCGAGGCCAGAACGGGGCAATGAGGATCATTCTGCACCCCAATCGAGAGGCTTTCTGAAGTACTTGTAGCATCAGAGGTAGAGGGGGGTATGCGTAAAGAAGACCGGGAGGCCAAGCATGCACCAGAGCATCTCTCGGAGAATCCCCTGGAGGGGGGATTAGAGCAAAAAAACTGTCGCATTTGGCGTTTAAAGAAGAAGCAAAGAGATCGCAACAGGGAGTCCCCCACTGTGCGAAGATACGTTTTGCTACTTGAGAATTGAGAGACCACTCGTATGGGGAGAGAATGGTGCGACTGAGCTTGTCCGCTAGGATGTTGGTCCGACCCGGAATATGCGTTGCGATGAGAAAGCGGTTGGTGGAGATCGCCCATTCCCACACTTTCATGGCTTCTCAACATAAAGGGTAAGACCTGGTTCCCCCCTGTTTGTTGATGTACCAGACCACCGACATGTCTGATTCAATCGCAATTGTTCCCAGGGGAAGGAGGGCCTGAAGTGCTTGCAACGCCAAGAGCACCGTCCTCATTTCCAGAACATTGATATGCAGAGAGGTCTCTGAATCGCTTAATGTGCCTTAGACCATCCGGCCCGCAAAATGCCCCCCCCACCCGAAGCGGGAAGCATCCATGGTCACCGTGGCGAGAGGGGGAGATGCACAAAAGGGGCGGCCCCTGTGGAGGTCCGGAGAATGGAGCCACCACAAGAGAGACTGCTTGCAAGCCTTGCTGATTGCAATGGGATGATACAGGGGGAGGGAGAGAAATGACCATTGCACCTGAAGTGTCCATTGAAGCACCCACATGTTCAAGCGGGCATGCGGAAGAAGAGTAATCGCTGCCACCATAGACCCTAGCTCCCTCAGGATCAATTCCGCAGGTGTTGAGCTGGAGTGAAGCATGGCCCGCACCTGGAGTCGCAGATTCCGAACCCTGTCGGTTGTGAGAAAGGCTCTTAAATTTCTCGTGTCTAACCTGGCTCCTATAAATTCTATTGTTTGAGTAGGGACCAGGTTGAACTTCTCTATGTTTATCGTGATGCCTAGCTTGGGAGCTAGACAAAGGAAGGAGTCTCTTGCCAAAGAGAGTAGATGCCTTGTTGGGGCGGTGAGAAGCCAGTCGTCTAGGTATGAAAAGACCTGCACCCCCTGAAGCCTCAGGTGGGCCGCAACCACTGCTAACACTTTGGTGAACACCCTGGGGACTGTGGTGAGACCAAAGGGAAGGACCCTGAACTGGTAGTGACTGGCTCCCAGCCGGAAGCGAAGAAACCTCCTGGATCGTCTGTCCATCCGAATGTGGTAGTACACGTCCTTGAGGTCTATAGAGCACATCCAGTGATTCTCCCCTAGAAGGGGGAGGATGGACTGCAAAGTGACCATCCGGAACTTCTCTTTGGGAACTGACAGGTTCAACAGGGACAGGTCTAGAATGGGTCTTAGGTCCCCCATCTTTTTTGGCACTAAAAAGAACCTGGAGTAGAACCCTGATCTGATCTGGTCTGGGGGGACAGACTGGATGGCTCTTTTTCTCAGCAGATGGCCAATTTCTGCTGAAGCGGCCTCCCTCGGATCGGGTGGAACATCAGGGAGGATTTTTAACTTTGGGACATGAAGAAAGGGGATCTTGTAACCTCTGGATATAATCCGGAGTACCCAGCGGTCCAATGTAATGGACTCCCATGCCGCTAGGTGCTCCGAGAAACGTCCCCTGACTGCCTCCAGAGTGGAGCAGTCGAGCAACCCCTCAGGGTTGCTGCGTGGGCCATTCAGAGAAAGGTTCCCTGGACCCAAAGTTCCTGGGAGCCCCTCTGCCCCTAGGGTGGCGTCCTCCCTGTCCTCCTCTGCCGCGGAAGGACTGGTTGTCTGGAGCGGGTTGGGAATGCTGCGACTTCTGGAACCACATCTTCTTCTGGCCCTTTTGGTTCCTAGAGTAGGACCTCTGGGGCACAGAGAAGCGGACTCCGACGGCAGACAGCATCTTCCCGTCCTTCTCGCTCTGAACCAAGGTATCGCGAACCGTCTTGCCAAAAAGGGCAGAACTGTCAAAGGGGGCATTTGCGAATGACGCCTTGAAGGGCTCCGTAAAATCGCAGTGGCGGAGCCAGGCCTGTCGTCTTGTGACTAGGCCCACTCCCGCAGCTCTAGCGGCTCCCTCGGTAGCGTGGGAAAGTAACTGCATAGAGGTGTTAGTCACAGAACGAAGAGTGGCCATACGGGTGGAGTGCATAAGTTTGTCCTCCTCCGATATGGACTCTGGGGGGGATGCAGCATATTCCTTGATAAGATCGCGCTGCATCCTAATGATGTGTGCCAAATAGTTGAGCTCCCTCACTGAGAAGGTCGCTGAACTAAAGATTCACTTCCCCAAACGGTCCATCATCCGAGACTCCTTGCTCAGGGGATGGACTGAGGGACTCTCCTGGGTGAGTTCCCTCTTAGTGGCTGCTGCCGACAACATGGCATCTAGCGGGGGTCCCTTGCTCCAGTGGGCACGGTCAGCAGGGGGGCTAAGGATCCTGTCGGACCTCTTAGGGATTGGCTCCACGGTGTCCAGTTCCTTCCACGCCCTGGTGGTAATAAAGTCCACCAGGGTGTCGGCAGGAGTGGACGCCCAAGAGGTAGACGGGCCCGCTTCAAATGCCTCCAAAAACACTGACTTGTCCGAGGAAGACTTTGGGGCAGACCACCCACCTCTAATCCGTAACATTTCCATGATGTCTCCGAAGGAGACATCCTCAGGGGGTGATCTTGGGGAGCCTTCCCCTTCCTCCAAGTCAGTGTCTTCGGTCAAAGACTCGGGGGAATCTATGTGCCTCCTCTTACATGAATGCTTGCGAGGTGCTTCCTCGGGGGGGCTGTCCGAGGAGCCCTCACCAGCAATGTCTAGAACCACAGGAACTGCTTGGGGCAGTGAAGCGGACTGTCCCAGTGGCCGGGTGAAGGAAGCCTGGCCCAGAGCAGATGGAGTGTGGGACAGAGCCGAAGCAAGGGCCGGGGGTCCGGATGCCCTCAACAGAGCCCTCTACACTACATCAAAAGCTGAGGGGGAGCCAGCCTCGACAATAGGATCTGAAAGTCGGCTCCCCCTCGGATCCGATGAGCGGATCGGAGCCGGCTCCGAGCCCCTCGGATCCGAGGGACCAGTGTGCTCTGACAAGGACGGCACCGAAGGCACACTGAGTCCTTCGGATCCGAAGCTTGGGCCAAGGCTCCGAGAGGTCGGATCCGACAGACCCGAGGGCAGGGTCGGATCCGAAGTATCCAGTACTGTCGGCGCTGACCCACCCGCGGCTCCGAGGCTGCCCGGCTCCGGGCGCTCCGAACCCGGGTAGCGGGTCGGAGAAGGAGCAATGGGCTTAAAAAAGGGGGTCCAGCTCCCCCCCCAGAGAGGGGGAGGCAGGAGCACTCCCATCTGCATCTGGGCCTGGATGAACCTTCGCATCATCCGGTCCAGATCAGCATCGGAGAGGCTGTAAGTAGACCTCGACGAGGCTACCGAGGTAGGCCTTGAGTGCCACCTCAATAACCTCGAAGGAGGTTGGGTCTCCTCATCCTCAGGCTCTGGTGAAAAGCACAGGGACTGGAGCCGAGGAGGAGGAGAGCCAGCAGCCAGAGAGGCCGGAGGAGAAGCCCGCTTAGCCGGCGGGGCCGAAACGGAGGTCTCGGCCCACCTCTTGTTGTGCTTCTCTCTCCGGTCCTTTGTCCTGGCTTCCCTCTCCTCCGACCCTTTGGCGGGAGTTTGAATCCCAGGTGGAGGAGGGGGAGCAGGCAAGGCAGGGACTGCCGAAGCAGTGACCACCAAGGGGGCGGGGGCCGAAGCCGAGTCTGGGGGCAAGAGTCCCGCCAAGACCAGCTTCGACCTCCACTCCTTCAATGCCCTTGGGTTGAACCCTGCACAGATTGAACACCCTGAAGTGAGGTGTTCAACCCCAAGG
Source organism: Protopterus annectens (assembly GCF_019279795.1). Classification (NCBI taxonomy): domain Eukaryota; kingdom Metazoa; phylum Chordata; order Ceratodontiformes; family Protopteridae; genus Protopterus; species Protopterus annectens. The sequence goes on from NC_056743.1 coordinate 1,549,228,592, forward strand.
CATCGAATGCACCGAGTGTGGCCATCAGCAGGGGAAAGCTTATGGCCACACTCGGAGCACTTTGAAAAAACAGCCTTTGGGGCCTCAGACATCACTATTTTTTTTTTCTTTTTTAAAAAAATAGTAACAATAAAATAAACTAAAACACTCACACAAAGGCCCCCCCAAAAAAAACACACACACACACCAACTACGAACCAGCGAGGGGAGGGTAAAAACTATATTAAATTAACCCAAAAAAGATATAAACAGAAGGGAAACCTATAACTTTCACACAAATTTAAAGTTTTAACAATTTTAAAACCCTTTAATAAAGAATATTACAACTTAGCTTTTGGAGCTCTGACGACCCAGCCTTTACCATGCGCGGCAAACTAGATCTGGGGTCATGTAGGGAGAGCAGGGCATTATGGGTGAGGGGAGGATCTAGGAGCTCAGATCCATAGCTGTATAAATCATGCCGGTTCGGATCCGATATCGGATCCATACCCACAGGTTGCTGACAAATGAATTCTCCTACTTCAGATCTTGTATTCACAGATTTGAATGGGTAGTCAGTCTCTTGATGAATGCTGAAGAATAAAAATCTTGTAACCAAAAAGCTGACTGCTCAAAAGGAAATAAATATTTTGAAGATTAGCTATGAAGAGAGAAGTATTTGATGAATAAAATTGATGATCTTTAACAAAACCATCCACTGGAAGTATTACTATGTAAAATCATAGAATGCTTTATTACATTATAAATAAAATGTTGCAGTGGTAAAATGAAACTTACAACTCCTCCTCTGCTTCCGATTAGTGGAGGCATTGGGGAAGGCCCAGGTCTCTGAGGTGGAACTGGTGGATTGTGCGGAGATTTCATTGATGTAGGTCTGTCTAGAATTTGAAAAATATTAACATTTACACAGAAATACAATAACCAAAAACTTTAGTTATTCACTTTGGGATGCTTGCATTTAGAAATATAAGAAAGGAATCCATAACACAATACTTTCTTTTTTTCAAATAAGGCATAGGTAAAAGAATGATTAAGTTCTCAAGTGAAAAAGGAAACCACAAACCAAACTATAACTGAATGTGATCACAGCTGTATATGTTCATTATACTTAGCAAAATCCAGTCAAAAAAATTTACAGAGAACCCCACAAGGCAAGTAAATAATTGTCTCTTGTAATTTGTATACATCACTAAAGAAATTACCAAACAAATACTGTAATATGTTTCTATTTAAAACAAGGCTACTTCATATATAGTCGCCAATAATTCAGCTAGAACATTATACATGTAAAGTGGCAGACAGTATGCTTAAAGATAAGCTCATGAGGGGCATTGAATAAGGAGATTTTGTTGATAAAGTTCCCAAATAAATTAGGCAAGAATCAGCAGAAAGTAACTGAAGGAAGTTAATGAAGGAACTGAGACACTTTGAGTGAATTACGCTGGGAGGGGGGAATTAAGATAATGGGATGAAGCAAAACAACTGCTTGGATTACATGTAAGGGATATGCTCCACTATCAGGGAATTTAGAATACAGACAATGAGATAGAGATGAGTGATAGTTGAAAAGCCACCCTGATTGAATATTTGGTGGAATCAAGAACAGCTAGTACCACTAAAAGGGGGGATAATTAGTAGAGAGTACAAAATTACATATGATAATTATAAACATCAATGAGAAGAAATCAGGCCTGATTTGCTAGATATCACAAAGGATGTAAGGCAGTTGAAAGGGGGTGGGGCTTGTTAAATAGGGAAAAGAACAAGATGCATATGCTTTAATAGAATATTTGGACCATTATCTTCAGAGTCAGGGCCAGAATGATGAGGATCCAAGTAAGCCATCCCTTGAATATTATAGGAATATGTGAACTTTAAGTAAGTAATAGCATGAGAAAATATTCAGGCTTGGAATGGGACAGGATTAAGCTATTGGTAGAATTCATGACTATTGTTTTGGAGAACAATATTATATATTTCGAAGGAGAAATATGTAAACAGACTAAGGGAGTAGCTATGGGGGTAGCATGTTCCCCCATATATGCTAACTTGGTTTTATTGGAGTGGGAGGATGAATATATTTTTAAGAGCCAGTACACAGATAAGATTATTAGATATGTATGTTTCCTGGATGATATTTTTGTTCTATGGAGAGGTACTATCGAAGAAATTGAGGAAATTGTAGGATATCTGAATCATACTAGTACTTACTTAAAGTTCACACATTCCTATAATATTCAGGGGATAGCTTACTAGGATACTTTTATCTCTCACACTGACAAATGGTTTAAATCTAGAATATACAGGAAAAGCACCTTTAGTAATTCTTATTTAGAATATAGTAATTGTCATCCTTGGAAACAAAAAAAGAGTATACTGAAAGGGCAGTGTTTAAGAGCAGCTTGGATGACCTCTGACTTTGAGGGGATGAGAAGTGAGATTGCCAATACTGGCCGAATGTTTAAGGACAGAGGATACCCGGTTTCTATGATTAATGATGTTTCTCAATATGTTATAAGAGAATGGAGCAAAAAATATAAACCATTATTATGAGCAGAATTGGTAAGTAATAGAAATACAGAGGGAAATAATAGTTATAGTAGAGCATTCATATTAGAATATAATCCGACAGCAGAAATAGTAAAAAATATAGTTATACGAAACTGGGCTCACCTAAAAAGAGACTCCGAGGTTTGCAGAAGCTTGGGGCACAAGCCTAACTTCATGTACAAAGCTGCCCCAAATTGAAAAAGAAATTTAAATATAATAGAGGTATGCAAGCACAAGGAAAAACTAATGAAGGTAATAGGAAATGTGGTAGGTGCAACCAGTGTTTTGCTATCATAGAAGACAATTCTAGAGAATGTTAATAAAACAAAGATATATTTTAAGAAAGGGAACTGTAATACTAAGCAGGTGATATACTTAGCTAAGTGCAACACATGTACTGCATTCCATATAGGAAAAACCTGTAGAGCTTTTAAAAACAGGATATCCAAACATCTTTATAAAATAAGGAGAAAGGACAAAAATAGTGCTCTATATAGACATATAGTAACTAATCCTACTTGTGCTGCCTTCAGGTTTGGAATTGTGGAAATAGTTATACCACAGCCCAGGGGGGAATATAAAAGTTATTTTAAAAGAGAGAGAGGTGAGATGGGAGTTGTTGTTAAATGTGCCCCTGGTATTAATGGTAACATTACCATTACACCTTTTCTGGAATTGAGACAATAGTAGATATAACAATGACTGTATCATTGTTATAAATATGTCACACTATTATGCATGTATTGTATATAGGTTAAGCTTCAGCTTGTCATTAGAACATCTTATAGTATATTTATTACAAGAATACAAGTTTACAGCATAAAAACATGTTCATTGCTATTAGGTTTTTAATATTTTTAATATTTTTAACATTTTTTTATAAACAACAATGATTATTCATATTGTTTATAAGTTTTACTGTTTTATATATGCAGTTTTTTTTTTATTTAAACTGGAACTCACATGGCAGATTGCTACTGTTGCTTTAAGATGATGAAGTAGTTGCTGCATTTTTTCAATATACATTGAGTGGACTGCTGTAGCTGTTGAAGTGCTTGGGAATCCTGTGCCTGGTGTTTTCCCTATTACTTTTCATTAATTACATAAAGCTCAAATAGTATTTCTACGGAAAGCATGTTTACTTAATAAAGATGTAAATAAACTTTCATTAAAGAATTATTTGGTTTTAGAGCTAAAAGAAGAGGCACCCTCATTTTATGGAAGAACTTACCAGTAAAGTCTACAATACAAGATTATTATGTTTATAAAATCGTATGTTAAGCATTGTTATAACTGAGTGGAACAGAAAATTATATACACAGGTGAACTCTTATTTGATTCCAGAAGTTGGAGCTACAAATGCAAAAAATTACTTAAACACTATAGCCTATGGCATGAAAAGTGAAGTCATAATGGCTGGTGATTTTGATTGTATTTTATTAGACAAAAAAAAAAAGATTCCACTGCAGACAGAAAGCTAATAATCACATTTTCGGCCAAACACTTAACAAATTTTGTAAATCTAATGAATTTAAAGAATATGTATATGAGCTAAGGAAAACAAACTCACTTCAATTTACCCACTATTCATATAGATATAGAACACAAACAAATATAGATAAATTGTTATCTCAAACAATCTATTATTACATATCAGAAAAGTTTCACTAGTTTCATGTCCATTATTGGACCATAATGATATAATTTTTAATATTATTTTAAAAACTGACAATCTAATACATCACAGGAGATTACCAGTGTACATTGTTAAAATAAAAGGATTCAAAGATTGGTATGTTAAACAGATCAAAAGTTTCCTAGAAATAAACATGAAGGGTGAAGTAACTGACATTGTCCTGTGAGATTCACTAAAGGCTTTCTTAAATGGAAGAGTTACAATCTGGTATATTACTAAATCAGAGAATGGGACAGAGAACTGAATACACTATAGGCCAAAATAAACACAGTAAAGTTAAAGCTAAAACCAAATGATATTATCAGTCAGTTTGAACATTAAAACTTAAATGCAAAATATGTCAAAATTCTAAATCATAAGGTTTTAATAAACCTGGAAAAACTTAAACTTCAGGCATATTCAGTAAACCCTTTAAGCTTACATACATTTGCTCTTAGATCAAAGAAAATGAATAAACGAAATCATATCAAAGAAATTATAGCACATATGAATAATAAAAAAGAAAGTAAAACAGACATTAAAGGTATTCTTGAGGGCTTTAAAATGTTTATAAAAATATAAATAATAACAGAAATAACCTATATAATGATGATAGAGTTGAAACTTTTCTTATGGAAAATATAAAAAAAATAACAAGTGAACAAATAAAAGAAACTGACAGACCATTCACTTTAACAGAAGTACAAGATCAAATAAAAAAGTTAAAAAATAATAAGGCAGTGGGCTTAGATGGTCTTATACCAGAACTATATAAAATAGTACTGGATGATGCAGTGTACCAAAATGCTTCAAGAAGATGGCCATCATTCCCTTACCCAAGAAATTACAACCAGAAATTCTAAATGACTACGGATCAGTGGCTTTAACCTCAACAGTGATGAAATGCTTTGAGAGGCTGATTAAAGATCACATAGCCTCAAGCATACCAGTGACTCTGGACACATTGCAGTTTGCATACAGGATGAACCATAGTGCAGTGGAAGCCATCTCCCTAGCAGTCCATGAAACTTTGACTCACTTGGAAGGCAAGAATTGCTACATAAGACTACTATTCATAGACTTCAGTTCTGCCTTCAGTACTTCTGATAATGAAACTACTACAGTTGGGCATTAACTCCCTCTTATGTAATTAGATTCTTAGCTTCCTCATGGAAAGGCCTCAAAGGGTCTGTATGGCTGACAATAATTCCAAAAGCATAACCCTGAATACAGGAGTACCACAGGGGTGCGTCTTAAGTTCTCTCCTATTCATCCTCTTGACACATGACTGCATGGCCAGACATGAGTCCAATAAAATCATCAAATTCGAGGATGACACCACTGTCAAAGGTCTGGTCAGAGATGGAGAGGAGACGGCATACAGGAACGAGATCGAACATCTGTTGGGCTGGTATAACAAAAACAACTTAGAGCTGAATGTCAGCAAGACTAAGGAACTGATTGTGGATTTCAGGAGATCTCATGAACCACACTAACCTCTAGAGATGAAAGAGATGGCAGTACAAAGGGTCAAACATACAAAGTTTCTTGAAGTACATATCACTGAGGACCTGTCCTGGTCAGTCCATTCATCTTATATGGTCAAAAAAGTTCAGTAACAATTGCACTTCCTAAGGAAACAGAGGAAGGCAAAACTATTGAAGACCATTCTCCAAACCTTTTACAGGGGTACCATCAAAAGCATCCTTACCAATAACATTACTGTCTGGTATGGAGTCTGCAACACCTCTGATCACAAGGCTCTTAGGCGAGTTGTAGTCCTACATAAATCATACTGCATTAGTCCAGCCAGGAAGATATCCAATGAGCCTTCACATCCTGCAAATGGTATGTTTTCCTGCCTCTCCTCAGGTAGGAGATACAGAAGTATGCACTGTAAGATCTGCTCTGAGTTAGTGCAGAATGGCACAAAATACACTGAACCAACTGATATTGCCAACATTCTGGCAGACAGGTTTAGTACAAACTTCACCCCCCTTTCACCCCCTAAATGGCCCATAACCATACCAGAAGAATGTAGAGCCCCAGCATTCACTGACACACAGGTTAAAACAGCCCTATCCAAAGCCAAAAACACAGCTTCAATGGGACTGGATGGTGTCCCAGGCTGTGTCTTACACGAGCTCCAAAATGAACTAACCCCTCACCTAAACACACTGTTCAAACTCAGCCTCTCTACAGGCTACATACCCATAGAGTTGTGCACAGCAACAATTATCCCACTCCACAAAGGTGGATCCACAACGGACCCCGGGAACTATCACCCTATAAGCCTGACTAGCCTGGTCCACAAGGCTATGGAGCACATCATCATGGAACTCATTAATAGAGACATTGGGAACCTCCAAACATTGGACTCTACCTAGTTTGGCTTTGTTAAGGGCAGATCATGCCTCCTAAACCTGGTGGACTTCTTTAAGACACTTACCAAGGCTTTAGACGAGGGAAAGGAGGTCCACACAGCCTACCTAGACCCTGCAAAGGCTTTCAACACCATTCCTCATTCTGGTATTATAGACAAGCTCACCAGCCTGAACATAAACCCCTACATCACGAGATGGGTTGCCAGTTGGCTCATGGATAGAACCCACACAGTGAGAGTTGCAGGCTCTAGGTCCGACTCTAAACCGGTTACAAGTGGCATCCTGCAGAGCTCAGTCCTGGGACCCCTCCTGTTCGGTATATACTTCTCCAAGGTACAGGCAAGCACAGGAGGACTATGGCTGACCAATTTCACAGACGACTGCAAACTGGGGGCCATAATTGACTCTTTGGGTGATACAGACATCCTCCAGAAGGGTCTCACTGAGACGGATACCTGATGTCAAAATCATGGCCTCAAGCTAAATGACAAAAAGTGCATAGTCATCCCCTTTGGAAAAAACAAAGTACCCGTGAACTACCACATACGTGGTAGTCCCCTAAATACAGAAAATGTAATAAGGGATCTGGGGACCCAAGTAGATAGTAATCTCTTCCTTGATAATCATATTGCCAAGGTGGTTAGAAAATCCTTCTATGTGGCCCACGTAATCACAAAAGGGTTTGCATCTAGAACAAAAGAAGTTATTGTGCCCCTCTACTCATCACTCATCAGACCCATCATAGAGTACAACGCCCCATTTGGGATGTACCTTACAAGACACCTGCAACAGCTGGAAAGACCATAAAAGTACCTCACCAAGAGGATTATTGGCCTCAAACAGATGCCTTATGCAGCCTGACTGAAGAAACTCCAGCTGTACTCGGTTGCATACTGCTTACTCAGAGGTGATCTCTGCCTGACATACAAGGCCATGTCCAACCTAGAATTGATGGACATGCTCCACCTAAAAAAAAAACAAATCCTCAAGAGCCGCACGCTCTAGGGATCTAAACCTTACCACAGCTATAAATAAGACATGCTGGAGGGATAGATTCCTGTCCTAGAGACCCCCCGCATGGTTTGGAACAGTATTCCAATCTACATTAGGCAGGGCCCCTCACTAACACTCTTCAAAAGAAACATTGACGAGTGGATGGGAAACAGAAAATTTATCCCGGGGATCACTGGAGTGGCTCTGCTGGACAGAGGCACAGGGAACTAATGACTCTGCTGGACAGAGGCACAGGGAACTAATCTAAGGGGGAGGGGAAAGCCAACACATTCTGACTAGGCTTATACATGCCCTCGGGCAGATAGCCTAGTATTTACCTGTGAACCTATGAACCTAGGATTTCTAGACTTAAAAAGAAGTTATGTACTTACCATAACGTTCCATGTTTGTAGTCCATCTCACCTACATTCTTGCTGGCTGGGTTCGGAGCCAATATGTGGCTCTGACTCGGCCGATACTAAAGCTTGAGAGCTTTTACTGGCTCGAGGCTAGCCCCTATTCCATGGTGCCTCACAGCAAATCCCCAGATCTAGTTTGCAAGAAAGCGATAAATACCTATCAGGTAAGACCAGTATAAGAGCTGCATAAATACAGACAAAGGATTTTGAAAACATAATCCATGCCAGGTGGACAAGAAAATAGAACTATGTCAGGCAGCACCAGTATAGTCCACCAGATCCCCCAGAAAACAGGAAGGGGGTTGGAGGGAGGGACCAAGAATGTAGGTGAGATGGACTACAAACATGGAATGTTATGGTAAGTACATAACTTCTTTATGTTATGTAGTCCTATCTCGGCGTAATTCTTGCTGAATGGGACAGCATCCCTAGCACCTATATCCTGGGTGGCTTAAGCGAAGAGACTCTTCAGCACAGTGGCCCCAAAGAAAGACCTGTCCCAGGAGGCAAAATCCAATTTGTAATGAGTGACAAAAGTATGTGGTCTTGCCCAAGTAGCTGCTGCACAAATAGTATCAATTGGGAGCCAAGATCTAAAGGCACATGAAGTAGCTACAGCTCTAGTAGAGTAACCTTTAACTTTGACTGGTAATTGTTTGCCAGCTTGTTGATAGGTAAATGATATGCAATCCAAAAGCCATTTTGAATGGGTAATCTTAGAAACAGGCAAGCCTTTTTTTTGTCAGAAAAGGAAACAAAAAGTTGATCTGATTTTCTGAATTCTTTAATCCTGTGTAGATAAAACCTGAGTATTCTGTGAACATCTAACTGGTGTAGTCTATACTCTGACTTATTAGAGTGGTTTGGAAAAAACACAGGCAGCTCAATAGTAGTATTCAGATTGTGCTCTGAGCATACTTTGGGAAGAAAGGAAGGGTTTGTCCTGAGAGAGACTCTATCCTTGTGAAAAATAATGTAAGGAGGTCGAATAGTTAGAGCTTGCAGTTCTGAGACTCTCCTAGCAGATGTTATGGCTACTAAGAATAATGTTTTCCATGACAACAATTTTAGATCTGATGATGAGGATGGCTCATAGGGTGCAGACATCAAAGATGAGAGGACTAAGTTTAAGTCCCAGGTTCTAATGGTTGTTTTATTGGGGGCCTGAGAAGAACTCCTTTTAAGAAAGTTTTACACAAGGAGTGCTGCATGATTGGATTTCCCATGAAGCCAAAGTGGAAATTGGAAATGGCAGCTAATTGAACTCTAACTGCAGCAACTGCCGCTCCTTCATGAAAAATTGATGCTAGGAAGAATAAAATAGATTATGTAGGAGCTGTATATGGATCTAAGCCCCTGTTCGTAGCCCAAAAAGAAAACCTTTTCCATTTGCTGGAATATAGTTTCTGAGTGGAAGGTTTATGGGATGAAATTAAAATGTGTTTGACCGCAGGGGATAGGGGAATACACCTGGCTATTCGTGGAACTGGAGCAGCCATGCTGTCAAATTGAGGGTGTGGATGGAGGGGTGGAACTATCCTGATTGATGAATCAGGAGATCTGGAGATGGGTCCAGAATCCATGGTTCCTCCAAAAGGTAGGGCCACAGGAAGGGAAACCAAACTTGTTGAGGCCAGTAAGGAGCAATGAGGATCAAAGAACTCAACTGTCTTGCTTTCTGTATTACTTTGGGGATGAGTGGAAAAGGAGGAAAGGCATAAAGAAGTCCCGGGGGCCAATCGTGAACTAAAGCATCCTTGGGTGACATCCCCAGATGGGGAATGAGGGCAAAGTAGCTGCTGCATTTGGTGTTCAGGTGAGTAGCAAATAGGTCACAGCAAGACTGGCCCCATCTGTGAAAGATTTCTTTCTCAACCATTGGATTCAGGGTCCACTCGTGAGGCATCAGAATTGCTCGGCTGAGTTTGTCCGCTATTACGTTGGATTTCCCCAGGATATGTGTTGCTATCAGGAAGCCTTGAGTATCCATCACCCATTTCCAAACTCTTAAGGCTTCTCAGCAAAGTGTGTAAGACTTGGTTCCTCCTTGCGTGTTTATGTACCACACGACAGACATGTTGTCTGACTGAATTACAATACTCCCGATGGGAAGGGAGCTGTGAAGTGCTTGCAATGCTTATAGCACCGCTCTCATCTCCGGAATATTGATGTGCAAGTGGTTCTCGTGATTCTGCCAAGTACCTTGGACTGTCATTCCCAGATAATGCCCCCCCCCCACTTTATCTGGGAAGCATCCGTGGTCAAAACTGCTTTCTCTTGGAGAGGAACAAGTGGACGACCTAGGATAAGTTGTTTTGTGTACAACCACCATGTCAGATCCTTTTTGCATGCATTTGTTATCAAAATCTAGTGAGACAATGGAAGATCTTGCATCGACCATTGGGCAAATAGCAGCCACTGAAGTATCCTCATGTGTAGGCGAGCAAGAGGAACTAATAGGATGGCGGAAGCCATAGTCCCTAGGACTTGAAGGACTACTCTGGCCTGAACTTTTTGTTTGTTTAGCAAGGATCTGACTTGACTGCGTAGACTGCACTCTTTCCTGTGTTAGCCTTACTGACATGGTGGTTGTGTCTAATTCTAAGCCTAAATATACAATATGCTGCGAGGGAGATGAGACTGTCTTTTGTAAGTTTACAGTGATGCCTAGACTGGTGAACAAGGATAGAGTCTCACCCCTGGTTCTGATGAGTTGATGCTTGGTGGTAGCAGTGAGGAGCCAGTCTAGGTATGGAAACACCTGGAATCCTTGACGTCTCAGGTGAGCCGTTACCACTGCCATGCATTTGGTAAACACTTGGGGGCTGTAGTGAGACCAAAGGGCAGTATTCTGAACTGAAAGTGATTGGCTCCCAGTCTGAAGCTTAAGTGTCTCCTGGAGCGCCTGTCCATTTTGATGTGGTAGTACACATCCTGGAGATCAATTGAGCACATCCAGTTGTCTTTCCCGATAAAGGGAAATATCAACTGCAGAGTGACTATTCGGAACTTCGATTTCTTTACATGCTTGTTGAGCCTGCTGAGATCTAGAACTGATGTCTAGTCCCCTGTCTTTTTTGGAACTAAAAAGAATCGAGAGTAAGTTCCGGATCGGACTTGCTCTGCGGGGACTTCTTGGATCACTCTTTTTTGCAGCAACGAGAGGACCTCTGATGTTGCACGGTCTAGTTGGATGGGTGGTACATATGGTAGAGACCGGTTTGTTGGGGGGTTGGAAACAAAGAGGATCAGGTAACCTCTGGATATTATGGTGTGTAACCAACGATCTTGTGTGATGGTTAGCCAGGTGCTTGGGTACAGCAATAGATGACCCCCGACTGCCTCCAGAGATGGACAGTTGGGCAACCCTTCAGGGGCGATGGAAGGGATGATCAGAGAAAGTTTCTCTGTCTCCCTGATGCTGTGGACCTCCTCTGCCACAAGGATGATATCTTCCATTATATCCTCCCCCTCTGCCTCTGGGGGAGGGTTGACCTTGTGCCTGAGAAAAAACTTTTTGGGATTTACAGAACCACATTTTCCCTCCTGTATTACCCTTGGGATAGGGTCTGGATGAGAGTGAGAAATGGACTCTGATGACAGATAAGGTTTTCTCTTCCTGTTCGCACCTAGTCAAAGTCTCTTTCACTTGGGGTTGAAAAAGACAAACCATCAAAGGGGACGTTAGTGAAGGAAGACTTGAAGGATTCAATAAAATTGCAAAGACACATCCCGAATGTCTCCTGAGGGATATTCCTGCTGAGGCTGCTCTACTCACTCCATCTGGTGCATATGAGATCAGCCTCATGGAGGAGTTAGTCTATGGAAGTAAGGGTGGAGAGCTGTGCAGAAACCTTATCCATGGAACCCGGAGCTACTGAACCCTGGAGGGTGTCTCCTAACTTTTTCAGGAGATCCCTGTGAAGGTGAGTAAAATGATTCAGGGAATTTAGCAATCTTAGTGTAAATGCCGCTGAAGAAAAAGTACGTTTCCCATGCCTATCCATTGTCCTGGACTCCTTGTTTGAGGATGGATATTAGAAGATATCTCAGATAATTCCTTCTTGGTGGCCGCTGTTACCACCATAGCCTCAATGGGAACTCCCTTACTAAGAAAAGACATGTCCTCAGGTGCTGTCATAAACTTATTTGGCCTCCTTGGGACGAGTTCCACTTAATCTGGAGAGGTCCATGCTTTCCACGATATGACCCCCAAAGGTTGGTCATAAGGTGGTGTCACCCAGGAGGTGGAAGGTCGGGAACCAAAGGCCTCAAGATACACAAATTCATCCTCAGAAGGGTTAGAGGTCTTGCAATCACCCCTCTGTCTAAGGATTTCTAGGATGTCAGAAAAGGAGACATCCTCAGAGGGGGATCTAGAGGACCCTTCTGATTCCTCTAAATCAGTGTCTGACGTGACAGACTCAGGTGAGTTGACATGCTTCGTCTTACACAGACTCTTCTGAGGGAGCTCTCCAGTGAGATAATCTGGGGAGGTCTCGGAAGAGGGGGCACCTCCAATGGGGGATACTTGTGCCTCTGCTTCTTTATGCTGTGGGGGTGACAGGGGGAAGAGGTTGCTGCCTGCTGCTGGTGGGACACAGGTTACAATGGAATGGCTTTAGCAGAGAATAAAGCCTTCTCTATAGCTTCGAAAGCCTTCCCCCTGCTCCGCAGATGACCTCCACTCTGAGGGGACAGATGGTCGACTCCTAGCAAGAGGGAATGGCTCTGAAGCAGAAGTGGGAGCTGAGTTGAGTCGAGCTGAGGCTCCGAGAGGGAGGGTCAGTTCCAACGAGAACCCAGGGTGACTGTCTCCCTCGGAGTCGACATGAGAGTGTCGGCTCCCAGATCCCTCAGCTCCAGATTGAGCCATCAAGGATAGCGTAATTGGATCCGAGGAAGCAGGTTGAAATCCCAGAGCCGATGGGTCCAAGACAGAGGAAACTGAAGTAATAGGCTTTGAGAGCGAAGCAGTCAGATGAGGAATAGTTGTCGGTAAGGGGGTCGGCTCTGAGACCTTTGGGTCTGGAGGGGCCAATTTTCTTGCCAGAGCTGGATCCGAAAGCAACCTCTTCACCACCCACTCGATGTCCTCATCTGATAGAGTCCTGGAGGATCTGGTAGAGACAGAAGGAGATCTCCTTCTCTCCAAAATAGGAGATCTCAAAGTGGGAGACACAACCTTGATTTCAGGTAAAATGTTCGGTACCGAAGGTTGTCTCAGAGCCGAGGAAACCGACGGCACTGAAATGGATGAAGCTGAGTCGGAACTGGAACTTCTTGGCTCCGACGCTTTAGTCTTTTTAGTCGGCTCTGAAGCCGGGGTCGATGATTTTCCCTTAGCGGATTATAGATCTGCCTGACCAAGTTCCAGCTGTTCCTGGAAGGAACTGGTCATGAGACCCCTATCTATGAGTTTCCTCTTTCTCTCTAGTACTAAAAGTGTGACAAAATGTGCAGGGTTCCTGCAAATAGGCTTCACCAAGGCAATACACGCAACTGGTGTGGCTGTCTGTAAGAGACATTTTCTGTGCACACTTATCACACTTTTTAAATCCCGAAGGGCAATGATCCTTATCTTTTGACTTTTCGAGTATCAGGAAAGATAAGTTAGATAACAATACTAAAAGTATTAACTGCAACAATAAGAGAGGAAGGAAGAAGAAGATAACTTTTTTTCCATCTGCAATAATTAACTGATATGCATATTGAATGTTGGTTCACACCTTACCCTATCATAGGACTCTATGAAGTGCAATATAAATAACACCGTGCAATATTCATGCTGACCATTCCGTATGCTGCTTAGTTATGTTATAGTAAGGTCATGCACATGTTGTTACTCAGTTCTGTTTATATGTAAAGTGTGTCTGGTCATTATGTTATTATTTTGTTCTATTTTTACTTTTATTTATTCTCTGTATGTATGTTTTTGTACTGGGAATGAAGCATCACAATTTCGTTCAGCTACAACATAGTGTAGTTCTGAATGACAATAAAGTTTTCTTTGACTTTAACTCTGACTTGACTTAAAATATTAGATAAGGTCTATAGAGAAATAAAACCAACTACTGATGTCCCCCCATCATGGAAATGTTCTCTTATATCACCTAGTTTAAAACAAGATAAGGATCCTACAAAGTGTTCATCATTCATACCCATTAAAATTTTAAAAGTGGACTAAGTAAGATGTTCATGTTCATTTAGCTAACAGAATTAAGCTACTTATACATTAACTAACAATGATAAAACTTGGTTTATTTTAAATAGACAAGTAAAGGATAATATAATAAGAATACATAAATTAATAGACTATGCAAATAAAAATAAAAAAAAACTTCCTATCATTAGTCTTGATTTAGTTAAGGCTTTTGACTCAGTTAATTGGTCATACTTGTTTAAAACACTTAAAGTGTATAATTTCTCGCCTGAGCTAATTGCATTAATTTCTAAGTTATACAATAACTTTTGTGGTTATTTAAAATAGAAAACAACTCAAGGCAAAACAACTAATAAAATAAAAAAACAGGGCAAAACAGCGTGACAGCGAAATTTGCTTTATTCCAAAATCTTCTTAAATGCTTTTCGTCAGTTGAAATAACTGACTTCTTCAGAGATGCCAATAACAAAGTTCAGTCTCCATTTAAAAATGTAATAATCAAGAACTCCATTAGTACCAAAGTAATTGAATAATTGCTTGGTCTCTTCCATTCATATTAAAGAGACATGTATCAATTCTACGAACCAAACACTTAAAAAATATATAATCGTACCACACATTAAAAAACACTATAACAGTCACTCTAACTTTTAACTGCTAAATACATATATATATATATATATATATATATATATATATATATATATATATATACAACATTAAGTACAATTATAAAAATGTATTTAAAAACTAAGTTCTAACTTGCTTAGAAGTGATTCAATGACAAAAAACAATCTGACTATGTTTACAGTTGAAAATCTCTACTCACCTCTTTAAACTATTCAATTTTAATAAACTTGAAATGGAACAAGTATCGTTTAGACATGGAAAACAGTATGCACTTAATCTCACCTGCCAGGTTAATTCGGATTCTTCTAACTTAAAAGGTCTCGGCCCTCCCCCTACAATCAAGACTGACCTGGTCAATAACAATAAAGTTAAAATTATGGTTATTACATACAGACGTGTGTTTAGCTAGGGCGTTCTCAAGTTTACACTTTCTGATAGCATACAGATGTTCGTAGATTCTATCCCTCAGTCTCCTTTCGGTCTTACCAACATAGAAGACTGGGCATGATGTGCGTCTAGTTAAATACACAACAAAGGTAGAATTGCAATTATATTTATGTTTTAGATTATAAGAGACACCATTTAAATGGAAACAATTTGCTTCCAACACGTATCTGCAGTAATTGCAATTCTGACACTTGACCATACCTGGATTGCGTGCACAGAGGGTATGACGTCTTTCAAGTACAGCCTTGATGTTCCTCCCTCTCCGAAAAGCCACTTTTGGTCTATCACCCAATTTATCAGGTATAAAAGGGTACATTTTAAATAATTCCCAGTTCTTCTCTATTATATTTATACAAACATTACTATCTTTACTAAATGTAGTAGTGAAATATGTTATATTAGTGGTGTTGGTACAAGGCTGAAGAGATTCAGCTATTTCATGTAGGCTGACACAATCATTATTAAACGAGTGTCCTGCATAATCTGATACAAAACAGTTTTTGACCGGAAGGAGAGGTTTATAAGTGTTTTCACTTCTCTTATCACTAATTTCCTGGATAAGATTATTCAACAATAATTCTGGATAACCGCGAGATAGAAACATATTTTTAAGCACTGCACATTCCTCTAAAACGTCATCGTCCAAACTGGTCATCCTGGCAGCTCTGACAAGCTGCCCCTTGACAACTGACTTCTTTTGTGAGAAAGGATGACTACTAGTGAAGTGCAAAAAGGTGTTAGAATAAGTCTTTTTCCGAAAGATCTTAGCAGTAAAACAATCAAACATATAATTCTTACTTAAGAATACATCAAGATAAGCTATGTTATCTAGATCAAATGTAAATGTAAATTGTAAGAAATCAGTAGTACTGTTAAAGTAATATACTAAGGATTTACTCATGTCCTCATTACCATTGAATAAAATCAAAATGTCATCCAGGAATCTCGTATAGTATATAAACTGGTCAAAAAACTTGTTTTTGTTGGTGAAAACAAATTCAGATTCCCAGTAAGCCATTACTAAATTAGCTATATTCCCACCACAAGGTGATCCCATTGCCACCCCCACTTTCTGTAGAAAAAAATCATCTTGAAAAACAAAATAGTTGTTAGATTGTACCAAATCACTGAGATCGTAAACCAGGTGTATTTCTCTACTCGAAGCATTGTGTTTCTTTAACATGAGAGTGACCCAGTCGAGTGCTACATTGTGTGATATACTGGTATACAAATCTCTCACATCTATTGTTAAAAAATTGTAGTGAGGATTGAATTCGACAGATTTTATGTTCTCAAGAAATGTCCAAGAGTCTTTACAAATCTGAAGCTCCTTCACTATGTATTTCTGAAGTATACCATCCACAACTTTAGCACAAGAATACATGGGAGACCCTCTACTGTCTACTAGTGGCCTCAATGGAGGGTTCTCTATAGATTTGTGAATTTTCGGAATACCGAAAATACAAGGATACCTTGGAAACATTGTAGTTAAATAACAGTACATCTTATGGTCAATTCTGCTGTCAATATAGAATTCTTCAATGCAATCCTTAATGGCCTTATATGCCTTATTAACTTCTGATCTTGAGCTAATCGCATATGCATTAGATTTTAATAATTCACCCATACGATTAAAATAATCAGATGTACTAAATACTACCAACCCTCCTCCTTTATCTGGTTTACAGAACCGAAGACTTTGGGATTTAAAGAACTGTAAATAGTCATGTTCTATTTTATTTATATTAGAAGGTGAACTAGGTAAAACACCGATGTTAGTGACATGTCTAATATCAAGCTCACAGCATTTCTCAAGCAATTCGAGTGCTGGGTGGAATGGGGGATTATAAGTACTAGGGATGTGTAATTTGTCATGTTCAAAAGTATTAGGGACATTTCCCATCAACAAATTAAAATTTAATTTCCTAGTAAAAGGTTTAATGTCCAGGATGGTATCAACTATATTCAAGGGCTTAGAAGGAACAAACGTCAAACCTTTAGACAAAAATTCTACCATATTGGTATCAAATCTGGTAGTACTGAAATTATACAATTGAAAGTCACCTGATTTATTTAAAACAATCTCTACTTGCTGTGATGTTAATAAATGGTCAGTATTACATACATTCTGTCTCTCAGTCAATGGTGGGTCTAATACTCCCAAATCACACAGTACCTGATCAGTTTCATTGTTCTGGAGGAAAGTAGGAACAGCTAACAAGTTGCTTAAATTACTTGAATGTGTTAGTTCTTGTTCCTTTGTTCCTTTGTTTGCTGTTCCTCCATTTCACATTGGAGTGTGGTTGTTGAAAATTTTTGGATGATGTCGTTTTCGGTCGTGCCCCCATATGGGGGCGCTGTTGAAAATTTAGATGTTGGTTAGTGGAATTACCACTTCTCAACCTCTCACTCCAAAGGCCTTCCCTTGGTGCTCCAGCATTCAAGTCCTGGTCAGATGTGTTATCAATAACATTGTTACCCAACCTGTCATTAACTGAGACCAAGTCAACTGAAGCAGTCATATGAGATGAAACCCCGTTCTGGTCACAGTTAGTCTCGTTTGTTCTGTTGAAATAAAAAAGACCTTTTTTCCATACCTGATCAGGTGGGGGAGTAGGATAAGCCACACCTTGTTTATATGCATTACAGTCTCTAATAAGCTTTTTAATTTTGTGGGACTGTAATTTAAACATAAGTTCGTCAATACTAGAAAAAGTACATTCATATTCAAATTTATATCTATTGAATTCAAGATCTGATTGTATCCTTTTGTCTAGATCAACTAGGTAAGTAGAAAGTTCTTCAACCCATAGGTTGTAATGTTTAACAATAAGTTCAATTAATTCCATTCCTTGACGATCAAACAGATCAAGTCTGTATGGAATACCGAGCCAGCTTCCAAGCCGGTTGGGTATGGGGAACGTCTTAGTCCCTTAGGTACAATCTTCCGTGAAAGGCATTCATTAAAATAAGAAATTTCTAATTGCAATTTTTTTTCATTTTAGGGAAACATACATCGAATGCCTTTAATTTACTACTTAAATCATCATTAAGATAGTCACGATTAACAGAACTGACCTTACTACTGTCAGTACAGGTTTCATTAGAAAAATTAAAAGCATTCTTTAACCATGCCGGTGAACCAGCAGTAACATCATTACCTTCACTTCCTTGTATTTGGTTGTGGAGGACCGGTGGTCTCTGAACAATACTATCCAGAGTGCCTTCACTAAGTGGAGGACGAGCCATGTTGCCTGGATTAACATTGTCCACTAAACTTGCACCATTAGGCATTGGACGAAACATGCTCCCCAAATTAACACTAGCCATATCGATAGCAGGAACTTGCCTTCCTCTAACTAAGTTAGGTGAAACCAATGGAACCGGTATGTTAGCAACTTTCGATTGAACTTTAAAGTTCGTATGTTCAGTAAGACTTCCCATTACTGATTTAGCTTGAGGGAGCGACTGGACGGTATTCTCTGGAACAATAGGATTATCTTGCGGGCTTGAGCAAGCAGGCAAAGCTCGACTCGGTGAAATGTTTGCATTACCATTAAATGCATAATTAAGTGAACCAGTCTATCCTGTTCGCTGGATGTTGCCATCCGGCAGCCGTGATAAGTACACAGCTGACGTGAAGGTTTGACGGAAATCCCGATGTTCAGCATCAAGTTGGTCCAATCTAGAAAATAAACTCTCAATTTTGTTATTAATGGAGTTCAAGAAGCTGCCCACGACCGGATTATCGATGTTGTCCAATAAGTCCCCGGCAGTAGAACTCGGTTTCCCAGAATTAATACTTGATTTGAATACCGAATGTGTATCTACAGGTCTAAAAGGGCTGTGACTGCTGTCACCCGTTGCCATTGAGAACGCCCTAGCTAAACACACATCTGTATGTAATAACCATAATTTTAACTTTATTGTTATTGACCAGGTCAGTCTTGATTATAGGGGGGGGCCGAGACCTTTTAAGTTAGAAGAATTCGAATTAACCTGGCAGGTGAGATTAAGTGCATACTGTTTTCCAGGTCTAAATGATACTTGTTCCATTTCAAGTTTATTAAACTTGAATAGTTTAAAGAGGTGAGTAGAAATTTTTGACTGTAAACATAGTCGGTTTGTTTTTTGTCATTGAATCACTTCTAAGCAAGTTAGAACTTAGTTTTTAAATACATTTTTATAATTGTACTTAATGTTGTATATATATATATATATATATATATATATATATATATATGTATTTAGCAGTTAAAAGTTAGAGTGACTGTTATAGTGTTTTTTAATGTGTGGTACGATTATATATTTTTTAAGTGTTTGGTTCGTAGAATTAATACATGTCTCTTTAATATGAATGGAAGAGACCAAGCAATTATTCAATTACTTTGGTACTAATGGAGTTCTTGATTATTACGTTTTTAAATGGAGACTGAACTTTGTTATTGGCATCTCTGAAGAAGTCAGTTATTTCAACTGATGAAAAGCGCTTAAGAAGATTTTGGAATAAAGCAAATTTCGCTGTCACGCTGCTTCGCCCTGTTTTTTTATTTTATTAGTTATTTAAAATAGGTTATTTTCTTTCTAATTCCTTTAAATTAGAAAAAGGCACAAAACAAGGCTGTCCATTATCAACTTTACATTTTGCAATAACCATAGAACCCTTTGCTAATAGTATTAGATCCAATAAGAAGATTAATGGTATCAAAATAAAAGAAGTTTTCAAACTAAAAATTCATCTCGTTGCTGATTATATTTTATTAACAATGGGAAATGTAGAACATTCAGTCAGACATATAATTAGTTCTATGAGTCAGTTTGAAGAAATCTCAAACTTAAGATTTAATCATAATAAAACAAGTACATTATTAATTAATAAAAAATTTTAAAAAATTGTACAACAGATATTCTAACTTCAATTGGAGTAGCAATCAAATTAAACACCTTGGTATAACCATTATGTCTAATAGTAAGGAAATGATACAAACATTCAACAGGTTTATGATAAAATTTTAAGTTTAGTCAGAAATTGGAACAAATTCTTTTTAATTATGAAAAATGATTAATGCTTATTAAGATGGTAATTCTCCCTAAAATATTGTTTGTCATACAATCTTTAGTACTATCTCCACCATAAAAATAATGAAGAAGATAAATAATATTCTAATTAAATTTTTGGCACCCTAATAAAGCAAAAGTTTCCTTTGATTGGCACAGAAAAGGTGGGGATAATGGATATTCAATTGTATGTTATTTCAACAATTGTAAAAATTATAGTGTTGTGGATAAATCCATCTTATGATTCAAAATGGGAACAAATACATCAAGAAATATTATTAGTAAATAATAAATATAGCACAGCCTGTCATAAACAAATCGCACCTAATAGTTTTATTTGGTTATTAAAAAATGTTTCATAAATGGTATTATACCCTCTTCTTAAATTCCTTATTTAAATACATCAATTCAGGTTTCCAAAAGTTCACATATTCTAACCATTGTATTAAAGACTTAATATTTTCTATGTTTCCAATTGCATATACAAATGGCTGCTTAGAAACGTATAACTTCAACAAAAAGGTAGGATTGAAACAACAAAGTAATTTAATTTACTGGCATCAATTCTTAAATGGTATTGATATATATATTGTTGAATTTTTAAGGACCAAATGCAATCAAGATTCTGAAACTTGTTAATTTTATAAATATTTAGAGACTTTGCGAACACAGAAATAAATAAGATATTTAACCTAGATAAGAAATCCTTCCCCAATTTATTGGAATTCTTAAAATTATCAATAATAATGCAATGAAAAATAAATCATATTTGTCAGAAATTTATAAAATTCTTAAGTTAAATTTCATATATTTAGACAATTCCTATTGGAACTACTCCTCAAAATTAATAAAGACTTCCCTGAAGACTACAAGAAATTAATATTAACATTTACATATAGAACTAAATCTTCATTATATTGGGAAATTTTCACTTGGAAATTTTTACACAGAGCTTTTGTCACTCCTAACAAAATTACAATTATGCATAAATCAAATAGAATTAAATTCTGGAGATGTGATTCAGAGATAACAGCTGACTGGACACATATGTTATATAAATGTGGTAATTTCCCCTTTTTGGAAAGAAATTAATAAGTTTATTCAAGCTCTATGTTCAGATATATATGATATTTGTAAATCTTTAGTTTTATTTAATGCTCTGATTCCTTTGATAATTTTAAAAATCCAAGTGATTCTTCCTTGGTCTATTCTTGCTATAGAAAGAAAAGTAATTACTAAAAACTGGAAAAGTAAAGTCACGCCCACTTGTGTTGAATTTATTATTATGGCAAAAATTGTTTGCAGCAGTGAATTGCATACTATAAATATGAGAATTTCTAATATTACACATTCATATGAATCTTGGCTTAAACTTAAAGACTTGCTCAAAAAATATTAATTGTTGTTGGTGTGCAACTTTGATGTATTGATCAGCTGCGGACCTATGTACATCATCATTCATTTGTTTTATAATTGATTTGTTTATTTATTGTTTTAAAACCAAATAAAAAAATAAAAAAAAGAATAACATCACACTATTAATCCATTCTGCTTTAGATTTTATTTTCACCTTCCACATTTCTATAATTAGTGGTTACCTTGAAAATAGTATTATACTGTTCAGTCATCTTGTAACAAAACTTTATTATTTTTGTTTATTTGTCTGCTGCGCCTTAAGACAGTTTTTATTTTTGTCAAATTTTTGTTCTATTTTCTGGATGTGTTGATTGAGTGCATCTGTCACTGTTTATTGCACCTCTTCATTTCTTTACATAGTCTTTTTCAGTTGCTCATTAGTAAGTGGCAACTACTTACTTTCATTAACTAGACTTCTTTTGTTGTATTTGCTGACCACTTTATTGTTAGTAGGGATTTGGGTTCTTGTCTTTGTGATCAGTCTTGTGGAGCTGTGTCTTTAATAACTCACTCTCAGCTTACACATTCTGACACTATACTTTTAGATCACACAGAGTTCTTTTTCTTGCTTTGTAAACACTCATTTGGCTTGTGATGTCGCATGAGTTAGCATTTCCAAATTTACTTTTATGTTTCACTTTTCCAGCTGGTACAGAATGTTCAGATAATTTTTTGGACAAGTAAACAATTTGTTTGTTTTATTTTGCCATTTTTTTAGCTGAATAAGGCCAGACAATGGTTTTGTTACATTTTCTGTTGTTTTATTTTCATTTTCATTAACCATCTGCCCCAGCATTGTTGCTGACTCTCAGCTTAAAGACAGCACTCCATGTCTGTCTTCACTCACTTCATGATTTAACTCCATCTCGTAGAGTTATACACTGTTCAGAAAGCACCACCTTTATTTTTCTCAGTTCATGGCTTGCTCTTTGTTGCATAACCAGATTCCCAGACATTACCTCTATTGCTTTTTCTACAATATTTTATTTCTCAATGACAGCATCACATTTCAAACCCAAGTTCTACTCTTCAGCATCATCAATTCCAGTGTTCTAAGACTGTTAACAGCCAGAGTTATTAATCTCAAATAAGGTTTTGCTTTGTATGATTAAAACAATGGATTGTAAACTTCTGTTTGACACTGGCTTTCAGAGGCATTGTTATCTGTAACACTTTCATTCTGCTGTAGTACAGTATTGATTGTGACCAGATTTAGTTGGCCAACACTACTTTGCTTTTCTGAACCCATGTTGCCATATAACAAAAGAGTTTAACACATATTATGCTTCCATCATGCTTTCATGATAGCAACACTTTTTTTTTACTTGTTACTTCTTTTGCTACACACCTTTCAGTACAGGCCATTTACACTCATTTGCATACAATTTCTTATAATACATACCAGTGAAACCCATTCTCCCTTTCAGAAGGTTTAATTTTCAGAAGCAGCACTTGACAAAAACTTTAGTTTCACAAACTGTGGATCAAATTTTGATAAAGCAATTTTTCCACACATACAATCTTAGTTAAAAGTCTTTAATGTAACACCAGCAAAGAATTTTCTTGTCCAACCAACCTTTTAACCACCAGAAGATTCATTTTTATTGCTGGATCAAGTCTCTGTATTGGCACTGGGCAAACTGTTCCTGCAGGTTTAATAGTTCCTTAGTAATAACAGTTCAATACTTGAAAATATTCAATTGTTTTTTTGCTTATATGGCTCATATCCATTGCTCCAGGTCTCTTACTACTATTCATTAGTATTAACAGCTGAGTACTTAAGAACATACATTTTTTACTTCTGTTGCACATATACATTGCTATAGGTTTCTTCCTACTGTTCACTAAGACGACTCTGGATAAGATTCAGACAGCACATTGTAATATATAGGCCGGGATTCACTAATCCTCCATGTAAGACTAACTAAGTCTTACTCAGAGACTGCTGTCTAAGAGTATGACGTCAGCGCGTCATGCATATGCATGAGGGCACGCTGACTCAACTCCAAGGCTAACACAGAGCATGCACGAGTGCAGGGGGCATGTCAGACTGCCGAGCAGTCCAAATATCCATGCCCCTGCAAGTGCCTAAACAGCAAATGCCACCAGACATGAGCAAGTCCACTCAAATGTGTATATCTTCAACACTACACTCCCCCCACATTCCAAACCCTTGTACAAATACAATAAAATGTCAAACCTTTTTTTTTCTCATTCCCGATATAGCTGCCTGAATTTGTGCGTGTGTGTGCGGGTTTGCCCATTGCTTAGCTACAGTTAGCAGTTCAGACATAGAAGAGGATAATAAACTACTTATATGCAAATTAAACGAAACAGCAATAGCATAGTGGTAGAGCCTTCGTTCAAAGAGGAGGCATTCCCGGTTCGAGTCCCACCACTCCCCTTCCCATTTTCTGTAGTAAATCTGTGCAAAGAATTAATTCCTGACATTTACCTTTTAAATATTAGTGCAATGCATTGAAATGGCCTATGTAGTAGTGAACGATATTTTATATAAATATATATATATATATATATATATATATATATATATATATATGAAGGTGAAATGGCCATGCATACTGATAAATTCATAAGTAATGTATCTTAAGCAGTGTGAAGCACTGCTAAGCAAAGTTTACCAGTATTAAGCACATTTAAGTATAATTGCACTTAGCTTAGCACTGCTTTAACTAGCGCAATAGCTTTGAGCGGAGCTGCGCATCACGCCAACTAGCGCAAACCAAACATGTTTGCGTGAAGCTGTGCAACGTCAGGCAACTTTGGTAAATGTAGAGCAATGTTGGGCAAAGTTGAGAAAAGTCTGCTAAGCACAGCCACACTCCCTACCGTTCAGGCCAGCAGTAAAATAAAAAAGCAATGACAGGCCTCGAACCCGGGATAGTGTGCACCATAATCACAGTACTGATCCACTAAGCCATGACAGCATTTGATATTCATGGACTGTCAACACACATATACATATTAATTAAAGTTTACCCAGTGCTAAGCAGGTGTGCACTCAGCTGAGAATTTTCAAATCTGGCCAATCACAAATAAGTGCAGGAAATGAGGCATATTTAAGCTCCATAGGTGGGAATACTTGCCATAACTGGTTGTAGCTCCCATCTGCAGGCAGCAATGGCTGGTATCTCTCGCTTCCGAGCACAACGGTGGGGCATTGAGGAGTCAAAAGTGATGGTTTGACTCCTCATCCATCATCATGATGCTAGACTCCCGCAGGGCCAGTTCCAGGGCACGGAATACAAAGCAGAAGCCTGGAACTGTCTCGCACATGAACTCACCAGTGCCACAGGAGTCCCTCGGACTGGTGAGCAGGTTAGACACCACCATGCAGACCTGAAGAGATGCAAGCAGGACCAACTGAACCAATGGATACAGGAGGCCCGTGGGATGCAAAATGCCCCACTACTGTGTAGGTAGCCATGGAATGAAGTATGTAAAAATTGCTAGTGTAGTCGATAGTATGGATAGGCATATGTCCCAATATCCCTTCAATTACTTCACAGCTGCAGGTGTCCATGCTGTGAATCAGCAAGCCTATGCAGATAGGCTTCTAAGGCTGCCCACCAGCCAGGTTAGTAATTATTCTGCATGTAATGTTATATAAAATAAGTGAGAGAGCCTGACAAAAAGTGTCGTGGCCCAATAATAAAGGTATAATAAGGCTTGAATAACCTCTCTGCATGTACTGTTATGTAAAATAAGTGAGACAGCCTGAAAAAGAGTGTTGTAACCCATTAATAAAGGTATAATAAGTCCTGAATTATTTCTCTGCATGTATTGTTATATAAAATAAGTGAGAGAGCCTGAAAAAGAGTGTTGTAAACCATAAATTAAGGTATAATACATCTTAAATAAGATGTCTGCATGAACTGTAATATCAAATAAATGAGAGAGCCACTAGAAAAGTGTGTAATGTAATCAATAAAGGTATAACTCCTGTAGTGTGTCCGTGTCACTTTCTTCGAAATGTTGATATATTCTTGCAGTATAGAAATAGTAGTGTTGTATTAAGCGCTGTCAACCCACACTTGGGTAGGCCCATAGAAAGAGGACGAAGGGAGTGCCAGTATCTCTTAAGCATATATACAGTCCTCAAATGTTGTTTCAAGGCTGGCATGTATAGGTAAATCTGGCACATGAGTTTTTATTATTGTGTTCACCGGAAATGTCAGTGTGCTGCTAGAAATGTAGGGGGCTGTTAAAATAATACTGATAATGTCACCTGAACACATCCAGATATGTAGACATATAAATATAAATAAAATATATAAATATGTAGCAGTAACATCTGCATCCTGGACAGTTTGTATATTAGATACAGGTCAGGTATATAAGGAACTAGCAAAACACATTTCACAACGTAATGGACATTGTCTAGTGTAATAATACATGTAGGGGATATATACCTGCAGTCAATAGGAATGTAGTGTAAACTATAAGTTCATATAAGTTGTTAATGGAGGTATCTTTTTACACCCAACTGTATGTGCATAAACAATGCAATTCCACACCTCAATGGGTATGTCTAATCTCAAAACATTTGTTGGGACATATGTCCTATTGGTTTATAAATATCTGCATTTACTTTGATGCATGTGCCCTGTTCAAACACCACAATCTTGGTGGCCTGTTGCCACCAATCAATTCTGCATGCTGTTGGAATGTCCAATGTTGTTCTATATATGCATGTGTTATGCTTGCTGTTCAACTGTTGGAACTCTGGTGTGTTGGGTTAATAGGAATATTACTGCATGCTGTTACAACTAATTTGGAATGCTGTTGGCTGTTACCAACCCATATTGTCATTAAATTCTCCTAAACACAGAACGTATGGGAAGGCTGGTCCCAGCGGACCCACCTGTCCCACCTCAGCTGGCGATGGCACTTGGCACCAGCAGGTCCGGTGCCCAGCCCGGGACCTCCTCCTCCTTTGGCCCTGTGCCACCTTTGGGTGGAAGCACTGCAGGGGATGGGGCTTGACCCCCCCCTGCAAGCGTGGCCGGAGGAGGGCCACCTATCACCCTCCGAATGGTCCGGGCTGTGGTGCGTAGGGAGACCAAGTGTTCAGTCGCTGATCCCCTACGCCAGCTCGAGACAAGAGTGGCGCAACTCATGGGTGAGCCCGCCCCTCCTACGCAGCCCCCAGCACAGCCACCCTCCGGGCTGTGAATGTGCAGTGGTGACTGCCCATGGGTGGGGATCTCAATTCCACTGTTGCCATCTGTGGGCTCATGGGCTTACGATTTCCAAACATCCTTCCCCGTCAATGGTGTTCACCCACCCCATGTGTCATATTCCGCCCCTGTATGCATCTTGTTTGTCTTGTCTGTTTACCTCCCCAATCTACCTCCCAAAATATACCTACTTCCCCTACCCCACATTCCACTCTCACCTGAAAAAAAAAAATAGGCAATCTGCTCCCACAAAAAAATGACGCCCCATACATAGCTGCCCATTTTGCACAAATGTCCACTGGACACAGAAAATGAAATTTAATTGGCAGTACAACATACTTCGTTGTCCTCACCCCTCTCTCAGGGGTGGAAGGTTTCAAATTTCCCTCCAAATTACTAGTATATGCACAGCTGTTGCTGTTAAAGAAATGGGCAGCTATGGACCTTCCCTACACCTGTCCTGCACATCCTGAGCTGTTTTCCCTATTGTCTTTCCCTCTTTGTGCCCCTTTTTCACCACTTTCCTATCTCCCCATTTTCTTTTCTTTCAAAGAAATGAGCGCGGGGGTTAGCGTGAGTAAGCACTTTTAAGCAGTAGTAAGCGAGTTTGTGTGAGTGCGCGCTTGTATGCTCTTAGCTAAGTATTGCTAACCGTTGCGCAAACCCGCTTACAACTGCTTAAAAGTGCCTTAGTCACCCTGCATGTGAGGGGCCTTGTTCTGCTCAGCAGCAAAATAAAACACCACTGTCAGTCTCGAACCCCAGACCTTGTACACACTAGACTGCATGAAGTACCACTAGGCCACAGTAGTTATACAGCAGGTTGTTGCTGAAATATATATATCATGCATCAGAATGTGTGAATGTAAAGGAAAGATAGGAATGCCATAACACAAAACCTGTTCTGTGGAACTTTACCAGCAGTTGTTGTGGAATTGCATTACATGACTGTGATAACAGAACCAGACATTCTAGCAGTACATAATGTTACAGCAGCACTCTACAACCCCCACACAGTATCATAGCAGGACAATCCCCACCCAAATGTACAAAATACTTGTGTGCTCAAGGTACAGCAAGGATGTAGGTAGGCATACTCAGTACTGGAATTGTCCAGTTTTCATGAGCATCCTGTGATAATGTCAACAAAAGAAAAAGCACAAACTGTGCAGAAGTGAGTACATTAATATCCACAGTACAGCAGTTTCCAAAAAGTTCATGTGCAAAATGAAAACATCTCAATAACTATGTATGTATGCCAGCTAATTGTATAAGTAGAAAAGAAAATACATACTCCCATGTATCTTGTGTTAGCATTTGTAGGGGTGAGTACAATTCTACACTGTCAACTGTGTACTGGAAGTGGCAATATTCAGGTCTGAGTACAACATTCAAATCACTGGCTACACCCCTAGCATCAGATACAAGAAGTACACTAACCTTCTGACTTACACAACGGTGTCCACAGCAAACAAGCATGGTCCCCACTTTGAAAAGCTGAAAGGGCTACGCCTACCTGACCTAGCAATTTATAGCATTTGGTTGCTATGACAGTGAGTACTGCAAGTACCACACAGCAGGCTGCATGCAATTGCCAAATGGTGGCCAACAATCGGTACAGAGGCCATCACATACACATGTGCAGATACCTATAAAAGCAGGCTGTACTAGCTGCCCACACATGCAATCATTTCATTGCAGGTATGGAGAGAGAGGGAGAGAGAGAGGGAGAGAGAGGGAGCGTTACAGAGCAACACAACAGCAACAGGAAACAAAGAAGATATAAAAGAAAATATATTGGAAAAAAATATATTGAAAAAAAATATATATAATGAAAAAAATCTTGAAAAAATAAATACAGAAAATATATTGAAAAATATATATATTGAAAACAAGAAAATATATTGAAAAAAATATATTTAAAAAAAGAAAATATATTGAAAAAAAATATTGAAAAAAATATATATTGAAAAACAACAATATATTGAAAATGATAATATACTGAGAATAAAAAAGAAATATCTTGAAAAAAAGATATAAACAAAACAAAGTGTACAAAACACACGGAACTGACAACTACAAACACATACAAAGGAAAGGTATGTAACAGATATGTATTTACTGGCATGTAGTAGATGTTTTTGAAGAGTACTCTACATAGTTTGAATCATCCATATGTGTCAGCAGTACGTATCTGTGCACGGATGCCCTGCATAACTACTGCCATGTAGAAATCAGTGTGTAGCTGTGTGCAGTGGGATATGACTGTGACATATGTAGTTCAGCATTAAATGCCAAACATCTGATCCATGTTATCTGTGTTCTGTACAGTAGTATGTACAATGTCTGTTTGGGGGAGTAGCGCATACAGTTATGTAAACATGGATGTGACAGAGTAACAAGTGCATGATCGTCATATTAACATGTAGCTTAGCATTGGCAACAGCTGTACCAGGCTAGTATGCTAATTTAGCATTAGCAGCTATATATACCCCCTCTAATATTACTGTGTGCTCACATGTGACACCTGTTCATGTTGCAGCAAGGTCCCACAGTGTGGTCCTTGTGTCTTTATGGCACACACATACGGAGAAATCTGTCTGTGTCTGTGTCAGATATATTAGCATCTGTACATGTGCATAGAGCAAGGGACATACTGCAACTGTTTGTGAAAGGTGGATATATATATATATATATATATATATATATATATATATATATATATATGTTGTTGAAGGTTGTTATGTGCATATTTCTATGTAGGTTGTAGTGTGTGGCAAACCAGACAGCATACAGTGCTGGTATATGACATGTGGTGGTTAAACGCTGTGGGTATGATTCATCAGGTTTGCAGTGTTGCAGCCAGTAAGGCCAACACCTTCAATGCATTCCGCACAGCACTGTGAAATATTAAGACATAACTATATACATCACAACCTTCCCATACTTGATATTCCCACCATGAAAGGTGGACTGTATATGTGCCTATATGTGTATCTATATGTACACCAATGGATGTTTATATGTATGTGTGTATATAGATATATATATGTATATATACAGAGAGAGAGAGAGAGACAGGGTCATAATTACTGCAACAGATGCCTGGTGACAAAGCCATGGACTCAAGCTCAATGTTGACACTGCATTGGCATCCCTCCTTGCAAAAACTCAGTACCCATTAACTATCACATAGGTGGTAGTCTACTTAACACCGAAGGTGTGATAAGAGACCATGGGACACAGGTGGACAGTAGTCTCCCCTTTGATAGTCACAGTGCCACACTAGTCAAGTAATCCATCTACATGGCACACGTCATCACAAAAGGTGTGTCATCCAGGGAAATATAGGTCAGTGTTCCCCTCTATTCCACACACATAAAACCCAGTATAAAGTACAATGCCCCATGTGGTATGTACCTCACAAGACATCTACAGCAAGTGGAAAGGACACAGACATACCTCACAAAGAGTAATACCATCCTCAAACAGATGCCCTATGCAGACCGTCTCACAAAACCACAGCTAGACTGTGTCGCATACCGCCTACCCAGAGGTGACCTCTGCCTAACATGCAAAGCTATGTGAAACCCAGAGCTGTTGGACATGCTCCAAGTAAACAGATCACAATCCCTATAAGCTACATGCTCTAGAGACCTAACCTTGTCACCTCAATAAACAGCACATGCTGGAGGGATATCTCCCTATCTCAGAGACATCCCATACTCTGGAACAAACCACCTATCAATAGCAAACAAAGCTCCTAATTAGCAGTCATCATATATAATCCCGATGATTGTATGGGAGATAGGAAATACACCCCGGGAATCACCTCTGTGGCTCTGCTTGACAGGGCCACATGAAATGAAATTACCTGTGTGTCAAAGGCCAGGGTAGCATATGGCTAGACATCTATAGATCCTAGCGACAATAGCCTATAACTTACCTATGAACCGATACACACCCACATGTACTTGTTGCAATAATTGATATGTGAGGTTGACTGAGTGTGATGGTGAATGTGTTGGTGAATGTGTCAGAGTTCTGTATATCTGTGATAGCTAAGTGGGAAACTGTTTCTGTCATGGTATTATGTGTCCTAGCTGTGATCCCAGCAAAGGATGTGCATGCTATTGCTAGGCAGAAAAAGTAGTATGCCATATGGTCTGATGTAGTCCGTTGGTGTCGACTGGGGTGTCCCATTGTAGGCTACAGCAGTACATGTATTCTTATTGAGTGTTACTGCTGGTGAATCCAACCCCTGAATGAACAGTAGTACTACCTGAAGCTGTATGCCTAAACAGCACAGTATGGTGTATGTCCACATGTCTTGGAACCACTGTTTTGTTTGTTCCCCTTAGTCCTCACAGATGACATACCTCAGGCATAAGGTCTTGTAGCTACTGACACACAGTACTGTATGGTACACAGGTAAAGGTCATGTGGGTTGCCATACCTTTGTGTCTGGTATGTATGTCTGATGTGTGTGTGTGTATGCCTGTACCATGGCCTTGGTCATACGTGTGTTACAGGATATAGGTGCATATCTAGCAACATGTATAGTGTAGTACAGCAGTATGCCACCTATATTAACGAATGAGCACATATGTTAGGCAGGGGTTTCCCATCAATGACTAGTGTGGTATACTGGTAATACTGTAACTGGACTTTACAATCATTGCAATGGATTACATGTTACATTATACATTAGCTTGATATATACCCCCCTGTGGCTAGGTGGTGCATTGTGTCGCATACAGTGTGCCATGTACTGTTGTATAGTCTTACATACTGGTTTATCTTTGTTGCTGTGCAAAACGTGGTTTGATATATAGTGTGTGCCAGACACTGTCAGGCAGTTGTGGGTTGAGCACTGATAAGTGGCATTGAAAGTGTGTATCCTTTGACAGCCAATAGGTTGCTATATATGGCAGTTCATTTATATCTGTACTTTAGTATGTTAAGTGTGTCACTTGACTTGCTCACACATATTGTTTCATTGTCTTCCAGGGTCATGTCCCACCATCGTAATCCCTCATATAGCCCAGCAGAGGAGGAAGTGATTACAGCCACCATGGTTCAGCACTATGGCCTGCTGTTCTCTAGAACCAGCCAGGACCAGCATGAGCGGACTGAACTGTGGCCAGACCTTGTCCGTAGGGTAAATGACATTGGCATGCATAACCGGACATATGAGCAGGTATGCCATCACTGCAGTGATTTAATTAGACATGTCCGGCAGCGTGCATCTGATATCCGTGGACAACAGCTTGCCACAGGTGGTGGGGTAGCCATCCATCCCCCCTCACCAGAGTGAAGGAGCTGCTCCTGAGCCAGATGGCTCCTGGCCAACAAAAACCACAACAACTAACATGCATCATCATGGAGGCCGGAGCCACCCAGCAAGTTGACATGGAGCGTGCAGGTAACATGGCATAGCTGTACACTACTGTTACCTCTATTGGTAGATCATGCTTATGTGAGATGTGTACTGTGTAGTTACAAGATGTGGTGCCTAGTGTTGTGCAATAATAATAATTAGGAATATAATCTGCAGGCCTGTGACTGTCAACAGTTGTACTACTGTAAGATTGCAAACACACAGTAGCAATGCCACAGTTGTTGCCACTGACAAACTGTCTCATATCCTTGTAGGTCCCTCTGGTGTGACAGCAAGGCAGCAGACCCATGCTGGTGAGTGTGTTCTACATTTAATATTGCTAATTAAACGTGCATGTCATAGGTGAGGTGTAGGCCATGTACATGTCACACACCAGCGCATAAAGCATGCTGTGCATGTTTGCTGTGAGACTATGCACATCTCAGTAACGTGAGTAGCTGCCTCAAACACATGCAATATGCAGAGCATCCCACACAATTGTGGCAACACTGTAATGGACGTTGGATAGGCAGAGTCGATACACATGCACACAACATACACAACTGTGTCATACGCAGTACACGTTAACATGCTACACATGGCGTATTCAGACACCCGCTGTAAGGTCACACTCCAGTATCCCAAATGTCATCCACACAGCACACATAGTATACCCGAGGGGTAGAGGCCTCTCATGTGGCTGTGCGACACTCTTCAACACATAACACATTCATGTTAGGCAATGCCCCCTATTGGGCACCTTACAAACCCATGTAATAACTGGCCGTGAAATGGTGAATGTAGCCATGGTACTGCAGTCCAGGTACAGCATGCTATGTGCCGGTCTGGCACACATTAGTAGCCTTGAGTGACCACATGATGCTGCATGATGATGACTCATGGTATTCCACCCCATCCAGTTACAGTGGCCACAGTACTACACATATCATGAATTGCTATGCACCTCAATGCTTTGTGTGTGCAAACATATGCACCTATACACAACATGCATAGCAATCACCATTTGTACAAAGTGACACACATATGTCTTGTAATGCTACTGAGTGTATAGGTCACATGACACACATTGTGTATGTGTGATGTTTCATGTTGCAGTTGTGTGGTAGCATGCCATGTCATGGCTGGCACTGGCATGTCCACAATATGTCCTACACTTACCACTCCCACAAGAGGGGAGAACATACTGGACCTGATCATCACCAACATGGGGACTCTATGCTCCAGACCAGAAGTTTATCCCTCACTGGTAAGATCAGACCATAAACTAATCTCACTGGATATTCACATCCCAATCCCACCCCCTGCCCAGAAAACCACAGTGAAAAACTTCTCTAAAGCAAATTTCACACTCCTCAAAACCGAGGTGGAATCCTTTAAAGCCCCCAGGCCTGTGGAAAATACGGCCCAGACCACAGAATCCTTTATAAACGCATTCTATGAACACCTTCAGAAATGCATGGATCATGCAATCCCAAATAAAACCAAGACCCAATCCTCCAAAGGCAGACGTCCTGTCTGGTGGACCCCAGCCATAAACAAACTATACAATAGAAGGAGGAAGCTACTACATGATAGAGCAAAATCCCAAAAAGGGAAGGCATCTCTGATCAGTATTAGCAAAAAACTACGGGCACTCATAAAATCATCTTAGGCCAGCTTCGAGAGAAAAATTGCACAGGACACTAAGGATAATCACAAGGCTTTCTTTAGTTATGTTAGGAACCTGGGTGGGAATTCACATATATGCTCAGAATTAGTCCAAAATGACAAAAAATACACCGAACCCACAGTCACTGCCAACATCCTAGCTGACAGGTTCAGTGCAAACTTCTCCCCCCCCCACCAAAAGGGCAAATATCTATCCCAGCAGAGTGCTGCCCCCCTGACATCTCAGATGCTCAGGTAAGAGCCGTCCTCTCCAAAGCAAAAAACACAGCATCAATGGGACCAGACGGTGTCCTGGGCTGCGTCCTACATGAACATCAAGAAGAGCTAAACCCAAACATAAAACTACTGTTCAATCTCAGCCTTACTACAGGATATGTACCCAAAGAGTGGCGTACAGCAACAGTGGTCCCTCTCCATAAAGGTGGTGCCTCAACGGATCCTGGAAACTATCGCCCCATAAGCCTGACTAGCTTGGTCTGCAAAGCTATGGAAAGGATCATCATGGACCTCATAAATAAAGATATTGGGGACCTACAGACACTGGATCCTACCCAGTTTGGCTTTGTTAAGGGCAGATCCTGCCTCTTAAACCTGGTTGATTTCTTTGAAACAGTCACCAAGACCATTGATGAGGGGAAGGTGGTCCACACAGCCTACCTGGACCTCGCAAAAGACTTCGATACAATACCCCACTCGGGCATTATAGATAAGCTTACCAGCTTAAATATAAACCCCCTATGTCACTAGATGGGTTGCAAACTGGCTCAAGGACAGAACCCACATGGTTAGAATTGCTGGAGCCATGTCAGATTCCAAACCAGTTACAAGTGGCATCCCACAAGGCTCAGTCCTGGGACCTCTCTTGTTCGGTATATATTTCTCGGAGGTACAGGACAACACGGAAGGACTGTGGCTGACCAAGTTCACAGATGACTGCAAACTGGGCACCATAATCGACTCTCCAGCCGACACAAGCATCCTCCAAAAGGGCCTCATAGAAACAGACAACTGGTGCCAGAGCCATGGCCACAAGCTAAACGCCAAAAAGTGTATAGTCATCCCCTTCAGCAAAAGCAAAGT
This sequence comes from Protopterus annectens, assembly GCF_019279795.1. Classification (NCBI taxonomy): domain Eukaryota; kingdom Metazoa; phylum Chordata; order Ceratodontiformes; family Protopteridae; genus Protopterus; species Protopterus annectens. The sequence continues at coordinate 1,549,263,677 of NC_056743.1, forward strand.
GCCCACAAATTACCACATAGGTGGTAATCCATTAAGTACAGAAGAAGTAATTAGGGACCTGGGGACCCAAGTTGATAGCAGTCTCTCATTTGACAACCACGTGGCCAAAGTGGTTAGAAAAACATTTTATATAGCCCACCTAATCATGAAGGGATTCACATCTAGATCAGGGGAGGTCATCATGCCTCTTTACTCATCCCTCATCAGGCCCATAATTGAGTACAATGCCCCTTTTGGGATGCGCCTTACCAGACACCTGCAGCAACTGGAAAGACCCCAAAAGTACCTCACCAAGAGGATCAAAGGGCTCAAACAGATGCCATATGCTGCCCGGTTAAAGAAACTCCAGCTCTACTCAGTGGCATACCACCTGTTCAGGGGCGATCTGTGCCTGACGTATAAAGCCATGTCCAGCCCGGAATTAATGGACATGCTGCACCTCAGAAAATCCAAATCCCATCGAGCTATGCGCTCGAGAGACTTGAACCTCAGCACTGAAATAAATAGGACATGCTGGAGGGACAGATTCATAACCCAGAGGCTCCCTTCACTCTGGAATAAAATCCCAGTCCAGGTTAGGCAGAGTCCCTCATTGACTCTCTTCAAGAGGAATCTTGATGAGTGGATGGGAGATCGTAGGTTTAACCTGGGTATCACTTCTGTTGTCACTGTTAGACAGAGGCACAGTATACTAACCTCGAAAAAAGGCATAGCAAAATTAATTTAAAATGGGTGGCGAAAGCCAAACACACTCTGGCTAGGGTTATAAATGCCCTAGGGCAGATAGCCTACTATGAACCTATGAACCTATGAACTTATAACCACTGTACAATGGCTATGTTGAGCAATGGTATTCCATCAGGTATACATGCACCACTCATCCTGTGTGTATACATAGCGTGCATGTGCTAAACCTGTGTCCATAATTATCTGCTAAAGACACAGATGCTCTAATCAGAAATGGATATCTATGTGACACACTGATACACATCCAGCCATGGTATGTATACCTATGACTGATGGTGCACAGGACATTGCAGAGCTTTTAATACTTGCACAGCAATGTTGTGTCCATGTACACATTGCGTTCCAGGGTGAGGCCATTCACTGAACAAAACACACATGCATCAAAGCCATGTATACTGTTAATAGCAAGGGCTGTCAACACTCACACTGCATGTTGAGCAACAGACGTCCTGCATGCTGTCACATTTGATATAAATGTTTGGCTTGTGATACTGTACCCCACCATCACATGCTATTGAGTATGTTCGGGATTGCTGGTGGTGTGTGTGTGTGTGTGTGTGTGTGTTTTAGTGAGGAGTGTATTTGGGTGCATGTGTGCATGTGTTCATGTGTTCATGTGTCATGTGTGCATGTGTCCATGTGTTCATGTGTGCATGTGTGCATGTGTTCATGTGCTAATGTGTGCATGCGCGCATGTGCGCATGTGTTCATGTGTGCATGTGTGCATGCGTGCATGTGTGCATGTGTGCATGTGTCCGTGTGTTCATGCGCGCATGTGTGCCGACATCATGTTGGGCTGGTTCAATGCAGCAGGGAAACTGATGTCACTGAGCATAATAGTGATAATGATGATAGGTGTGTTGAGGCACAGGCATGTTTGCCAGGGTCTGTCATTGGGCCACCAATCGACAGTACACAAGTGTCCACCCTATCCATGCACACAGTCATACTGCCAATACATCCATCACTAATGCCCTTAGCAGAGGGACAACGTACAGTCGGCATTGGCCAGGACAGTGTGGTATCCATGGCACATGCATCCCGACACAGCAGCCATACCCAGATGTCTGGAAGGGTACCACATAGGCAGATGTCCAGGGGTTTGTGTCCGAGCACTGCTGCTCATCATGCCACTGGCAGACGTGCCACAGGTCTTACAACCTCACGCATGTTCCAGGCTGTCATGGGGGCACAGGCATGTATGGAATGGTACACCAGACAGGGACTAAGGGCACAGAGGGCACATAACACTGCCGTAATAGACAGTATCCATGACCTAGCTGGTGCCATCTGTAATTACACTGAGGTCACTGATAGACATTGGGGAGAGACATTAGATGTCCTCCGCAATGTCATGTCCATATGTCAGGACAGTGCGGGATGGTTGAGTCATCGATGTGGACGTATGCCAGCAACATCAGCAGCTGGCAGTTGCTGCAGACATCTCTCAAGCCACAGCCACTCCCATAGTGCCAGTACCAGCCCCAGCAATGTTGGGGGTGGGCTGTCCATAGAACGTCCTAGAAGACCACGTGCACGTGGCTCTGGACTGTCCCAGCAGGGACCTGGGTCTAGTGTACATCCATCTACCTCTGGGGATAGTACCCAGTCTGGCTTAGTATCTGATAGTGTCAGTAGCACCCCTGACAGGCACAGGTACCATATCCGTGGCCAGAGATGGTGATCTGTAAAGCCTCACAGGTATAGTCTGTGGCTGTCCCACAAATACCTGTATATAGCAGCCATATGGTGGAACTGTGTGCATGCAGACACACACACACACATAATCCAGACACCTAGCGCTAACACATACCCACACACATTACATCAACATTGGCCCATACCAGTAATCTTGTCCCTCACACACACACATACACACACACACACACACACACACACACACACACACACACACACACACATGTCAATTGGATGGCTCACTGTAGGCCTCTGGCAAACCAACAACACACCCTGTGCATATGATGAAACCTGTGCCACCTCCTGTCATCTGTAACATTGATGCAGGAACAGGTTACCATGGTGCTGATGCACAGGGTGTCTTTATAGCAGTATAGCAATGTTGGCATGTTGTTAGCAGTGGAGTGTAATGATATGCTTGAAGGTGTAGCTGAGCAGGCATGATGCATTAAAGCTATGATTGTCATTGTAGTGTTGTTTAAACCAGTGTTAGTTCCAATGGTATACTGTCTTCCCACGTGCCACTTGGCTGATGTGTGCAGTATTGGCAGCATGTGTTAGAGAGTGGACAGTATGTGTGGGATGTGTGTAGCACAGATTTGCAGGTGTACAGTTGTGAAAATGGTGGAGGTGCACTGTCTGCATGTACATGCATAGTGGACACATGGGCAGGGTGATATGCTCTGTATTACACAGTAACACTCCATAGTTTCTATTGGTGGCCAGTATGCATTGTACTACACACATTTTGGAACCTGACTACACATGTGTATATGACATGGTTTGACACTGTGCAGTGGGTGATACTGTTACTGTCATTGTTTTGCATTCTGGTAGTATACATGACTTCAACAGCTTGACCATAACCAATCGTTAGATGATGTCTTGACAACTGACACACAGATGTAGGACACACAGCAACATTTGGATCCTTCAGGTACTATACTATGCCAGTAACCATTGGTATTCACCTGCACCCATTACTGAGACCACTCCTGTTTGGCATATGGCTCTCTTAGGTACATGCAGTCACAGTAGGGATATGTCTGTCCACATGTGCTAATGCATACTGTGGCCTATTCTGCATTCTCCAGGTGACACACACACATCCTCCACAAGGGTATCATACAGACAGATACCTGTTGTCAAACCCATGCTGTAAAGCTATAGGCCAAACTAAGCATAGTCATCCACTTTTACGGAACATAGTATCCCCACAGTACCACATAGGTAGTAGCCACCAACATGATGAACAGGTACCAATGTGTACATGCAACCTAGTGTTACATCATCTCTCCTTTGATAATCACATTCCCTAAGGTATTTTGAAATCCCTCGGTGGGTCACATAAGCAATAAGGGGTCTGCATGCATGTCCACAAAAGTTGTTGTACATCTATAATGAATAGTCATCATTGACAGACTTTGCTGCGTTTGAACAGGTCTGACATATACCTTGGCCATAAACCCTCACTCACACAATTCAATAGAAACCGTAATGAGTGTGTGTGACACGGATGACCTAGGCCAGGCATCACTGCAGTGGCTGGCCTTATCACAAGCATACAGATGTGACCTAAGGTTTGGGAAGCAGCAGCACAGTTTGGCAAAGATGACAGCTGTGTTCTTGGATAAAGCATGGTTCCCACACATGCAATAATTGAGGTAACATGTACGTATATGTATTTGCCTCACAGCTACCTCACATGTGCAATGCCTACTGATATGTCATATGGTAGTAAAAGCAAAACCCACAACACATTGACCAACACTGTCATACACATAGACTTACCAAGTGCAGGATTCAAACCCCTACCTCACTACTTTATGATATTAGAGGAGTACGCATTAACATGACATGCTATACACATTACTGGGAAATCTCTTTTCCACAGGTATATTTGTAGGATGGTGACATCATCAGACTTCATAATGATTAGTATACCACTTTTAAGGTGTTTTACTACTCTCCAAAAAGGTTGCTCCTTCCCAAGGAGACCACACATAAACACACACACTTGTCAAGTGCAGGATTCAAACACCTACCTAACTACTTCATGATACTAGAGGAGTACATATTAACATGTCATTCTATACACATTAATGGGCAGCCTCTTTTCCACAGGTATATTTATATGATGGTGACATCATCAGACTTGACAATGATTAGTATACCACTGTTAAGGTGTTTTACTACTCTCCAAAAAGGTTGCTCTTTTCCAAGGAGAACACACACCAACACACTCACTTGTCAAGTGCAGGATTCAAACCCCTACCTGACTACTTCATGATACTATAGGAGTATGCATTAACACGTCATGTTATACACATTACTGGGAAGTCTATTTTCCACAGGTATATCTGTATGATGGTGACATCATCAGACTTGACAATGATTAGTATACCCCTTTTAAGGTGTTTTACTACTCTCCAAAAAGGTTGTTCCTTCCCAAGGAGGCCACACACGAACACACATGCAGTTGTCAAGTGCAGGATTCAAAACCCTACCTAACTACTTCATGATACTAGAGGAATACACATTAACATGACACGCTATGCACATTACTGTGAGTTCGCTTTTCCACAGGTATATTTATAGGATGGTGACATCATCAGACTATACAATCTGGGTTACATTAGGTGACATTAGGTGGGCTACATAGAAGGAATGTCTGAACACTTTGGCCATGTGACCATCAAAGGGGAGTTTGCTATCTACCTGTGTCCCCAGGGCCATAATGACTTTCTCCGTACATACTGGATTACCACCTATGTGGTAATGTATGTGCACATTGTTTCACCCGGCTTGAGGGCATGGTTTTGACACCAGGTATCAGTCTCTGTAAGACACTTCTGGAGGATGTCTGTGTCAGCCATAGAGTCGATTATGGACCACTGTTAGCAGTCATCTGCAAACCTGTTCAGCCATACAACTCCCATGCTTGCCCGTACCTCTGAGCAGTATCTACTGAACAGGTGGGGTCCCAGGACCAAGACCTGTGGGATGTCATTTGTGACTGGCTTAGAGTCGGACATAGCACCCGCAACTCTGAACATGTATGTTTGATCTGTGAGCCACTTGGCCACCCATCCTGTGACATAGCTGTTAATGTTCAAGCTGGTATGCTTGTCCATGATGACAGAGTGGGGAATGGTGTAGAAAGTCCTTAGTGAGGTCCAGGTGGGCTGTGCGGACTACTTTCACCTCCTTCTATGTCCTTGGTAACTGTTTGACATAAGTCAACTAGGTGTAGGAGACAGGATCTGCCTTTAACAAGGCAGAGATGTGTAGAGTACAGTGTCTGGAGGTCTCTAATGTCTCGGTTTGTGGGTTCCATAACAATTTGCTCAATAGCTTTATAGACCAGGCTGAGTAGACATATAGGGCAATGGTTTCCAGGTTCTGTTGTGGCACCCCCTTTGTGGAGCTGGATGACTGTTAGTGTACATAGCCTGTGGTACGCTTGAGTCTGGACAGTGGATGTAGGTGAGGGTGTAGTTTCTTTTAGGCTGAGTGTGGGACGCAGCCTGGGACACCATCCAGTCCCATTGATGCTGTGTTCTTAGCTTTGGAGAGGGCTGTCTTTACCTGCATGTCTATGATGTCTGGGGCATAGCATCCTTCTGAGATGGACACAGGGCCATTTGGGGGTGATGGGGGGGGAGTTTACACTGAACGTCCCCCTGGATGTGGGCAATGAGAGTTGGTTCAGTGTATTTCTTTCCTTTTTCAGTAGCTGACAGCATATTTGGAAGTTGACACCTACATGTCTGGTATTGCTACTGAAGGCTATGTGTTTGTTATTCTTACATTCCTTGGCTATTTGTCTTTAGAAACAGTCCTTGGATTATTTTATGAGCGATAATTGTTTCTTCCTAATAATGATCAGTGATGCCTTTCCTTTAGTGAAGTTAGCTCTATCATGTGTTCATTTCCTCCTTCTGTTGTCTAGCTTATTTATGGGCAACAACCACCTGATGGTTGTCTTATTTTTGGAGGAGTGCATCTTGGATTTCTTTGTGTTGTCTCATTTCATGCATCCCTGTAGATGCTCAAAGGATGCACTTGTAAATGATTCTGCAGATTGTATACCATTATCCTATAGCAAGAGGTCTTTGGAATGTTCCACTTTGGTCTTGGTAAGTGTGCAGTTTGCTTTGGAATATGTCTTCACAATGGATTCATTGACTGGGTGGGGGGGGGCAGGATGTGGATGTCCAGTGTGATTACTTTATGATCTGATATTACCAGCGAGGGGTTTATCTCTTTTGTGGAGCACTGGTACCCCATGTTGGTGATTATCATGTCCAGTATGTTGTCACCTGTAGTGGGTGTGGTGACCAGCTGTTCCAGGGTGTTAGAGTTTTTAAACTCTAAGAAACATTGGGCAAAGGACGTTGTACACTAGTAATTCTCCCACTCAATGTTTAGGTAGTTGTAATCTCCTCATATAATGGTGTTTGACAGGACCCTTGTATTTTCCACTGTTCTCAGGAATACTGAGTGAGGTTCCTGAGACAAGATACATGGTCTGTAGCAGGCTACAATCTGATGAGCAGCTTTGCCCAATGTTAGTTGCTCTTGCATGGTCTCCAAGGCCTTGTGCAGTGCCACTAACCTGAAGATGTGGGTATCCATAAGGTGAATGGGTACACCCCTTCCATTTGTATTTCACTCGTGGTTTTGGGTCCAAAGGTCAGAGGGATTGTGAGCATTTTACGTGGAGCATGTCCAACAGCTCTGTGTTTGACATAGCTTTGTATGTTAAGCAGTGAACACCTCTGAGTAGGCGTTATGCAAGGGAGTACGGATGAAGCATTCTGAGATGGTCTGTGTATGGCATGTATTCCAGGCTGCTAATGCTCTTTGTGAGGTATTGCTGCAGGCTTTCTGGTTGTTGTGGCTGTCTTGTGAGGTACATAGCAGAAGTGGCGTTGTACTCTATTATAGTTCTAGTGAGTGATGAGTAGAGGGGAACTATGTCCTCTTCTATTCTGCATGAGACACATTTTGTGATGAGGTGTGACACATAGGAAGGTTTTCTGACTACTGTGGGAATGCAGTTATCACAGTTGTGTCCACTGTCCACCTGTGACCCAAGGTCTCTTGTCACACTTTCAGTATGAAGCATACTACCACCTATGTTGTAGTTCTTGGCTACAGAGTTTTTACCAAAGGGGACGACAATGCACCTTTTGGCATTGAGCTAAAGCCCATGGCTTTGACAACAGCCATCTGTCTCAGTGAGGCCCTTTTGTAGGATGTCCACATCTTTAATGTTTATAATTATGGCTCCTAGTTTGCAGTCCTCTGGAAACTTCTGTAGCCACAGACCTTCCATGTTAAATTTTACTTCAGGGAAGTAGATGCTACACAGCCTGGGATGTTATGTGGTTCCATGGCTGATGTGATACTGGCTTTGGAGAGTGTTTTTACCTGTGCAGCCGTGATGATTGCAGTCTTCCATTATAGAGATGTGCTCTTTCATGGGTGGGGGGGGGGTAAAGTTAGCACTCATCCTATCTGCCAGGATGTTGGCAATATCAGTTGGGTCTGTATATTTAGTGCCACTTGAGCTGTAACTCAGAACAGATCTGAGTGTAGCCATGACATGGACCTGTCTGTTGGGCAGAGATCTCCTGAGTTGACAGTATGCAACAGAGTACAGACTGGGTTACATTCAGTCTTGTTGCATGGGACAACTATTTGAGGCCAGTAATCCTGTTGTTAAGGTACTTCAGTGGTCTTTCTGGCTGCTGAACATGCCTAGTCAGATTCATCGCAAGTGTGTTGTGGTACTCTCTGACGGGTCTGATGACCGCTGAGTAGTGGGAACATCCTTTGACCTACATGCACAGACCTTGGCAGTTTGTTTGAACACATGGCATGATTTTCTGACCACTTTGTGAATGTGTTTCTGGAAGTAGGGATGACTATCCACATTTGTCCATAGATCCCTTATTATCACATCCGTATTTAGCCTAAGTGTGTGAGCATGCCCAGTATGACCTTTCAGTGTGATGCTGAATGAAATCCACTACATTTGTTGGAGTGTGTGAGCACTCCCAGTATAGGCATTTATACTATATGTGTATGGCAAATCAAGTTGTATTTTTACAGCAGGGCTCACCTTTGTGTCATAGATCAACAGGGATCATGTTGTGCCTGCAGGGCTTCCAGGAGACACTTTGCATAGACTTATCAACATTTCCACATACAGGGGGGCAGCTATTCTTTGTATATTTCTACCCGGGGGCACACCTGATTGTTACTGTAGGTGTACATAGGATAAAGGTTTCACCTGACACTTATACACATTTGCTATGCCTGCACTGCTATGTATGGTACACCATTTCAGTCTATACTGTTGCCTATCATACTGGTTTGAGGCCTACTACTGTGCTACAAATCCTAGTGTCCAATGTCACGTATATTAGATTGTGACTTCATAGCCTACACAACCCACATCACACCGCCTGGCCTGATGTTCTCTGTCTGCATAGGCCTGTGGGGGAGGTTACCTATATGCCTCTTTACGGGCATGATACAGCATTTCTTTGTGTTTGCATTAGTGTACAATTGTCCTGCTGTGTCAGTGCCACTGAAATGCTATCATGGCTTAGTGGTTCAGTACTGTGACTATAGTGCACAGTATCCTAGGTTCGAGCCCTGTCACTGCTTTTTATTTGCATGCTGGGCAGACCAGACTGCTTAAGGAACAGTAAAGCAAATATGAGCATGTTTACCTGACTTTGCTCAACTTTGCATGACTTTGCCCAACCTTGCCCAACATTGCTCAACGTTGCCCAACAATGCACTAGTTAACCCAGGCAATTTTGTTTACATATACTAAATATTGGTAAATGCTGCTTAGCACTGCTTTATATTGCTTAAAACATGGCAATCATGTCTCAGGTGGTACTGCAGGGCTGCCTGTGTCGGCTGCACATACTACACTCCCTATACATGTTTGGAAACAGGTAGTGTCAAGTTAGGCATCCCTTTTATTTTATGTGTGAGTCAGAGAGAGGTATAATTTCCAGGGTTCCTACTGAGCCAGTGTATGTGCTATGTGCTGCCTCTTTGCCAAGGCCAAGGCATACTGGGCACGCCTTCTTCTGCCTACTGGGGCAGGCTCAGGTTGTTCCTCCTCCGAGTCATGCTGTGCCTGTGCAGGCCTTGGCAATGGTGGGGGGCTGTGTGGCCCTGCCTCATGCTGTTCCTGCTGCAGCTGTTTTTGCAGGATCATATTGTGTAGCATGGCACATACCATGACAATTTGGGTACATGTAGTTGGTGAGTACTGCAAGGCTCCACCAGATGTGTCCAGGCACTGGAACTGTGACTTGAGCATCCCAAACACACGCTCAATTACATTTCGTGTTTGTGCATGTGCCTCATTATGGAGTTCTTGTTCAGGTGTGTGTGCATTTCTGATGGGTGTCATCAGCCACGGCTCCAGTGCATATCCAGCATCCCCCACTAGGTGACCGTCAGGGATGTCCCCATTGGCAAATGTCTGGTACAGCTGAGTCAGATGCCAGATATGGGAATCGTGGTAGCTTCCAGGACAGCCAGCACACACATTCAGTATTATGCCCTGGGCATCGCACATGACCTGGCAGTTGATGGAGTGGAAGCCCTTGCGATTCGTGCAGGCCCTACCCCGCTCACCCGCTGGTGCTTTGATGTGTATGTGCGTGCAGTCAATTGCACCCACTACCTCGGGGTATTCCGCTATTTGCTGGAAGAGATGCATATTGCTGGCCAATACCTCACAGGAATTGGGGAAATATACATGATCACCGACGTGCTGACATGGCATTCAGGAACTGGTGCAGTACCCTGGATGCTGATGCCTGTGAAATCCCCATCGCATCACCAGTTGATCTCTGGAAGGTACCTGTTGCTAATATTCTTAGGCCAACACATACCTTGGTTTCCACTGGGATGGGTTCCCCTCTGTTGGTTCTGTGTGTGGGGCGTGGCCTGCAGAGCTCAACAATTTGCTGCAGGAGGTCTCTCTATAGCGTTCCACTATCTCCAGCTCATGTAGCCCCTGGTAGGTTACCTTGGGTCTGTACACTCTTCTCTGTCTCATCACTGTGGGTTGCTCAGCAGCATTTGCAATGGCACCACCCTCAGCATCTTGCACATGTTGCCTTATAATAGCAATGGCAGCCCCTAACATTTTTTGTCTCAGTTAAGCTTTTTAAGTTTTCACTTCTCTTTGTAGACTGCAGTGTTGCAGTGTTTCTGAGAAAAACATGGGGGAATGTTGTTTGCAGAGTTTTAAGTGCTGGGCTGGGCTGGGCTAGTGTACTGCCTGTGTAATTGGCTGATTCTGATTGATTTCACCTGGCAGGTCTGCTAGTTCTCCTTGGTTAACTTCCAACTACTTCTTTTCCTTCCTTTTCCCTTTCTGTTTCCACAGGGGGCAGCAACGCGCAAACATGCGCACACGAGTGCATACGCGTGCACACAGGCTTACACAGGTTTACACGGGCTTAGGCGGGTGCACATGCGCGCACACAGGCTTAGACAGCCTTACACAGGCTTACACAGGCACACACATGTGCACACAGGCTTAGACGGGTTTACAGGTGTGCACACGCGCGTACACAGTGTAAGCATCTTTGCAAGAAACTTTAGTGATAGCCACGGCATACACCTTCAGTTTCTGTGTTTCAGTTCAGACAACTGTAGACACGCCTCTTCCAGTCCTGAGTAACTCACAGCAAACACATGCCACTCTGCTCCAATAAGCGTACAGTCTTTGGAACATACTCCCTTCATGATGTCACCTATCTTCTACTCTGTTACTCCCCTAATCCTACTCTTACACTCTAGGGACATGGTTCACATGGCAGGGAAAATTGGGATTCACTATCCGTATACTCATTTGCATAGGATTGCAGATGAATATATGTAATAAAATGTCCATTTTTAGGCTTTTTTTTCCCCTCTGGTTTTTAGAGCGCTGCACGTTTGCACGGCACTGCGCTACGCTTAAACATCGAAGATCAGGGGAAAAAAATTGTTTTTTATTAGTTTGCAACACATAATAATGCCAATGGCCTTATATTTGGCCATTGGCATGCTTCCTCAATTGGCTGCATCCTTTATTTGGAGCTGTCATAGCTCCGTTTTGCTATTTGCAGAACGGTACTCAGTTAACAACTGAGTACATTTCTGCAAATAACACTACTCTTACTCAGACAGGTTAGTGTTTCATGGATCGCAAATTTACCTCATTTGCATAGCTTTCAGCAGCAGATGAGGTAATTTGCATATCCTAATACTGTCCGTGCAAGAGTCGTTTTAAGAGCTCTCATGCATGCCTATGCCGGTTGTTCCTGGATCGCTCGGCAAACATGTTGGCTCTCTGGAGTCTTACTCTGCTCTTAGACTCCATGCAAGCCTTCATGAATCCAGCCCATACTTCTGTTTACAGTTTCGCCATTTTGAAGTACTTTCTGTATGCTGCAGATTTTATTTCCCTTCTTTTGATTTTACTTCCCAATAATTTTGGTTTATACACTTACACAGGTGAATACAGTTTCTGCCAGAAAATATTTTCTTTAAAAAGAGGAAAAGTCATAAATGTAAGGACTGTCTATCTTGTGTAAACATCATTTTTTTCACTGTTGCAGGATGCTATAATTTGAATTGTCCTCAAGCGTCTGTTAATATTTTACTCAAGAAACTATAAATGCTATAGCTTTATACTCAACAATTTGCTCTTCATTTTTTTCTCTGCAAAGGCTCCCATTAGTGTAGATTCCCTGTTATGAAAATACAGTTCATTAATAAAGTTCCCCATTAGCCTTTGTTTGTTAAGTCACAGGGCAAACATTACAATGCAGAAATGTTACTGGATTTATATCTGTGCTTTAATACTTCAGAACTGTTTATAGAATAACTTTTTTGTTTCTTTTTTTCAACAACAATTTTTCATTTAGTCCATCCCAAGAACTCAAAGTCTTTTTAAGTACTGCAGCTCAGGATAAGCTGCCTTCAGTACCTCTGTTCCTAGTCGCACAACATTATATTCACAGAATTGTCAACATTCTTCCAGTGCATCCACAATTTTTCCTGAATAGTATTTGCAAATCAGTGTGTGTGCATGTATCATTAAGAAGCTATTCAAGGGCTTGCACAAGTGTATAAATACTGATCACGTGCAAGTCTGGCTGGCATTTTGTTGAGATGTAAGCATGTATGTATGTAACGTCTGTCTGTTAACTAGTTTGTTCATATTTTATGATACTACTATCCATCCTGATGTTTCTATGTATTAAAGCATCTAAACAAAATACCTCACCTGCTTGTTTTCTATGTTAGAGAGAGAGAGAGACGAACAACATGGTGTCAGAAGCAGCATGTCTAAATTGCATGAAGTTAGAGGTAGCATGGTAAAAATGACTTAAGGCACTTCCTTGGAACTGGTGGAATATACAGCAGTGAATCATCCCTAAAATGTGCATACTTCGCAAAACAGGTCAGAAACAAATTTTAGATTTTAAAGGGCCATCTTTTCAGTGTGCTTGTGCATACTTTGTGGGCATGGCAGACAGATTATGAAAACCCAGTGCACTTTTGTTTGACAATAATATTGCTGAGAACTGGAGAGTGTTTGAGAAGAGTATGACGTTTTCATACAGGCTGCATTTTTAGATAAAGATAACTGTACAAAGGCATTTATTCTGATTAATTTAGCTGGGTCAGAAGCTGTAAAAGGGGAATGTTCATTTGTGTATGCACCTGGTATCTATACAGGAGAGGGAGAAAACCATCATATTGCTGTACAGGCTGACTCAAGGGAGAACCCAGAGTGCTTAAAATGTAAATTTAGAGAAATGCGTAACCCCCAGATAAATGTTACAATGGAAAGGCACTTATTTTACACAAAGGATCAAAAGCTTGGTGAAACTTTTGCAGCATATATAACTGACCCGAGAAACAAGGCTAAAACATGCAGATTTGGTGATGTAAGGGATGAGTTGATAAAGGACAGCCTTGTGTGTGGTATTAAAGATGATGATGTGAGAAAGATTTTGCTTTGTGACGGGGATTTAACTTTGAATAAGGCCATTGAGATTTGTCAGATATATGAGCTCACAGACAAGCACACCGATATACTTACAAATGAGAACAGCTCTAGAAGGCACAGTGATAAAGCTCATGTTGATTGTATGCAGCACATGGTTAAAAGAAACAGGCCCAAGCACATGGCAGCAACTGCAGTCCCTGCAGCCCTCACCAGTAAACCTCAGAACTTTCCAGTAAATTCCAGAGTTTGCACAGTCTCAGTGAAGCACAAGAGTGAGTCAGCAAACTCAAAGCATGAGCCCCAATCTAGTTGGATTGCCAACTGTCATAACTGTGGTGGAAATCATGAATCTAAAAAGGAAAAAAAAATGTTTATCTTTTGGTCAGCAATGTCACAAATGCAATAAATGGAATAATTTCAAAAGTTTTTGTAAACCAAAAGGCCTGCTTTTTTATTAAATGGGAATATTTTAAGAAACGAGTTGGTCAATTAGAAAGCTATGACATAGGGTCGCAGGCTACTATTTATGTTGATGGTGTGTCAGTGCTTCATGAAACAGTTAATGCAGTAGATTTAAGGGCAAAAAATGAAGTATTTTGTACCATTTGGATAAATGTCAAACTCACAGAGCTCAAAGATGATACAGGTTCCAAGTGCAATGATATGTCAGCAGAAACATTTGCTAGAGTGCGTTATGGTGAAAGGCTTGATTTGGCAAGGTGTGTGAAGCTTGTTGCTTATAGAAGTGAAGAAATTCATACTGAAGGCTTAGTAGTGCTTTCATGTTACTCTGCAGAAAGAAGTTATGATTTGTTATTTTATGTGGTCAAAAGGCACATCCAGTCATTATTAGGGCTCAGAGACAGTTTAAAAATGGGACTGTTTTCATTTAATAAGGAAGTCCACTGTATTAGCTTAAAAGACCACTACTTTAATTTCTCCCAGAACATGTTTTTCTACCTATGCTGATCTTTTCGAGGAGAAGCTAGGCAAACTTTCAGTTGTGTACTCCATGAAGTTGGATCCAGAGGTCAGTCCAGTTATCAGGCAGCATACAAAATTCCAGTAGCCATGTAGAACAGTGTCAAGGTCACGTTAGATAAAATGGTGCAACAAGGTGTGATTTGTCCAGTTTAAACTCCAGTTGAATGGGTATCTGCCATGGTGGTAGCTCATATGAAAAGCTAAGATAACATCAGAATATGTACTGATCCACGAGATTTGAACAAAGCACTCAAAAGACCTCATCATAAAATGCGCACAGTCAAACAAGTCACAGCCTTGATGCCAAATGCCACTGTTTTTTATGTCTTAGATACAAAGAGTTAATTTTGGTAAATTCAGCTTGACAAAAAAATCATAATTTCTCACTACTTTCAGTACTCGATTTGGCAGGTACAGATTTTTGGCAAAGCTTGTTGTTGTGTCTTTCAGTCCGCTAATGTTTGGTAGTGTATTTTTACATGCCGAGTTACCAGCCCTGATGCACAAACTTCAACGAAGGCATGCCCATTCACGCATGCCTCCACACAGAAGACGCTCTAGCTGAGAATCGAACGCAACAACGTCTTGCTGTGAGGCGACAACGCTACTGCTATTTGGGATAAATTCTGCAAGTGAAGTCTTTCAGTGTGCAATGGAGCAAGTTTTTTCTGGGTATCGTTGTGTCATTATTGTAGACAACATATTGGTAGGAGGTCATGGTAAAGCAGAACATGCTGAAGCTCAATCCACAGAAATGCAAATTCAGGCTACAAGAAGTTACTTATGTTAGTCATTTATTTATTAGTACAGGCCTACGACCAGACCCTTCAAAGCAAGCCATTCTCTAGATGCCATCTTCAGACAATATCCTGCAACATTGTCTTGGCATGGTTAACTACTTAAGCAAGCTCATTCCAGACTTGAGCCAACTTTCAGTACCGCTTAGAGAGCTGACACATAAAGATGTATCCTGGTCTTGGTTAGAGTAACACCATTTGATGTCCTGAAACAGAGAATTACTATTCCACCAACTCTCAGACACTATGATGTTCACAAACCAGTTACACTTTCCTGTGATGCTTTGAAATTTGGTCTTGGCAAAGTCATTCTACAAGAAGATCAACTTGTTGCCTATGCATTGAGAACTCTCACCCAAACTGAGATGCAGTACACTCAGATCGAGAAAGAGCTTTTGGCAACTGTGTTTGCATGTTCGAAGTTCCATGATTATGTTTATGCTAGACATATCCAGATCAAAACAGACCAACAACCTCTAGTCATTATCTTGAGAAAACCTATGCATTCAGCTCCAGCCCAACTGCAACATATGATGCTTGGACTGCAAAAGTATAATTTCAATCTTCTCTATAAGAAAGGCAGACTTCTTTATCTTGCTGATACATTATCTAGATCACCCAGAAACACCACAGAATAGCATGAGAATGAGAACCTTGATTTTGAAGTCATGGAAGTGAAAAATTTTCTTCCACCTGTCTTGAAGAGATGAGAGATCACACAACCACAGATCCAGTTTTACAGAGGCTCAACCACTTTACCAATCAAGGAAGGTCATCATAGCAGTCTGGTTTACCTCAAGAAGTGCAAGCTTATTTTCCACACAGAGATGAAATTTTGTCTGACAAAGGTATTATGAAAGGTCCAAATGTAATTGTTACAAAGTCCTTGCAACCAGAGTACATTACTATCTTGCATCTTAGTCACCCAGGAACCGACTCTACCAAAAGAAGGATGAGAGGACTAGTATTTTGGCCCTCTATGTCAAAAGACATTGAGACAGCACTTTCATCTTGTCCCATGTGTAATAGTGCAAAGCCACATCAGCAGAATGAACCACTTCAACTAAACCAGATTCCAGAACTGCTTTGGACGTTGGTGGCTACGGACATCTTCGAGTGGAATGGTCAACATTATTTGATGTTAGTAGACTCTTACTCCAAATGGTTCAAAATTGACATACTTCCTAATCTAGCATCAAGTACTGGCATTACTAAGATGAAGCATCATTTTGCAGTCCATGGTAGTCCACACAAAGTTGTTTCTGACAATCCCACACAGTTTACAAGCCAAAAATTCAAAAGATTTGCTGAAGAATGTGACTTTACTCATGTCACAAATAGCCCAGAGTACCTGCAGGTAAATGGTTTGGCAGAACATGCAGTTAAAAGTGTAAAACTGTTACTAGAGAAGTCAAAACAACATAATATTTATGTTTTCCCGAGTCTCTTGAATCTCAGAAATGTTCCTCATGATAAACATCTTGGCTCACCTGCTCAGAGACTTCTGTCGAGACAAACCAGAACCACATTACCAATCAGTAGTCAATTGCTCGTTCCAAGTGTCAAGAACAACAGATCAGTGAAAACCAATCCAGAAGTCCTACTGCAATAAAATCAGCAAACTGCTCAATCCATTACAAGAAGGAGAAGTGGAAAGGAAACAAATGTCCAGAATTATGCACAGATTTGGTGTCGTGAAGAGTATTTGCCCAGAGCCAAGATCATGCATTGTGAATCAGAAGGAGCATTCTTTAGGTGTAATCAGAAACACATGAGACCAGTGTCTGAGCCTATACCACATTACATAGCCTGTGAAAAAGACTCTTTATCTCAGAGTGAGTTGTCCAGAAGTTGCTGATATGAGTTGTGCACTGCAGACACTCCCTGTTGCTAAATTTCATCCAGATTGCTTTGTTACGAGATATAGTTGCATATCTAAATCCTGCAATAGATATGAAGCAACCTGGACGTGAACATTGTGTTTTTTTCTAATGTCTATAGTAATGCATGTCTAACCCTGATATTGTTTCTACAAAAGGGCAATCTTTTTAAGTTTTAACAGCCTGAAGTTTAAAGCTGTGGATGATGACTGCTTGGATACTTAACTTTTTTCAGTTCATCATATTCTAGTGAAGTTTACATCCTGTCAGCTTCACTTTTTAAGCGATCAATAAATTGTGTCTTAACAGTCTGAAGCCTGAAACCTGAAGCTGTGGATGACACCTAAGGTCTTTTTTCTTTAATCTTTTTAAGAAGGAGGATGTAGATCAATGTGTGTATATGTACCTTTAAGAAGCTATCCTAGGGCTTGCACAAGTGTATAAATACTGCGCACGTGCAAGTATGACTACCATTTTGTAGTAAGCTGTTGACATGTATGCATGTATGTATGTAAGGTCTGTCTGTTAACTAGTTCGTCCATATTTTATAATGCTGCTATCCATCATGTATTAAAGCATCTAAACGAAATACCCGCCTGCTTGTCTTCTATGTTAGAGAGGGGTCCACTTTGTAATTTCGAAAGCCCAAAATCTCAAGTTTCAAACTACCGATCCCAGAAACTTGAGATTTTGGAATCTCGAAATTACAAAGTAAAAAAAAAAAAAAACAATAAAAGTACTAAAAACTGTTTTTGCCAGGGGCAAGCCCCCCTGCACCCCCACACCCCCTGAAACTTAAATATACCATCTCCGAGATCGCTCTACAGTGGAGAGAATGGTTATACTCCCGTTACGCTTACCATTCTCTCCACTGTAGCGCAATCTCGGAGATGGTATATTTAAGTTGCAGGGGGTGTGGGGGGTGCACATTGTTTTTACTAAGTTTTTTTTTGCACCACTTTGTAGTTTCAAGATTCCAAAATCTCGATGTTTTGAGTTTGATGTATCAAAACTCAAGATTTTGGGCTTTCAAAATTACAAAATGGACCCGTTAGAGGAACAGACAAGTGATAGTATTCAACAAGACTTTCTACTCTGACCTCAAAGTCTCTCAGCTTGAAAAGCTAGCATTGCGGTCATTCCAGTTGTGATAAGTATTTGGACAAGGGCATACTGAAAGGGGCAGTATACTGAATGACTGGCCTAATGAGTGCTGAGTACAGTGGAATGATTACATACCTTGGCCTGGAAACTGTACCTTTAAATATAAGCTGTGCAATGAAAAAGGACTTTCTTGCTATAGTGGATATGTAGTGATTAATGGACAGTTCATTGTTTATTGTATTTTACATTTGTTGACTGGGGAGGTCCAGTTGGGCACAAAAAAGAGGATTGACGCTTAGGATGATGGTGATGATGATGACGGTGATGATGGTGGTGATGATGATGGTGGTGGTGTTACTGAGGGAGTCTGACTATTTTGGGGGACCAAGAAGTAATTAGAGGACAGTGGTCACTTTAGCAGTGTATTTAGCCATTTGTCTTTGAAATATTTTTTATGATGACACCTAGCAGAGATGATTTAGCAGTACAAGGATTAGACCTATTTCTTTTGTGAGCAACTTATGTCAAACTGTTTCAGAAAACTAGTGGAGCATTCCATTTCTAGCATTCCATTTCTACTTACAGGCCACATTAAGGTCTCAAAGAATTATTAGTTGTTAATATTTTGATTGGTAGATAATTTCATTTAATGTGTTTTTGGATGATACTCTCAGAGTATGGTGGTGGAATGTACATGGCTGCTATTAGTATTTTTAGTAGGTCTGCCTAGCTATAATTTTAAGAGAAGCCTGAAGCCAGTTCAGACTAGTATCGCTAGTACCATTTTTGCTGATATTTTAGGGGAAATGTTAGAGTCAGTTCTAAGTTCTAAGTTCTCTACCTCCTTATCTGGTATGCATTCTGTTATTACGACAGACTGAGTAAAGGTCAGTTATGAATGAAGGCAGGCAGGAGTCCTCTTTCAGTTGGAATCAGTAATAACTAAGACTTCTGGACCATCCTATCCAAGCTTCAACTTCTTGCCATTTATTATTAATTCTTTCAATACAGAAATAAGCTATTAAGAGATATTTCCATTTTGTATAGTTTACTTGGGTAATAAACTTAGGGTCTGGATTTAGGTGATTTCCATATGTTTTAAGAGCTGTTATTATTACAGAGATTTTTTTATGTATTACAATTTGTAATTTTTAAATAACATTGTGAATAGTAGTGCCATTGTTGTCTTTGATAAGAAATTGGTTGCCAAGTGAGTAGTTTACATGGTGTAGAGAATATCATAACATTTGATTTCTAATGATTTATTAGCAGCTTATTTGTAATACTCCATTTGCATATGTCCGAGAAACATTTCTGCAGGTCGGTGCAGACAACTGTAAGTTTTGTGTTAGTTAAGGAGTAGTATGTCATATGCATACAGTACTAGCTTATGGTGGAGGAGGTTGATGTTAATATCATTAGAGAAGAGAAGAGAAAAGGAGAGAAGGGGGGCAGTTTTGAACCTTGAAGGACACCTGTTTTGAGGATACCATGTTCTGATATTGTCATTGGCATAAGTTCTGCCTTTAAGTAATCTTTTTTTTCTCAAAAAATTTTTTATTAATTATATGAATAGCAAGACAATTAAAAGATTATACATAACAAGAAGGCATAAATGAACATATAACGATTCATCTAGTGATAACAACCTTCATGAGATTTTGATAAGTTATTTAGAAATAAAACATACACCATATGTACACTATATACAAGTTAGGCAACCTGAGAGAAAAAAAAAAAAAAAAATATTTAACATTAACTATTTAATATGTTTAGAACCTTTTCTAACACAACCTTTCTAATAGCTTTTTTTTTTTGGACTTCCACCTAAGTATCTTTGAGCATCAATAAATTTAAAAGCCATTTTCTGGAAAGTAACCCATTTTAATTTAGAACGATCAATCCAATTTTGTTTTATATAAAGTTTTAGTAATGAGCAAATAAAAATGATAACATGACTATCAACTTTTGAAAGATGAATCAATGGAATATGTAGAATAGCAAATTCCCACGTCAACGTGGATTTTTGATATCCCATTTTCTGCAGTCTGACTTTCAAAGATGTCCACAATCTGTGAGAAAAATGACAATACCATAGAATATGAAGGAGGTCTGCTTGGGGATGAGAACAACATGAACACGAAGGGGACTTATTTGGGTTAAATTTGTTTAATTTGATTGGGGTAAAGTAGGCATCATTATTAATCATTAATTGTGTGTATGCTAATTTTTTAAAAGGGATAAATTCCTTAGTGTGTCTAATAGCCAGGACTTTCTGAGATTCTGACAATTGGGAATTATAATTCAACCAAACATTAGATAAAAGACAGTTGTGGTCCATCATTAAAGAATTAATTAATTTATATGAGTTTGAGAGCATTTTATCAGATGATGAAAGTATTTTGATAATCGTGTTAAGGTTTTTCAATTGTGAGTCTATGGGGACCAGAGATACAAATTTGTTTTAAATTATTGCTCTTAGTTGTGTAAGAATTGGTGAGTAATTCCAGTTTACTTTCAATAACTTACGCCAGTCAGATAAAGGCAAGTCAAGATATTTCAAAACATCTCCTACTTTTAGATTTTTAATTAAAGGATAGTTTGTTAAGTTCAAAAGTTTATTGTCCAATAATATATTTGGGTTTAGATGAATTGGCTGAACATGGTGCGAGATCTTTTCTAGTTTACACATTTTGAGTAAGGTTTGGAAATCTCTAATCTTTTGTTTAAATACTGTAGATATATTTTTAATAAATAAACTATCCAGAGAGATAAAGGGAATAGCTTCAGGATTTAAATTATTAGAAATGATATAATTATACCATAATTTTATCCATAAAGAGTGATTTGGATAAGAAGTGTTATTGAATTTAGAGATAGTAAGAAGTTTATTGGATGAGACAATCAAATAATAGAGATAAAGATTAGGTAAACCCAAACCTCCCTTGTCCTTGAAAATGCCAATCTAGAATAGGAAAGTCTAATAGATTTAGGGAACTATATGAATTTTGCTAAAGGTTTATTTACAGACTCAAAAATTTTTTGAAATTATCTGATCAGATGATGAGAATTGGTAAAGAAATTTAGGCAGAATATTCATTTTAATAATGGCCACCCTTGAAAGAAATGAAAGGTTTAGATGCTTCCATCTGTCCATATCAGACAATATAGAGTTCCATAATTTATTAATATTATTTTGAAAGGAAGATTTATTATTGTGTTCTAAATTGATTCCTAAATATTTTATATTATAAGTAAACTGAAAATGATCGTCTGGAAACAAAAAGATTTGTGTGCTAAATGATTTAAGGGAAAAATATGAGTTTTGTAGAATTTAAAAGATAGTTGGAAACCAAAGAAAAATAATCAATAGAATTCATTATTTTTCTGTAATCAGATAATGGAGTTTGAAAGTAGATTACTAAATCATCCGCAAAAGCAGAGAAATGAATATTAGTATTAAGAATTCTAGGGATGTTATGAAAAGTATTTTGAGTAATAAACAATAGCAAAGGTTCTAAGTAAATGTTGAAAAGAAAAGGGGACAATGGACAACCCTGTCTTGTTCCTTTAGTGATCTTTATCGAGCAGAAAATTGACCATTAATGTATAGTCTAGTAAACATATTCTTGTATAAAACTTTTAAAAATTTATAAAGAATAAGGGAATATTAAAACATAACATAGTTTGAAATAGAAAGTTCCAACATACTCTGTCAAAGGCATTTGATGCATCTATAATCAAAGCATATATAGGGTTTGGATTTTTCTTAATGAGATGAAGTATAGTCTCTAAAGATAGAGTATTATCCCAAGCATGTCTCTGAGACATAAAACCTGATTGATCTGACGAGATAATTGAGGGTAAAATCCGTTTCAATCTGTTAGCCAGAATAGATGACAGAATCTTAATATCCAAGTTAATTAAAGAAATGGGTCTATAATTTACTGGGTCAGATTTATCTTTATTATTTTTTAGAATTAGAATGGTTTTGGATGTGTTCCAATGAATATATGAGATATCATTAACTCTTATATGATTGTAAACTTTAAATAGAAAGGGAAGAACTACCAATTTGAAAGTTTTGAAAAATTCTGGAGTAAAACCATCAGGTCCCGGAGATTTACCCAATTTAAGATTATCTATTGAATCCGAGATTTCTTGTACCGATATAGGGGTAGAAAGTAGTTTTTGCTGATTATCATTAAGTTTAGGGAACTGCAAAGAGTCTAAAAAGAGTTTTGAGTGATTATCTTTAACAGAATTAGAAGAACCTGAATATAACTCAGTGTAAAGAGAGGTGAAAAGTTGAATAATCTCTTCATCAGTATTATATAATCTGTTATTATAAGATAAAGATGTAATATTTGGATTTCTGAAGTTAACTTTAATAATTCTCGCTAACAATTTAGATGGAACCTGGGCCCACTCTGAATATGAAGCAAGTAGCTTTTGTTCAGCTAAGGAGAGGTTATTTTGGTGAAGCAGAATTAAATCTTTCTGACAATCAAAAATTTGTTTTTCTAAAGTAGCATCATAGTTCAGACTAAGATGATTTTCCAACAAAGAAATTCTTGATTTTAAGAATTCCTCTTTCTTAAAGTATTGTTTTTGAAAAAGCAGCTTTACTAATAAATAAACCTCTTAATCTTGCTTTACATGCAGCCCATTGTATGTCATAAGGAATGTCTGATGATTCAAGACTATTCACCATTTCATTTAGGATTTCTGAAGCTTGTTTGCAAATATCTTCATTTGACAATAAGTTATTATTTAAGGTCCACTTATTAAACATAGTTTTATTTTTGATATTGGGTTTTATGTTCAATTTTAGTGAAATTCTTGAGTGATCCGAAAAGAATCTGGGTTCTGTAGTAAAGTCCACAATATATTTTGAAATATAATCTGAAATTAGAAAGAAGTCTAATCTGGACCACAAATGATAGCACTTAGAATAATAAGTATATATATCATTCTTGTTTATATTTTTAACAGTGCGGAGGGATCTATTAAATTATATTCTGTCATCAAATCATTTATAGCCAGAGTAGATTGAAGATTATAGGTGACAGTGGAGCGGAACGATCAATTACAGGGTTTATAACTGCATTCCAGTCACCACCCACTATAATATGATGATCCTTATAGGATGCAAGAATATTGTAAATTTTAAAATGAACAAATGTTGTGAATTACATGGGCCATATAGATTTAAAATTAATAAGGGTTTGTCCAAACCAGCAATAGAAGCGTAAATAAGCACCACCTCCCTCATCATCAAATTTCTCATCAATAATATTCCCAATGAATTTTTGTTTAATGATTATAGCTACACCTCTGGAGTTAAATGAGTCACCTGAAGCTATAATCTTTTGATCCATTTTTTAACTCTTTATTCCAATCAATACGTGAAATATGGGTCTCTTGAATAAAACAAATGTTAGCCTGTGATTTAAAGATCATATGAAATAATAGTGACTTTTTGCTTTATCTTGAATGCCTCTAACATTCCAAGAATCTAAAATTATGTCAACAGGCATATTCTACAAGTATAATCATTATTGATGCTATAAAAGTGAACTCAAGGTGCAAATCCAACACAACATTAAAAAGAAGAAGAAAAAATAAAAGAAAAAACAGTCTTTAAGTATTCAAGCAAGTCATCAAATAACATTTGTTGAAAAAAAGAAAAAGTTTTTAAGAACCATGAAATTTATAATAATAACCTTTATCCTAACCCTAGTGCCTACCCACCAATCCCCTGTGATAAAGGAAGAGCAGAAGAACATGAAAAAACATTGTAATTATAGATAATAATAACCTCAAGTTAGAATACAAATTACTCAAAGGAAGCCTAACATAACATAAAGTCCGAGTAATACTACTAAAAATATATACAAAATTAACTAATTTCAAGACGTCCAACATGCTTAATCCCTACTTCTAATACTAATCTAAAGCTCCTATCCTTAAATTGAAATTTATAGTGATTAAATGTATTTCCTCAAGTATTTCAAGAGAAAGAGAAACAAGTAAATAATAAATAAATCACACTCTGCTTAACTAGAACACTCTATCATAAGAAGTAATACAATTAAAACTGAAAGATATGTAAGATAACATATATAAGTATAACAAAACCAACTGGTAACATTATAATATAAGTAAATAAGCATAGCATTACTGAACTAAAGATAATAGTCATGCACTATCTACTGAACCTTCTTTAGTACTTTAGTGATAATTTCATTAATCAACATGACCATTAGTATGATAAAAGCACTAATACCTGTAGAATGAGTATTTAGTTATAGTTCAAATAAAGCAAAAAACAACTACCAAGCAACCATATCTCAAAATGAAAAACAATTCAGTCTGGAGATGCATCTATTAACTAGATAATAATAGTACAGGAACTATTCAAAATGAAATATAAGCTGTAAGGTTTTAACACTAGTTAATATACATGAATAAAGTATAATTATATTATTAAATAGTAACTTAAACAGCATCATATATATTGGACTGAATGTACAACAATGTGCATACATATAATTTTAAATCTACTTTTGAATATTTTACTAATGACTCTGTTAGGTTATATAGCCATACTATTCTTCTAAGCTATAGATGTAACATAGCAAAACAGCATGAAAAGACAAGGCTTTTAAAGTAAACATTTTGAAAATCTAATTAAAACAGAAACAAGCAAGCTAAATGCAGTAAATCTAAGGGCTTAAATATATACATGTAGATTCAGCTAATCATATTAAAGATAGTTATTTCAAACCTTTCAAATAAATAAAGGCTTTCTTAAACATAAACTACTAATCATAAATATCACATCCAGCCTCTGAGAAGAGAGAGCAGAGAATAGAAAGAACATGAAACTTTCATATGAACAGGTATACTTTGTAACATTTGTCAAATTAAACACTTCAGTATAATATAAAATATTGTATGAAAAAATATTCTGAATAGGAAAATATGTTCATTTCTTTACACATCCTTTAGAATTTTAATATATAAAACTAACCTGTTCATTTGTTTCCAGAAACATTTTCACTCTGCTTTATGAAAGTAGCAGCTTGCTTTGAAGTCATGCAGACACACTAAAAGTCACTGAATATATTATGTGACATGAATATGTTTAAATTTAAAAAGCAACCTTCATTTATGAAGAGAAAACACTTTAAATAATAGCCAGATCTATTAAAAAGTTAGTGCTATTGAATACTTGTTGAAAACAAGCAGACTTGTGTATTTGAAACTGTCCTTCTTTCCTCACAAATGATGACATCACCATCCATCTCAGAGAGACTGTAGTGTGCCCATGTTCATGCAGAGCATCAGCTGGAACTCTGAGGGGAAGATTTTCTTGCTAGAATGTTGAGATGGAATGTTTTTCCCTCCAAAAATCATTTAGCTTACACAGAAGGCTGTAACTCCAAAGCTTGTAGTAAAATTAACATATTATCTATTTATACAGCAAGCATATGTGAGAGAAAGAGAAAAAAGTAAATACAGGAATTGAAATGCTTCTATTAATCCACACAAATCTAACAAGCATATATCCTGTCACTGCACACTGTCACACCAAATCCATCATGTGTAAATTACATGACAAGTTCTTAAGGTAATATAATTATGTCACACCAGAATTACAAATCATGTAACACAAATACTGTCATATTAAAGAAAAGAAAAGATCAAACCTTATTGTAGTTCTTAAACAGTAGAATATTAAGATACAGTGTCAGGAAGCTTTTTAAATGTTTTAAGACAAATGTCTTTTGCATCTTTAGGATCTGAACATACAAATCTTTTGTCATTAGCTGTGAAAGACAAGGTATTAGGATATGCCATTCGAATCTAATCCCTCTTTTATCAAGTCAGCACAATAGGGGCTAGTTTTTGTCTATTTAATTTGATCTGTGCAGGAAGATCTTGGGAAAATGATAGTTTGTGAGACTTCCATATGAATTGTTTCTTTGTTTTAGCAGTTTCTAGGATCTGGAAAGTGTCTTGAAAGTTTAGTAACTTAGTATAAATTAACCTTGGTGTGGAAGAATCTTGCTTTGTACGCAGTGCTCTGTGTGCTCTCTCTACAATTATAGATTTTGAAGAAGCTTCACAATTTAACAGTGTTTCAAAGATATTTTAGTCACAGATAACAAGTTTTTATTGTCATAAGATTCAGGTAAACCACGAATAATGATGTTATTTCTTGACTCCTGGCTTCCAGATCCAATATTTTAGCTTGTAAATCTGAAACAGTTTTATCTCTAGATTTAAAGTCACTTTCCAATAAGTCTGTTTTAACCTCCAAAGCTAAGATTTTATTTTCAATAGTAACAATACTATTGTTTATTTGCTTTAAAGATTTACTAAATTCTGTAAACTGTTCTGAAAAGTTTTGTATAGCACTTTGGATTGGTTTTAATGCTATTTTTAGTTCTTCTAAAAGGAAATTTGAGCCATTTAAATCTTTATTACTTACATTAAAAGTTTCTGTAGGTTGTCTAGATGATTTCAGTCTTTTTGAACCTGAATCTTTTTCGGGAGAGAGCATTGAAGTATATTTGGCCTTTGTAGGCTGAGTCTCCATAGAGTCAGATTTTGTAGCCATGCCCAGAAATGGAATGCAGTTAACAGGATACCAGGAACCAGGAACAGACTGGAGCAGTAGGAGTCCCAGCAGCAGAGAGACCAAGAATGTTCTGAGGTAAAATAAATCCCAGGATAATAATTCCAGAAGAAAAAATAATCCAAATGCGTAGAAAAAGATTTATAAAATCTTTTAGTATACAAATTTGAGGAAAAAGGTTGATGTAAAGTTGTAAAACAAAAACAAAAGTTAAATAGCTGTGAGGAGCTCAGAGAGTAAGGACTAGACTAGTCGGCAGCCATCTTGGAATCACCTTTAAGTAATCTTGGAATCATATAATTGTGTTATTACCAAAGTTAAGTTTAGATAGTATGCCAAATGCACACACATAAATACAAACACACACACACACACACACACACACACACACACACACACACACACACACACACACACACACACACACACACACACACACACACACACACACACACACACACACACACACACACGCACAGCGATTCCTCTTACTTGTCCTTTAGTTTACAGACTGTCCCTGATGTACTCTATTTTTTCCTGCCTCTAAACAGTCAATGATGATTACAGTCAGTCAGTAATGCCAGACATTCTTACTTCTTATTGTTCAGAAATTATATTGCAATACTACCCCTGCTGCTCTATTTATATTTTAAGTGACTTGAAATAATATTCAAAAATTCATGCTGGTCTCATCTAATGAGCTGAAAAAAGGGTCCATGGAGATCAGTGGTCTACCTGGAAAGCAAATACAATAAAATAAATAAATACATAAATATATAACTACATAAATCAATAAACAAATAGATTGTGTTTCTCTTCGTTTTGTCTGGAAGTCTTGAACATGGCTATTTAAAGTTATGGTAGTACCCCACCTCCCCCCACACTCACAGGGAAAATTCCCC